>NC_083707.1:7241590-7544621 GCF_033118175.1 Dama dama
CAGTTGTGGCATGAGGGCTTAACTGCTTCTCAGACCAGGGATTGAACCCATGTCCCCTGCATTGGCACATGGACTTTTAACCACTGGACCAACAGGGAAGCCCTATAGTTGAATCTTGATTCCACCATAAAAGAGCTGTTTGTCCTTGGCCAAGTTAATCGACCTGTCTGAGACTATAGTCATCAACTGTAAATTGAGAATAGCATTAATACTCAACCTCAAAGCTGTGATCAGAACTATTAATAAATGAGATCATGCCTGCAAATCACTTAGCATTGGATCTTCCACAATCAAATATTCAGTAGAGTTTAGACATTAATTTTAGCACACTTATTGTTTCTTGCAGTGCCTCATTTTGGTAAATGTCTTGTCATCATGATATACGTATTTTGTTACACAGGATAAATTTAAGTTTTGTTGGTTATGAACACTGGTCTAACATACTGTAAACACTGAATAATTTTTTGAGATACAATATGCTAAAACTGTATTTTTCTTTCCTCTTGCTTCAAACCATTGTCAAATTATTGTAAATTTAATTTGTTTCTGGCTATTTATCCATCTGGCATTTTATTTCTCTCCCTTGCATTGTGTTGAATGAATGGTCATATTAAGCTAGGCCCTTAGGAATTATGCATGCAAATGTCTGACTTGCATTAGCAAAATGAATGATTTTGATTCCATATTGCTTTGATAATAAAACAAAGCAAAAACCCTAACATTATTATGAATAACTACTTTGGGAAAAACAAATGCAATGTTTTATCAGAATTGAAATGATAAGTAAAAATGTTTTAACGGTTATTATATTATCATAAAGCCAACCAAATGTAAATGTTTTAATAATAGAAGCTATAATTAAGGCTATGTATTTCAGCTCTTTAATTATATCTGATGGAGCAGCAAACCTGTGAGCATGTCTGCCTGTGTACAAAGCCCGTGTGCTTTGCTTTTTATTTCCAAGTCTTTGAAGAATTATGTGTTTTGCTAAATTATTAAATTAAAAGATAGAATCACACACCAGTTATCCAAATGTTAAGATTTGAATGTTTTTGTCCACTCCTCATTCACATGTTGAAGTCATAACCCTGCAGGGAGATGTTGTGAGGAGGTGAGGCCTTTGGGAGGTGATTTAGGTCATAGGCTGGGGCCCCTTTAATAGGATTAGTACCCTTAGAAGAGACCCCAGAGAGTTTGCTCTTCTCCTCTGACCATGTGTGGACAACACCAGAAAGAGGGCCCTCATCTAATCATGCTGGCATCCTGATCCCAGACTTCAGCCTCCAAAGCTGTGAGGAAAAATGTCTTTTGTTGATCAGTGCTCCAGTCTATGGTACTTTGTTCCAGCAGCCCCAACGATCTAAGGTACAAAATGTCAGAGATTTGACATGTTATGAATAGTTATATTGTCTCTCACCATTATAAGATTTTATTTCTTACGAATAGTCTTTTCAACTCTTATTTACGTCTCACAACAATTCTTTTAGATGTACTGGGATAATCATCCTATCGCTCTTTAGCAGCAAATTAAAGAGAAGACTCTGAATTAAAAGAAATTACAGGGCTTCCATGGTGGCTCAGTGGTAAAGATTTTCCTGCTAACATGGGAGACATGGGTTCGAACCCTGATCTGGGAAGATTCCCTCATGCCATAGAGCAATTAGGCTCATGTGTCACAACTATGGAACCTGTGCTCTAGGGCCAGGGAGCCACCACTACTGAACACTACTACTGACACTTGCACACCCTAGAGCCCATGCTCCATAAGAAGAGAAGCCGCTGCAGTGAGAGGCTGTGTACCACGACTAGAGAGCAGCGCCCACTCGCCAGAACCAGAGAAAAGCCACGAGGCAGTGAAGACCCCCCACAGCCAAAAATAAGCAAACAGACACTGAATAAGTAAATAAACCACAGGCCTGCCTGATTTGTGAGTTCATCTGCTTGACTTTCACATTATATCACACTGCCTCTCTGATTAAGAATTTAAACCTGCATATATTCGTTGAAAAACCTTTTTATTGAGATGTGTATAAAATACATCACCCATTCTTGCAAGGCACAGTCGCATAATTAACCTATGGTTAATGATGTAGGCATCACTGTTAGAATATTGGAGCAGTGCAACGACCATAAGGGACTCTGAGTTGTGATTACCTACCAATACTTAAAGGAATAATAATCACTACTCAGTTGATAACATCAGAACTTACCAGATTGATCCATTCTCTCATTACAGAGGCTTAATTTCTAGTTTTATACAAATTACCAAATCTCTCTCTTTAGGCCTAATGGCTCCCCTAAAGTCCACAAATATATATAGTTCAGTTCAGTTGCTCAGTTGTGTCTGACATTTTTGCAACCCCATGAACTGCAGCATGCCAGGCCTCCCTGTCCATCACCAACTCCTGGAGTTTACCCAAACTTGAGTCCATTGAGTCAGTGATGCCATCCAACCATCTCATCCTCTGTCATCCCCTTCTCCTCCTGCCCTCAATCTTTCTCAGCATCAGGGTCTTTTCCAATGAGTCAGCTCTTCGAATGAGGTGGCCAAAGTTTTGGAGTTTCAGCTTCAGCATCAGTCCTTCCAATGAACACCCGGGACTGATCTCCTTTAGGATGGACTGGTTGGATCTCCTTGCAGTCCAAGGGACTCTCAAGAGTCTTCTCCAACACCACAGTTCAAAAGCATCAATTCTTTGGCTCTCAGCGTTCTTTACAGTCCAACTCTCACATCCATACATGACTACTGTTAAAATCACAGCCTTGACTAGATGGACCTTTGTTGACAAAGTGATGTCTCTGCTTTTTAATATGCTGTCTAGGTTGATCATAACTTTGCTTCCAAGGAGTAAGCGTCTTTTAATTTCTTGGCTGCAGTCACCATCTGCAGTGATTTTGGAGCCCCCAAAAATAAAATCAGCCACTGTTTCCACTGTTTTCCCATCTATTTGCCATGAAGTGATGGAACCAGATGCCATGATCTTAATTTTCTGATTGGTGAGCTTTAAGCCAACTTTTTCATGCTCCTCTTACTTTCATCAAGAGGCTCTTTAGTTATTCTTCACTTTCTGCCATAACGGTGGTATCATCTGCATATCTGAGGTTATTGATATTTCTCCTGGCAATCTTGATTCCAGCTTGTGCTTCATCCAGCCCAGCATTTCTCATGATGTAGTCTGCATATAAGTTAAATAATCAGGGTGACAATATATAGCCTTGATGTACAAATAAAATTTCTGTGTATTGCACAGGGACTCTATCTCAAATTTCCAAACTGAAATAATTTTTATATTCTATTATCAAGAGCCTGATTTAGTTTTTTAGTGCCTAAACTAATGTCAGCTTCTCTGGTGGCTCAGTGGTAAAGTCTCCAATTCAGGAGACACAGGTTTCTGTGGTCTTGGAAGATCTCCTGGAGAAGAAAATGGCAACCCATTCCATTATTCTTGCCTGGAGAATCTCATAGACAGAGTAACCTGGTGGGCTCCAGTCCATGGGATTGCAAAGAGTCAGAAACAATGGAGTGACTAACACTTTCACACTCAATAAATGATAGGGAAGTTTCTAGATCATCTCAGCCAACTTGGGATCCCCTTGGTCACATCAGGGGCTTACAGTCCTCTGGGTTTGAGCATAAAGTCCGGGCAGTGGGGATGAAAACAGGAGAAGAGTCCAGTGACTACTAGATGAAGATAAGTGGTCATTGGGTGTCAGCTGCTTGAACTGATATCTGAGCATGTGGACACCTGTAAGCTATGGATATTGGGGTTCTACTTGCCCAATCAATGTGCTGGCCCTTCCTTTCTGCTTCCCCCACAGGAGGATTTTATCTTAAGTACATTTACTTCCCTCTTGGGTTACCAGCAAACATGTGACAGCTTGCCTGTGACAATTTATATCTAAGAGACTCAGGTCCTTCTGCCTATTGTGCAGGTGCATGCACAGGTAAGTTTATTATAGCTCCCCATGTGGAGAAAGCAATAATAAGTGAGCCATCTCATGACCAACAACCAGGTCTGATCTACATTGCCTGTGTCTGTATCTACACCTGTATCTCCTGATCCAGGACCTTGACTCTTGATCCTTTAGATCTCTTGGGGATCTGCACCTACAGCCTTCCTTTTGGGATTTGCTAGAGGGCAGGCATGGCAGAGAAAGCACCAGGCACTTCTCAGCCATCCATCAAAGTCTAGGTCAATAGAAGGCACACTTTCTTTAAAAGACCTGCTGTTAAGTATTTTCAGCTTCACAGACCATAGAGTGCCTGTCACCACCAAGGAAGTCATGGGCAACATGTAAAGGAATAAAGTTTTCCAGTAAAACTTTTTTTACAACAATAACCTGCAGGCTGGGTTTGGCCCTCAAGCAGTCATTTTCTAGTTTGTGGACCCCTGGGAGGCTCTGCTTCATCCTTCATCCTTCTCTGAGACAAAGCAGGTTTGGGTATGTTCTCCCAAACTTGGGCTTCCTCGGTGGCTCAGTGGTAAAGAATCTGCCTGCTATTGCAGGAGACACAGTAGATGTGTGTTTGATACCTGCGTTAGGAATTTCTCCTGGAGGCAGAAATGGCAGCCCACTCCAGTATCCCTTCTAGGGAAATCCCATGGACAGAGGATCTTGGTGGGCTACAGTCCATGGGGTTAAAAAATCTGTACACAAATGACTGACTGAGCAAGCAAGCACCTGCACCCCTCCCAAACTTTATATCTGAGTCTGAACTTTTGAAATGAAAAAAATAAAAAGCCAGCAACTAAGATCATGGGTCCTGAGTCCTTCCCTGTCCTACCATCACAGGTTTCCCTGAGGCCCGAGTGTGTGTGGCTGACCTCAGAGCAGAAGGGCAAATGTGACGGGCCTGAGTAGGAGAAAAGCCGGGGGGATTGTCTATCAGAGGTGCCCCGGTGTGCTGCTTTCATCTTCATGCTCTTCCCCTCTCACTCTTTCTTTTTTTTTGGAAATTTCTTTATGTGATGGATTCAGCTTTGCATTTCAGACTGTGTATTTCTGGCCCCTCTCCAGACCCTTAAGGGAAACATTTGGAGTCAATCTCATCCTTTGATGCAGTGCTGAATAAGAAAGTGTTCCCAGTCTAAGTCAGAGCCAACTACATAACTGAATCTTGTCCAGATTGTATCAAATATCCCGATAGAGAATAATAGTGACAAGTTTGTTTATGGAGTGTTTCTCAGGGTTGTTTTTATAAACTGCTTCTGTGGATGTGCCTCACTAATCCTAAAAATATCCCCACACTAGGTTCCAGCATTTTTTGTTGTTGTCAATATATTATTTTAAGAAACCAAAATGCTTGTGCCATCATCATATCATCACTATTTATTCCATCTGTGGAATAAATATCAAGTCCATGTTCATGGAGATTATATACTATCAATTTTAGTAGCAATCATCAGATGATATACATGTAATGTCCTCAATTATACTTCTCTGAAATCATGCCTAACTCACATGAATTTGAGCAAATCCCAGGAGAGAGTGGAGGACAGGGAAGTCTGCTGTGCTGCGGTCCAGGGATCACAAAGAGTGGGGCACGACTTAGTGACAAAACAACAAGAACAACATTCGTTTGGTATATGATAATTTACCAATGACTCAAAATATATCGATGACTTATCTCCCTGTGGTTTTGAGCCAAAAAAAAGAGCAAAGGAAGTTTTCCATTTTCTCTTTATTTCCCCAGAGTACTTACTCATTTTCTCCTGAGGAACTAACAGTAAAGGAAATTGTCTGAATCAGCACCAACACTCTGAGCTATTTGATATATGGAACTTTTTTACTTACTTTTGATTTTCCCAATTCTTAGAAGCCATGCAGCCAATCTAATCACAGGGACCACAGCCTTGTCTAACTCAATGAAACTATGAGTCATGCCATGTAGGGCCACCCAAGACAGAGAGGTCATGGTGGAGAGTTCTGACAAAACGTGGTCCAATGGAGAAGGGAATGGCAAACCACTTCAGTATTCTTGCCGAGAGAACCCCATGAACAGTGTGAAAAGGCAAAAAGATAGGGCACTGAAAGATGAACTCCCCAGGTTGGTAGGTGCCCAATATGCTACTGGAGATCAGTGGAGAAATAACTCCAGAAAGAGTGAAGAGGCAGAGCCAAAGCAAAAACAACATCCAGTTGTGGATGTGACTGGTGATGGAAGCAAAGTCTGATGCTGTAAAGAGCAATATTGCATAGGAACCTGGAATGTTAGGTCCATGAATCAAGGCAAATTGGTAGTGGTCAAACAGGAGATGGCAACAGTGAATGTCAACATTTTATGAATCAGGGAACTAAAATGGACTGGAATGGGTGAATTTAACTGAGATGACCATTATATCTACTACTGTGGGCAAGAATCCCTTCACAGAAATAGAGTAGCCATCATAGTCAGCAAAAGAATCCAAAATGCAGTACTTGGATGCCGTCTCAAAAATGACAGAATGATCTCTGTTCACTTCCAAGCAAACTATTCAATATCACAGTAATCCAAGTCTATGCCCCAACAAGTGATGCTGAAGAAGCTGACGTTGAACAGTTCTATGAAGACCTACAAGGCCTTTCACAACTAACACCCAAAAATGATGTCCTTTTCATTATAGGGGACTGGAATGCAAAAGTAGGAAGTCAAGAAACACCTGGAGGAACAGGCAAATTTAGCCTTGGAGTACAGAATGAAACAGGTCACAAGCTAATAGAGTTTTACCAAGAGAATGCACTGGTCACAGCAAACACCCTCTTCCAACAACACAAGACTCTACACATGGACATCAATAGATGGTCAACACTGAAATCAGATTGACTATATTCTTTGCAGCCAAAGATGGAAAAGCTTCTATACAGTCAGCAAAAATAAGACCAGGAGCTATCTGTGGCTCAGATCATGAACTTCTTATTGCCAAATACAGACTGAAATTGAAGACAGTAGGAAAAACCACTAGATCATTCAGGTTATGACCTAAATCAAATCCATTACTACTATACAATGGAAATGAGAAATAGATTTAAGAGACTAGATCTGATAAATAGATTGCCTGATGAACTATGGATGGAGGTTCATGACATTGTGCAGGAGACAGGGATCAAGACCACCCCCAAGAAAAGAAATGCAAAAAAGCAAAATGGCTGTCTGAGGAGGCCTTCCAAATAGCTGAGATAAGAAGAGAAGCAAAAGGCAAAGGAGAAAAGGAAAGATATCCCTATTTGAATGAAGAGTTCCAAAGAATAGCAAGGAGAGATAAGAAAGCCTTCCTCAGTGATCAGTGCAAAGAAATAGAGGAAAACAACAGAATGGGAAAGACTAGAGATGTCTTCAAGAAAATTAGAGATACCAAGGGAATATTTCATGCAAAGATGGGCTCAACAAAGGACAGAAATGGTATAGGCCTAATAGAACAGAAGATATTAAGAAGAGGTGGCAAGAATACATAGAAGAACTGTACAAAAAAGATCTTCATGATCCAGGTAATCATGATGGCGTGATCACTCACCTAGAGCCAGACATCCTGGAATGTGAAGTCAAGTGGGCCTTAGGAAGCATCATTACAAACAAAGCTAGTGGAGGTGATGGACTTCCAGTTGAGCTATTTCAAATCATAAAAGATGATGCTGTGAAAATGCTGCACTCAATTTGTTAGCAAATTTGTAATACTCAGCAGTGACCTCAGGACTGGAAAAGGTCAGTTTTCATTCCAATCCCAAAGAAAGGCAATGCCAAAGAATGCTCAAACTACCGCACAATTGCATTCATCTCACACGCTAGTAAAGTAATGCTCAAAATTCTCCAACCCAGGCTTCAACAGTACATGAAATGTGAAATTCCAGACGTTCAAGCTGGTTTTGGAAAAGGCAGAGGAACCAGAGATCAAATTGCCAACATCCACTGGATCATTGAAAAAGCAAGAGAGTTCCAGAAAAAACATCTATTTCTGCTTCATTGACCATGCCAAAGCCTTTGACTGTGTGGATTACAATAAACCGTGGAAAATTCTTAAAGAGATGTGATTACCACCTGACCTGCCTCTTGAGAAACCTATATGAAGGTCAGGAAGCAATAGTTAGAACTGGACATGGATCAACAGACTAGTTCCAAATAGGGAAAGGAGTATGTCAAGGCTGTATATTGTCACTCTGCTTATTTAATTTATATGCCAAGTACATCATGAGAAATGCTGGACTGCATGAATCACAAGCTGGAATCAAGATTGTCAAGAGAAATATCAGTAACCTCAGATATGCAGATGACACTACCCTTATGGCAGAAAGTGAAGAAAAACTAAAGAGTCTATTGATGAGGCTCTTGATGAAAGTTAAAGAGGAAAGTGAAAAAGTTGGCTTTTGCTTAACTTTCAGAAAACTAAGATCATGGCATCTGGTCCCATCACTTCATGGCAAATAGATGGTGAAACAATGGAAACAGTGCCAGACTTTATTTTTTGGGGCTCCAAAATCACTGCAGATGGTGACTGCCGCCATGAAATTAAAAGACGCTTACTCCTTGGAAGGAAAGTTATGACCAACCTAGACAGTATATTAACAACCAGATTCACTACTTTGCCAACAAAGGTCCATCTAGTCAAGGCTATGGTTTTTCCAGTAGTCATGTATGGATGTACGACTTGAATTATAAAGAAAACTGAGCACCAAATACTTGAAGCCCTTGAACTGTGGTGTTGCAGAAGACTCTTGAGAGTCCCTTGGACTGCAAGGAGATTCAAACAGTCCATCCTAAAGGAAATCAGTCCTGAATCCTCATTGGAAGGACTGATGTCGAAGCTGAAACTCCAATACTTTGGCCACCTGATGTGAAGAGCTGACTCATTTCTGGGAAAGATTGAAGGTGGGAGGAGAAGGGGATGACAGAGAATGAGATGGTTGGATGGCATCACCAATTCAATGGACATGAGTTTGAGCAAGCTCCGGGAGTTGGTGATGGACAGGGAGGCCTGGTGTGCTGCAGTCCATGGGGTTGCAAAGGGTCGGACATGACTGAGCGACTGAACTGAACTGCACTGAATACTTAGAAGAGTTCTTAGAACATAGTAAATGAACGTTGAAAGTAACAGGTACATGCATAAATTAATCATATATCACATTAAGTAAGGTAATTTTAAAAAAAGATAGGATATGTCAAGTTGAAATTTTGGGAGTTTTGACACTATGAGTAAAGACAGGTTCTAGATTCATTTTTGCTTTTGCATAAAGTATACCAACAAGGATTTCCAGTTTCAGTTTATTCTGAGAGAAGTGAGAACATGAGGGCCTTTATGAAGCAATCTAGAAACTTTAATTTTTTCATGCTGCATTTGGCAACAAAATTACCAACTTAATTTCATTAGGATTTTCTACACCAACTTTTTATCATAGAAATAATTCTGTGCACTTACATTTGATCACAACACATAACAATTCCAAACTGAAATATGTACCGTTGGCATACACAGATTGGGAAGCAGATACAATGGCTGTTGCGTGCGTGCTAAGTTGCTTCTATTGTGTTCAACTCTTTGTGACCCTGTGGACTATAGCCCACCAAGCTCCTCTGTCCTTGGGATCTCCAGGCAAGAATACTAGAGTGGGTTGCCATGCCCACCTCCAAGGAATCTTCTTGACCCAGAGATCGAAGCCATATGTCTTACATCTCTTGCATTGAGAGGCAGATTCTTTACCACTGAGCCACCTGGGAAGCCCCACAATGGCTATTAGGGAGCCAACACTTCATCTTTTACGGGGACAGATGTGCAGAGTTCTAGAAATGATCCTGGGAGTCTTGGGAGATCCAGATGTTGGCATGGAAGCCCTCAGTGTACTCAAATGTCTGCTAAAATATCAGCTCTGTGTGGTTTACTATCTATAAGAGAGCTTGATGAAAACCGTGTAATCAAAATAAGTAATGAATCAAGTTTTGATTTAATGAATAAGAGCTGGTATAATAACTGTATATTGAGGGTCAGAAATATTAAAAATATACAAATATACAAGATATGAAGTTTTAAAACCTTCTCATTCAAAATCTTGCCATGAACACGTGTATTTATAGCCATACTTTAGGGGGTTCCCTGGTGGCTCAGATGGTGAAGAATCTACCTGCAATGCAAGAGACCTGTGTTCAATCCCTGGGTCATGAAGATCCCCTGGATGAGGGTGTGGCAACCCACTCTTGCAGAGAGTTGGACACGACTGAGCAGACACACAAAGAGAGCAACCTATTCTGAAAAGTAATTCAATGGTAATTCAAGATTAATTTATCAACTCCCATTCTATCAATTTTAGGAGATGGAAAGGAAAATACACATTGGATTCAAACATTTTACATAAAAACAAAATGTGTGCTTAGTGTGGCATTACAACAAATCAGGCTTTGGATTCAGGACCACACAATGTATTTTCTTTCCCATCAGTCTCTGAAGTAGATAGAATTCAGCATTTCTGGTTGCAATGCAACTAGAGGGGAATTCTTTTGCATTCTAATAATACCAGGAATGCACTTTATCAACTTGAAGAAACTGCTCTGAACTTCCTCCAAATGAAAGAAATATTGACATGTTAAAGAAGTTTGGCTGTTGTTTTACTATCTCTAGTACTCTGCTCTTTTTGAAATCTCAAAAATCACTCTTAGTTCACCTTTCTGCTTGAAGGATTATGATTGGTGACCATGGGAAAATGCACAAGGGACTTTGTTATTTAAAATAATTTTCTCAGATGCCGTTTTTTATCCTCTCAATATTCACCCAAAATGAGAAGAGATACAACAAGGTTCAATCTCTTTTTCCTTCTAGATTTTAAGTTCACTTACTTGGCAGATTAATTCTATAAGACTTGATTCAAATAAAATAATGTTACATTTGATTAAAATTTGTATTGCAATTGTGCTGTAGCAGCCAAACCAGCACATGATGAAAACGTGATAAAACTGTTACTATTTCATTGTAGAATG
The DNA here is from genome assembly GCF_033118175.1 of Dama dama. Taxonomy (NCBI): domain Eukaryota; kingdom Metazoa; phylum Chordata; class Mammalia; order Artiodactyla; family Cervidae; genus Dama; species Dama dama. The sequence continues at coordinate 7,252,530 of NC_083707.1, forward strand.
GTTCACATCCCTTTAGCTATCACTTCCTTGTCAATCTACCCTCCTGAGAATTTTTGGTGATGACTTATTCTAGCTCATTGATAACTTGGTTGTCATTTGATTGAAATGCTTCGATCTCCTCAATTTGCTTACCTTGTTTTGACCTCATGTTAGAGAAATTTCAAAAGCTGAAAAAGATTGCTCTGGGTTTCACTGTTGAAGAGGTACTATTTTTTCCCTCCACTTTAACAAATAACATAAACTTTCAGGTTACATTACATATATTATTATAAATATAAATTATAAATATATTTATATTATATAAAATAGTATAAATAAATAGTATAACTATTTTACAAACTTATGAAACAACCACCTAAAAAAAAAAAAAAGATGGGGAGAAAGGTGCTGACCGAAGTATGTCTGGAAAGGAGTGGAGTCTGTAAGAAAAAAGACAAAGGAACTGTACATAAGCACCATATTCTTGCTGAAAAACTATTATAGCCTATGAGGGTATGGGTTAGCAAATCTGATACTGTTGTGTGTGTATATTCCAGTTAAGCAATTAATTAAATGTATGGTGGTTGGTGGGAACTGGCTTCCTTGTGGTTGGAGTGAGGATTTATAGGTTAGCCTGTGGACTAGAAGGATTCATGTGGTGATGCATTACCATTGGAGACATCACTACGAACTCAAAGTTGGCTTAATATAGATACAAGTGGTAACATATAAAAGTATTTATAGATAAGTGTGTATACAGGTTCTGCTATGCTCACATAGACTTCCTTCTATCAGCTGAGAGGCTTAGAAACAGTAACTTCACAGTAGCAACATGCACTCCTAATGTTTGGATCTTAGTTTCCTTGATTTTCAATAAAAGGAAGCCAAACTCTTGGGAGTAGTGACTAATTTTAGGGAAAACTCAAAATTAAAAAATAATTAATTAAAAAAAGAGAGAGATACTGGATCTTTTGCAGAAACAGAAGGAAAGAAAATCTCAGCAAATCTCCATTGATAGGGGTATCACAGATGCTGAAAGATTACCCAATGATCAAGATCAGAACAATTTGAGCAACCCAGTAAATAATGCAGAGTTACAATCTGTACCCAAAGAATAAAATAAATATGCATGAGATCATGCTGATTATAGATAAATGATAGTATGATTTAATAAAAGGAGGAGAAGCGATACATCTTTGCTGTAGAATTCCAAGTAATATATGTAGATACTTCTTCTTCAAGGAGTAAGAGCATGTGAAAGGCAAATTTACAGTGGAGAAAAGCAATGGGCAATCACAGTCAACATCACCAGTGACAAGCCCCTGATGATAAGTACCTGAGATGTGATGAACAGGAAATGGTCCCTGTGGTCTTCCTCCTAAAGCCCATGACCCTAGTCTAATCATGAGAAAAAACATCAGACAAGCTCCAAATGTGGACTATTCTTCCACAGAATACTGTACTCCTCAAGACTGCTTAGGACATTAAAAACCAGGTCAATCTGAGAAATTGTCATAGCCAAGAGGAGACACAATGACTGTATGTAATAAGGAGACCTGAATGGGACCCTAGAACAGGAAAAGAACATTAGAGAAAAACTCTGGAAAACTTAATGTATTACACACTTTTGTTTAAAATAATGTATCAGTACTGAATCAATAACTGTGACCAGAGACCAAACTAACTGAAGTCTTAGTATAAGGAAACTCAATGTGAGTTACATGGAAAGTATATCCCAATTTCCTGTATATTAAAGACTTGAAAAAGTGAAATCTGCTTTTAAAAGTAAAGCATGAAATACCATGACATTCTGAAACCAGAGCAGAATCTGAGGAAATAATATATTTAAAGCAACTACTAACTTCCTGGCATTATTCTAGGTACCTAGGTAATTTAGTTCAGTTCAGTCACCCAGTCGTGTCTGAATCTCTGTGACCATGTGGACTGCTGCATACCCAGGCTTCCCTGTCATTCATCAACTCCCAGAGCTTGCTCAAACTCATGTTCATCGAGTCGGTGATGCCATCCAACCATCTCATCCTCTGTCGTCCCCTCCTCCTCCTGCCTTTAATTTTTCCCAGCATCAGATCTTTTCCAGTGAGTCAGTTCTTTGCATCAGGTGGCCAAAGTATTGGAGTTTCAGCTTCAACATCAGTCCTTCCAATGAATATTCAGGACTGATTTCCTTTAGGATGGACCGGTTGGATCTCCTTGCTGTCCAAGAGACTCTCAAGAGTCTTCACCAATACCACAGTTCAAAAGCATCAATTATTCAGTGCTCAGCTTTCCTTATAGTCCAACTCACACATCTGTACGTGACTACTGGAAAAACTGTAGCTTTGACTAGATGAACCTTTGCCGGTAGAGTAATGTCTATGCTTTTTAGTATGCTGTCTAAGTTGGTCATAACTTTCCGTCCAAGGAGTAAGCATCTTTCAATTTCATGGCTGCAGTGACCATCTGCAGTGATTTTGGAGCCCCCAAAAATAAAGTCTGCCACTACTTCCACTGTTTCCTCATCTATTTGCCATGAAGTGACAGGACCAGATGCCATGATCTTAGTTTTCTGAATGTTGAACTTTAAGTCAACTTTTTCACTCTCCTCTTTCACTTTCATCAAGAGACTCTTTAGTTCCTCTTTGCTTTCTGCCATAAGGGTGGTATCATCTGCATATATGAAATTAGTGATATTTCTCCCAGCAAACTTGATTCCAGCTTGTGCTTCACCCAGCCCAGCATTTTGCATGATGTACTCTGCATATAAGTTAAATAAGCAGGGTGACAATATACAGCCTTGATGTACTCCTTTCCTGATTTGGAGCCAGTCTGTTGTTCCATGCCAAGTTCTAACTGTTGCTTCTTAAGCTGCATACAGATTTCTCAGGACACAGGTAAGGTGGTCTGGTATTCCCATCTCTTGAAGAATTTTCCTAAGTTTGTTTTGATCTACAGTCAAATGTTTTGGTGTAATCAATGAAGCAGAAATAGATGTCTTTCTGGAAGTCTCTTGCTTTTTTGATGATCCAACAGATGTTGGCAATTTGATCTCTGGTTCCTCTGCCTTTTCTAAATCCAGCTTGAACATCTGGAAGTTCTCTGTTCACGTACTGCTGAAGCCTGGGTTGGAGAACTTGGAGAATTACTTTACTAGCATGTGAGATGAATGCAATTGTGCGGTAGTTTGAGCATTCTTTGGCATTGCCTTTCTTTGGGATTGGAATGAAAACTGACCTTTTCCAGTCCTGTGGCCACTGCTGAGTTTTCCAAATTTTCTGGCATATTGAGTGCAACACTTTCACAGCATCATCTTTTAGGATTCTAAATTGCTCAACTGAAATTCCATCACCTCCACTAGCTTTGTTCTTGGGGATGCTTTCTAAAGCTCACTTGACTTAGTGTTCCAGGATGTCTGGCTCTAGGTGAGTGATCACACCAGTGTGGTTATCTGGGTCATGAAGATCCTTTTTACATAGTTCTTCTGTGTATTCTTGCTACCTCTTAATATCTTCTGCTTCTGTTAGGTCCGTACCATTTCTGTCCTTTATTGAGCCCATCTTTGCATGAAATGTTCCCTTGGTATCTCTAATTTTCTTGAAGAGATCTTTAGTCTTTCCCATTCTATTGTTTTCCTCTATTTCCTTGCACTGATCATTGAGGAAGGCTTTCTTATCTCTCCTTGCTATCCTTTGGAACTCTGCATTCAAATGAGAATTCTGTTTCTCCTTTGCCTTTGGCTTCTCTTCTTTTCACAGCTATTTGTAGGGCCTCCTCAGACAACTGTTTTGCCCTTTTGCCTTTCTTTTTCTTGGGGACGGTTTTGATCACCACCTACTGTGCAATGTCATGAACCTCTGTCCATAGTTCTTCAGGCACTCTGTCTATCAGATCTAATGCTTTGAATATATTTGTCACTTCCACTCTATAATAGTAAGGGATTTGGTTTAGGTCTTACCTGAATGATCTGCTGGTTTTCCCTACTTTCTTCAATTTCAATCTGAATTTGGCAGTAAGGAGTTTATGATCTGAGTCACAGTTAGCTCCCAGTCTTGTTTTTGCTGACTCTATACAGCTTCTCCATCTTTGGCTGCAAAGAATATAATCAGTCAGATTTCGGTGTTGACCATCTGGTGATGTCCATGTGTAGAGTCTTCTTTTGTGTTGTTGGAAGAGGGTGTATGCTGTGACCACTGCGTTCTCTTGGCAGAGCTCTATTAGCCTTTGACCTGCTTCATTCTGTACTCCAAGGCCAAATTTGCCTGTTACTCCGGTGTTTCTTGCTTTTCTATTTTTGCATTTCAGTCCCCTATGTTGAAGAGGACATCTTTTTTGGGTGTTTGTTCTAGAAGGTCTTCTAGGTCTTCATGGTGATGGTGAAAAGTCGCTCAGTTGTGTCGACTCTGCGACCCCATGGACTGTAGCCTAACAGGCTCTTTCTCCATGGGATTTTCCAGGCAAGAATACTGGAGTGGGTTGCCATTTCCTTCTCCAGGAGATTTTCCCAACCCAGGGACTGAACCCGGGTCTCCCGCATTGTAGGCTTTACCGCTTTACCATCTGAGCCACCAGGGAAGTCAAGATCTTCATAGAACCTACCTAGTTAATACTATTATCTATTACTTAGGTAATAGCATTGAATAAAAGAGACAGAAATTCCAGTTCTCATTAACTCTGAATTTTTAAGCAGGGGTAGAAAGCAAATAAAACATTTAGATTATACAAAGTGTTTGAGGGTGATAATTATTATAAAGGAAAATAAAGAATGAGAGCATATAAGTTGTGCTGGGGAATGGTTGGGGTTAAGTGTCTGAAAAATTAACTAAAGCAGCTATATTCTTTTGTTTCTGTGACTTTTCCTATTAGTAGTTTTATTTCCTTTGTGAACTGTCTAGCTGAAACAATGACTTCTGATGTATGGACTAGCACATGATATAAATTTGTCATATCAATAAAATAATTATACATTTTGTAATAAAATGATCATTTAGAATGCACTGATTTTTTAGTAAAACATATGTTTACAACTGTTGAAAATTAGTATTTAAAATCTATGATGTTTAACTAAATTTTCTTATCAAATTCGTCAAGAAAGTTGAACCAATACTAACGCTCAACTTCCATGGTTTCAAAGCATAATTGAAAGCATTTTTTTAATGGATATTGGAACTTCCCTGGTGGTCCAGTGGTTAAGACAGTGCTTCCACTTCAGGGGTCCCAGGTTTAATCCCTGGTTGAGGAACTGAAATCCCAAATGCTGTGGGTCATGGCCTGAAAAGAAAAAAAAAATGTCTCCACCTTTCAGCTCATATCTCACCACATCAGACAGAACTCTACTCATCATCTTAGTATAACACTCAAGGGGTTTCCCCAATGGTTCAACAGGAAGGAATCCACCTGCCAATGCAGGAGATGTGGGAGAAACAGGTTCAATCCCTGGGTCCAGAAGATTCCCTGGCGGAGGGCATAGCAACACACTCCAGAGGAGACTGGCAGACTGCAATCCGTGGGGCTGCGAAGAGTTGGACACGGCTGAGCACCTAAAATGTGTCTTATCAAGGCAGGAAGGCATGTAGAAAATGCTATCAAATAGATTTTAGTCTGTTGAGGCATCACCCTTAATTCAATAGAATAAGGCAAAAATTTTTCCTTACGATTGCCCTTTTATCCCAAATTCGTAGTGCTATTACACCAAGTCCTTGCCTAGAGTCTATGTAAAGAGTTTGCTGTGTCATGCTCCTTTTCAGCCGAGCCTGAATGCATTTACTGGCTGCACCATGAAATTTATTTTACTTTCACAGCACTTTTTCCTTATTGCAGTGCACATTTATCTATGGAACCTGCTGGGTCCTGTGATTTATGAATATGATTCTGACCGATGACTATATTGTATTTATATTTGAAAGTGAGTTAGCAGGTAGAATAATTATAACGTTAGCATAATTGCATCTTAGGTCTGTTTAATAAAATTCCACTTTGGAAATCGCTGTTTGAGCTTCACCTCGAAGTGTCTGTCTCAGCAAGGAGTCATTAACAATTCACAGCGAACATTTACTTCGTTGATTTGGTGTCACTCCTAGAAGGCTTTCCAAACCTGCCAATTTTTTCCGTGTTACAAAGTTTTGCTCCAGAATTTGTCACTGCTGAGCCACCTGACTCCCAGGACAGTGTTGGACGCTGCGCAAGGAGCAAGGAGGAAACTGCGGATTGCATCCAGTGAGGGGCTCTCCTTGAGCCTCGTGCTGTGACGTCCTTTAGCAGCTTGCACTTCCCCTGCAATAGAGAAGGGAGCGAAGACCCACGTGGGGCGGGGTGGGGGGCCATCCAGGAGCTCTAGAGCAGAGTGTTTCTAACAGAACCACAAAATGATGCGTCTATGACTTCCTACTTTTGGACTTATTTGAAGAGAAAGATTTCTTGATGATGTTCATTGTTCAGATTCATGTCGGACTCTTTGCAACCCCATGGACTGCAGCAAGAACAGGCTCCCCTGTCCATCACTATCTCCTGGAACTTGCTCAGATTCATGTCCACTGAATAGGGGATGTCATCCAACCATCTCATCCTCTGTCACCCCCTTTCTCCCCTTGTTTTCTACACTTGATCTTAGCCAAAAGGCTGAGAAGCGATCTCTCTCCTCTTGCTCTCAATCTTTCCCAGCATCTGGGTCCTTTCCAGTGAGTCGTTGGCTCCTTGCATCTGGTGGTTAAAGTATTAAGAGTGTCTCAATGTCATTTATTTCTTTTTTTTTTTTTTTTTAATTTTTATTATTATTATTATTTTTTTTTCCAGTGGGTTTTGTCATACATTGATATGAATCAGCCATGGATTTACATGTATTCCCAATCCCGATCCCCCCTCCCACCTCCCTCTCCACCCGATTCCTCTGGGTCTTCCCAGTGCACCAGGCCGGAGCACTTGTCTCGTGCATCCCACCTGGGCTGGTGATCTGTTTCACCATAGATAGTATACATGCTGTTCTTTTGAAATATCCCACCCTCACATTCTCCCACAAAGTTCAAAAGTCTGTTCTGTATTTCTGTGTCTCTTTTTCTGTTCTGCATATAGGGTTATCGTTATCACCTTTCTAAATTCCATATACATGTGTCAGTATGCTGTAATGTTCTTTATCTTTCTGGCTTACTTCACTCTGTATAAGGGGCTCCAGCTTCATCCATCTCATTAGGACTGGTTCAAATGAATTCTTTTTAATGGCTGAGTAATATTCCATGGTGTATATGTACCACAGCTTCCTTATCCATTCATCTGCTGATGGGCATCTAGGTTGCTTCCATGTCCTGGCTTTTATAAACAGTGCTGCGATGAACATTGGGGTGCACGTGTCTCTTTCAGATCTGGTTTCCTCAGTGTGTATGCCCAGAAGTGGGATTGCTGGGTCATATGGCAGTTCTATGTCCAGTTTTTTAAGAAATCTCCACACTGTTTTCCATAGCGGCTGTACTAGTTTGCATTCCCACCAACAGTGTAAGAGGGTTCCCTTTTCTCCACACCCTCTCCAGCATTTATTGCTTGTAGACTTTTGGATAGCAGCCATCCTGACTGGCGTGTAATGGTACCTCATTGTGGTTTTGATTTGCATTTCTCTAATAATGAGTGATGTTGAGCATCTTTTCATGTGTTTGTTAGCCATCTGTATGTCTTCCTTGGAGAAATGTCTGTTTAGTTCTTTGGCCCATTTTTTGATTGGGTCATTTATTTTTCTGGAATTGAGCTGCAGGAGTTGCTTGTATATTTTTGAGATTAGTCCTTTGTCTGTTTCTTCATTTGCTATTATTTTCTCCCAATCTGAGGGCTGTCTTTTCACCTTACTTATAGTTTCCTTTGTAGTGCAAAAGCTTTTAAGTTTCATTAGGTCCCATTTGTTTAGTTTTGCTTTTATTTCCAATATTCTGGGAGGTGGGTCATAGAGGATCTTGCTTTGATTTATGTCGGAGAGTGTTTTGCCTATGTTCTCCTCTAGGAGTTTTATAGTTTCTGGTCTTACATTTAGATCTTTAATCCATTTTGAGTTTATTTTTGTGTATGGTGTTAGAAAGTGTTCTAGTTTCATTCTTTTACAAGTGGTTGACCAGTTTTCCCAGCACCACTTGTTAAAGAGGTTGTCTTTTTTCCATTGTATATCCTTGCCTCCTTTGTCAAAGATAAGGTGTCCATAGGTTCGTGGATTTATCTCTGGGCTTTCTATTCTGTCATTTATTTCTTTATGACACAATTTGAAAGTTTTTGCATTAGCAGAAAAAGAGAAATTTTAAGTTAAACTGTTAAATTGATAAATGTTAACCTGTTGAATGTTAAACTAAAAATATGGAACATTATCTGATTAAAGTAAATGTGACTAGGTGAAGAATCATGTCATTATGAACAACAACAACAAAAATGAATATTACTTAACATTTCAAAGAATTGGACACGGCTTAATGACTGAGGAGCAACAATTGCAGACAGTTCCCAAAATTAAAGCCAAAGCAAACAAAACCTGGATGAATGTGCTCTATTTTTCATGAGATAATGAGGTTAAACAAGGTTAGTAGAAGAGAATCAAGAAGTTAGCATTTGAAAACGATGAACAAATGCTGGCTTCCAAAATTAGAGGCCAACATAAGAACATCACTTTTGAATTAGCTTGGTCATATTTTACGAAGAAAAATATCCTATATTTAAAACATTTTAATTTCATTTTTAAACTAGAAATTTAATTATTAGTGTAACTTATCAGCTTATTGTGTTTCTTTTCTTTCCTCCTAATGCTTCCAGCAATGCTATTAGGAAGGAAACATTGGATTAAAATGAAGTTGATTTCATGTTTTCTCTATGGGAGAAAATGATTTTTAATTACCATCAGAATTCCAAAGCCCAGTAGACAGCAGAAATAGTTTTTACCTGCTCAGTAGAACATTTCTCTTTTTTTTTAAGTTCTTTTAAATGTTAAAATTTAAGGTTCAATAGACAGTGAATGCAAAATAAATTAAAAGGAATGCATTTGTTGTTGCTCTGTTATTTCTTTTCTGTGGTTACATGGGAAAAAAGCTTAAACTGGAAGTATGACCAAACCCTAGTTTCCATTTCTGAATATGCACATGCTTGATTTTGGAGAATTCATTTCAAAGAAAATAAAGCAGACTGTCATGAAATTGCTACTATCACAGTTAGTCTGAATTTTCAGTGTCTCTAGGATGTCTTCTTCTAGGAAGTATATGCTCTGCCACTAGATGGTGATAAAAAGTTATAACAACCTTATTGTCCCTGTTAAGACAAAAACCCTAAATAAAATTATCTAGCCAAAGAAGTTATTGTTTTTTTAAAGTACTTAATTCATATTAACCTAAGTATTAACTCACAATGAAAGTGCATTCAAAATGCATTTTATTATGAATTTATTTGTGACTTAAAATTCATTTTCTTATAGAAATAATGTTATAGTAAATTAGTTTACATGTCAACAAAATTATTTCCATAATATAGCTGAACTACCATCCTGACATACTGATGTGTGTGTGTGTGTGTGTGTGTGTGTGTGTGTGTGTGTGTGTGTGGTATCTGACTCTTTGCCCACCAAGCTCCTCTGTCCTTGGGATCCTCCAGGCAAGAATACTGGAGTGGGTTACCATTTCCTTCTCCAGGAGATCTTCCCAACCCAGAGACCAAACGCAAGTCTCCTTTGTCTCCCACATTGGTAGGTGAGTTCTTTACCACTGAGCCACCTGGGAAACCCCAGGGTACTGATACTTAGACTTATATAATACCAGGAAAGACAATCCTTCTGAATAAGCCAGCTGTGATGGCAAAGAAACTTAGATCAAATTGCAACCAGGACAGTTTTGCCCCAATGACAGATTCTGGTCAAACCCAACTCTGGGCAGGCTCTCTGGATCAGTGTCTCCTAAGCACCCATGTGCTCCAGAAGCTGTTTTATATCATCCTCCACTCTTGTCACACCCAACTGAGATCAGAAAACATCAGGAGATGAAAAAGAGTGATACACAAAAAGATAACTAAATGAAAGTTTAAAATACTGGAATTACAAATATTCAAAATTTTAAACATTTGTCAGATTTTGAAAATGTTTTTCAGACAAAAGTTTAATATCTTTAACCTATAAATAGTTCCCATAAATAAACAGGAAAAAAGTAAGGCAATAAAAGGAGAACTAGATAAAGTTCATGAAAAGCCAATTCACTAAATTTACTGCTGGTTAATAAACCATGAGCTGAAGTTAGAAACTCACTAGTAACCAGGAACACAGGGTACTTAAAAATTCCCATGTTTTATGCATCATATAAAATATCGGCAAAAATGTGGGGAAAAGCTGTATTCAAAATTTATTTTTGGACTGAATATTACAGAAAGCCTTTTGGAAAAGCACACAGGTTGTATTTATAAAAATTTGCTCAGCAATTACAAATCTGTGAACAGAATCTTACAGAAACATTAACTTCCAAGCACACAGAGATGCTCATAGGCTGTCTGTGCCATTTAGGCAACATTAGTAGCAAAAATATCCATCAGTATAGCAATAGTTTCATCAGTTGTGGGTAAGAAACTTTAATGAAATTCAATAGAATGGGGTTGATTGGTATGCAAGACCAAAGAGTCCAAAATGTATTAGGTGAAGAATGAAGATTTCAGAGATATATTAACTATACTAGCTTATTTATGCAAGTAAAAAACAACTTTTCTAAGTCATATTTTTGAACTTTCCCTTTCTAAGTGTAAATGCCTGGAATGAAATCTGTAGAGATGTACACTGTGCCCAGAAGGAGGAGTGGAGTAGTTCGTGACCTGAGAGGGGTTTACATTATTCACTGTAAAGACGCTTTCTTTTTTCCATTTTTTTCTTAAACACTTATTTTTTAAGTAACAAGAAGTTACCTTTATATTGCTACAGGGTATTTCTAACAGATTAACATGCAGCAAAGAAGTAATTTGCCTAAAACTGAATAGTAACATTATTTTTTTTCATAGCTTTAGAATTGAACAGTCCACATTATTAAACTTCCTCAAAGATTATGCAGTAACAGGTGACAAAAATCCTGGCCAGGAAGGTTGACTAACTTGTCACCTTGATGCTCGATAAGTGTCCATTAACATAACTGGTTATAATGATACTTTTCTAAAATATAAATAAAAATGTAAATTATCTATAAATCTAACACATCTGTCCTGTTTCAAATTTCACCGGGGTATAATTACATTAATGTATGTGTATCATTGGACACTCTTCTATTTTTTGAAGGCTTTCTTCTGCACATTGTTTCAGAATATCTGGTAGATCTTACCTCTTGTTTTTTTTTTAAATTAGGCATTTTGACAGCTGTAACAAGCATGACTCATTACAAGCTTTCTTTTTCTATCTTATTCTTTGACTGATATGTTCTTAAGTGCACTTTAAACTATCTTTTTAGTTTCTTTTACCATGATGTATAAAATCACACTGGAAAGCAATTCATAGAGTAATAAAATTAAAAGTGTGACTGACTCAATTTTCAGACAAACCTTGAATAGCTATGAATTAACTTATTGTTAATTCTTTATTTCCCAGGTAACATCTAACACCTAATACTAATTTCCTAGCCACATGGATCCTAGATCTGCTTAAATAATTGTCACCATTGAGTCACTGCAATTTAGATTTCATTTCAGTAAGGATCTGCATAAGTAGACAAATAGCAGAAGGACTCTCAAAGCCAGCTTCCACCTCCTCCCAGTCTCTTCCTGTGATCATTCCAAAATTGTAAGCCTGTGAATACTTAGCTTCAATTTAGGCATTTTGGATTTGTGTATCCCAGAAAAATTTCTTTTATAGAAGAAAGTCAATTAGGATGACATTTAATTATTCAGATACTGTGTCTTATACTAAAAGATGCTAATTTCAGTGAAATCCAATGAGTGCTGGGACAGAACTCTGTATCTGTGTGGGTGTTCCACTATCTTCAAAATATTTGCATAAAAAGGTTAGAGTCAGTTAAAATAAAATAAACTCCTCTCAAACAGGAGCAACGTAAATCAGCTTAGAGCACCAAAGAATGACATCTTACATACAGATGTCAAGAACTTATTGTGATTACTGATAGAAATATCTAATAAAATACCAATTTAAGGAGAAGTACAATTGATTTAATGGTTCATAGTATAATAATATGATTATAATAAATTAATGAATAATTAATAGAGAATGAATACCAAAATGCAGGTCTTATATATCAAAAAATATTAAGTATTTCAAATTTGAAATGCTTTTCCATTTTTATTTTTACTCTTTATCTTATATTGGAGCGTAGTTGATTAACAGTGTTGTGTCAGATTCAGATGTACAGCAAAGTGATTCAGATATACATATGTCAAAGTCGCTCAGTTGTTTCCAACTCTTTGCAACCCCATGGACTATACACTCCATGGAATTCTCCAGGCCAGAAAACTGGAGAGGGTAGCCTTTCCCTTCTCCAGGGGATCTTCCCAACTCAGGGATTGAATCCAGGTCTCCCGAATTTCAGGCTGATTCTTTACCAGCTGAGCCACAAGGAAAGCCCAACAATACTGGTGTGGGTAGCCCATCCCTTCTCTAGCAGATCTTCCTGACCCAGGAATCAAACCAGGGTCTCCTGCATTGCAGGCAGAGTCTTTACCAACGGAACTATCAGGGAAGCCCTATACACATGTATCTATTCTTTTTAAAATTCTTTTCCTATTTAGGTTGCTATATAATAATGAGCAGATTTCCCTGTGCTGTACAGTATGCCCTGAAGTCCTTTTCCTTTTGTATTTCTTTTAAAACTTTTTTTTTTTTTTTTGATGTGGACCATTTTTAAAGTCTACTGAACTTTTACAATATCGCTGTTTTATGCTTTGTTTTTTTTTTTTTTTTTTTTTGGCAATGTGGCATGAGGGATCTTAGCTCCCCCGCCAGGGACTGAACCTGTGCCCTGTGCATTGGAAGGCAAAGTCTTAACCACTGGAGTGCCACGCAAGTCCCACTTCTTTTTTCTTTAAAAAAATCAGGCAAATATAAGATATATCAGTGAGAAAAACTGCAGAACCTTCCTAGAAATAGTGGCTAAGTTTTTCCCCTCCATTTGGAATTACAAAATCAGCTATTAAGATTGAATTGATTTGCGAATGATTTGATTGCTTAAAATATTAAACCTAATTTACTTGACTTAATTTATCAGTCATTACTTGGCTTGGGATAGACGGAACCTTGGTTCTAGAAATCAAGAAAAAACGTGAGTACCTAAATTATAGTTATCAGTACTTATGTATCATTTGGTACTGAGGAGAATTGCTGTGATTCATTGTGAACTCTTCCTTGAAAGTAAATGTATTATTCTCTATTGTAAGAGTAAGAAGATACCAGTATCTCCCCTTCAGTAATTTGTCAAAAAAATATAACTGCTAAATGTGTAAGCCAGAATGGTGTTAGGACATGATAGAGTTTATCACTAAATTATACACAGAAGAAAAAAAGTACAAGTTCAAAATGATCTTTTAAAAAATCTAGAGGGATATATACTGTTTCTGAGAGAAAAAGATGTAAAATAGGACAGAAAGACTGAATGTGGATTTATATTACTTGCTGTGAAGAATTCAGTATTGAAAAAGAAAGTTTCTGTTTCCTTATTTTTAACATTTGTTTTTAAGTAACAAGAAGTTATATTTATCTGGTTATAGGATATTTATAACAGATTAACATACAACAAAGAGGTAATTTCTCCAAAAGTGAAAAATAGCATTCCTTTTTTCTATCACTTTAGAATTGAAAAGTCTATGCTTCATAGAACATTGTAAAACTTTATAGAACATGAATAAGCTTTCAAAGTACAGTACATATTTTACTGTTAAGCCCAAGATGGTAAAAATGTTTGTATGATATTTAAAGTACAAAGAAATAGGCATTTTGTGATTCTGTCGAGGATTACTCTTCAAAATTAAAATTTTCAAACTTCTGATGCCTAGAATATAACATCAGATTTATAAAGATTCCAATTTAAGGCTTATCCTGTTAGAGATATTCTGGTTCTGAAGATCTTTATGTCAACCCCCTAACTCTTGTTTAATCTAGAGTTCTCCATGGCGGTGGTGTGGTTTAGTTGCTAAGTCATGTCCGACTACTGCGACCCCATGGACTGCGACCCCATGGACTGCAGCCCACCAGGCTCATCTGTCCATGGGATTATTCCATCAGGAATACTGAAGTGGGTTGCCATTTCCTCTTCCAGGGGGTCTTCTCAACCCAGGGATGGGACCTGCTGTCTCCTGCATTGGCAGGCAGACTCTTTACCACTGAGCCACCACATAACCTCGGGGCTCTCCATGGATCCTAATTAATTGTTCAGTTTCTTCCTGAAGCCATTTCAACTGCCTTCCCTGCTCTCTAGACCTGTGCATCACCTCCTTGCCAGTAATGAGAAACTCATGAAATTATTCACTTTGCTGTATACCTGAAACTCATACAACATGGTAAGTTAACTATATTCCAGTAAAATTTTTAAAGCCAGTAAAATGTTAAATTTTACTGATAAAATTCCAGTTAAAAAAAAAAATTTAAAACCTAAAAAAAAAAAAAAAAAAACCTTCTTAGGTTTCACCAAAAATCTTCCACTGCTTTGGTCTTGAAGGCCATCGTGTTCCATGGACAGATGCATAGTAGCAGACAGCATAGACCAACTTACTTCCACCACTCCATTCACCCTTTCCTTCTCTCTCCCTTTCTCTCTCTCTCTAGCTATTCTGATTTATGTTTGTTTACTTATTTGCCTGGAAGATACTGTTAAGTTCCAGTAAAGCATTACTCTGATGTAGACTTGCTCTAATGGAGATGAGATTATAACTCATTAACAGTGTCTGAAAATTTTCGTCCAATCAGTTTAAGCACAGAAGGATTGGCACATTGACTTCACGTTGCCAGTAAGAGATGAGTACAGTGTGGGATGAGGTCTTTATGCTGCATATGTTTGAGTGAGTCAAGACCGAAATTACATGGCTACGGGTGGGGGGTGGAACCCTGGGTAGTGCACCTTTGTCCTTTACAAAGCTCAGGCTGAAGCGTGTGTGTGTGTGTGTGTGTGCATGTGGGGGGGAAGAGAGACAGAGTGGGAGAAGGAAAGAGAAGGTAATAGAGCCATAAATTGCCAAGAATATAGTGATGGAGCGAGCAGCCGTTACACATTTCACAGGTGTCCTGAGAGCAGGAGGTGAAGCCCAGCCAGCAGGAAAGCTGCCCCACCTGCAAAGGGCAGCCGTCCTTCCCAGACAGGCTCCGCCATCAAACACAAGGTGAGGCGTCTGGAGCCCCCTTCAGATTATGACACAAAGCAAGTGCGGGGCCCACTCAGGACGACTTGCACCGTTTCTCATCTCCCGTGGGCCCTCTGTCTCCTTACCGTACGGCTCACTCTGAGGGCCACGTGCCGGAGGCGGGCTCCTCACATCCCTCAGCTGGTCCAAGAGGTAGCCTGTACTACACAGTCAGGCGAGGAATGAAAGAAAGGCCTTTATCAGGATGCTCTTTAAACCAAAGCCTTCTCTTCAGTAACCGCTAGATCCCAGGCGATGCTGTAGAGTAAGTTTCCATGATTTGTAAAATAATGGCAACTCGTGAATACTGCAAAATAGCTTAAAACACTGTGTAACATGTGTCACTTCGCTTCTAAGGCTTGTATATGTTCATGTCCTTCAAGTTAATAAAGCAAATCATATTATATTTTAGGTCTTGAAAAATCTGGAGTAAAAGGAACTGACATTTTAATTAATTGATTTTTTCTCAAAATTTCTGTTCACTTTTTGCCTAATTTGTTATGTGCCAATCTCACCAGGTGTGCTCACAGTTATTAGAATTGATTAAGAACAATCAGTTGCAAGCTCAGCTGGTAAAAAATCCGCCTGCAGGGCAGGAGACCCCGGTTCGATTCCTGGGTTGGGAAGACCCCCTGGAGAAGGGAAAGGCTACCCACTCTAGTATTCTGGCCTGGAGAATTCCATGGACTCTATAGTCCATGGTGTCGCAAAGACTTTCTCTTTACTTCACAAAGATGATAGCTTTCTATTATCACAGGAAACATTCTCTCTGTACAGTTTTATCATATGTGTGTATATATTTACATATACATATTATGATTGTTTCACTTCTCTGTCCCTAACAGACAGAATATTCTAATACTTTGTTGATGGAAATGCAAATAATTTAAGAAATAGCAAATATTAATAGGAGCTCTAATAACAAGCAGAATTCCAATACAGACTTCCTCACCAAGCTGGCTAATTTGGTGTGTCCACTTGATTAAGTACCCAGATATTTAATCAAATACCAGAAGATACGCTGTGGAGGAATTTTCTAGATGGGATTAACATTTAATCCCATCTAGTTGACAGTGAGTAAAGCATATTATCCTCATCCAATCTAGAAGATCCTTGCCCAAGAGGTGGGTGGGCCTCGTGCAATCAGTTGAAGGTCTTAGGAGAAAAAGGCTGAAATGGAGCAAGACGGAGGACTAGGACACTCCTGACTCTTGTTCTTCCTACAGGCACACCAAGTATACAGCTACATGCAGACAAATCCCCTCTGAGAGAAATTCAGAAACCAGTTGAGAGACAACTGCACTTCCAGTGACTGAGAAAGTAGCCCCATTAAAACGGGCAGGAAAATGTGAGACATCCTCAGCTACCCAATCCCTCCCCGGGCACTGCACTTCCCAGTTGAGAGGGACCTCCAACTCCCAGCTTCTCCCTGAGGAGCAAAGAGGATATGAAACACACACCCAACTCCAGTTTATTTGAGCATCACCAGAGGGACCGGCTCCCATACCCTCCAGCTCTAAAAGCCAATGGGGACTTCCCTGGTGGTCCCGTGGCTAAGACTCGTGCCCATTGCAGAAGGCCTGGGTTCAATCCCTGGTCAGGGAACTAGATCCCACATGCTGCAACTAAAAAGATTCTGTGTGCTGCAGCTAAAGACCCCATGAGCCACAAGTAAGACACGACACTGCCAAATAAATAAATGTTTTAAACAATAAACTGGAATAAAAGCCAACGACAACAGCAGGATTGCATAAAACAGCAGGCAGTTTCTGAGCAGGCAGGGGGGCTCCCCGCTGCCTCCCCCAGGGGCTCAGCACAGAAAGACCATGAGAAAATGCTGAGGTCTCCACTTCTCCTGGGAGGAATTTAACTGCAAACTTTCACAGCTGCCACTAAGGATTGGGCTAATTCTAATTCTAACCCACCTGCATCTGGAAGCTGATGGGTGTGGGTGAACAGTAGTCTTCCCGGGAGTGATGGGTCAATGGAAATTTACCCCACTCCAGAGACCGACAGGACTTGTCACTCTAATCTCCTGGGAGCCACTTAGAACAAACATGGAAGTTTGGGCGAGCGCTGAGTTTTGAGGGGCACCTGTAATCTCTGGTCAGCCTGATGAGTCTGTTAAGACAAAACTAAGCATTGGTTTTATGGAAGAAGAGTCATTATTCCCCACTCTGACTCAGTCCCAGTGCTTTCCCCCTCGCCCTCCCCTCACCTGATGACCCCAGGCTCCTTAAAACTGCAGGGACGTTTGTTCAGGCTCAGTCACTCAGTTCTGTCTGATCCTTTGCGACCCATTGACGGCAGCTCTCCAGGCTCCTCTGTCCATGGGATTTCTTAGGCAAGAATACAGGAAGGGGTTGCCATTTCCTCCTCCAGGGCGTCTTTCCCACCCACGGGCTGAACCCATGTTTCTTGTGCCCCTGCACTGGCAGGCGGATTCCTTACCCCTGTGCCACCTGGGAAGCCTGGGAGTTTGTTCAGTCTCCTTCAACAGTGAGACGACCCCCATGTCTGCACCATCCCACGGCGGGAGTCGGAGAAGCGGGAGTCAGCGCTTTCTCAGGCGTTTCCCTCTGGCTTGCGTCATTGCAGTAAGTGATTCAAGGCTCCACTCTTCCATGGTTGGTTTGTTGTTTCAATGGGCTCCTCTGTACTCAGACCTGTAACAGGTCAGCTGTGTCTCCAGCTCATCTGAGCTTCTGATGACATGTCATCTCAATGAATTCTGATAACAATCTCATAACATGTAAGCTGTTTATCCACACATTTTGATGGTGAATAAGCTGAAGCTCCTAAGGAACATAGACCTTGTATACATGATAGTAGCCTCGCTGGAAACAAAGCCAAGATGAGCTGAGGCAGGGGTTAGGGTACTTGACCCCCACCTTGTACTGAAAGAATGGCCAGTGTGTAAGATTTGGAAATTGTATGGATGTCTCAAAGAATACTTCCCTGGTGGCTCATGGCAAAGAATCTTCTTGCAATTCAGGAGATACAAGAGGCCCCTGTTCCATCCCTGGGTTGGGATGATCCCCGGGAGAAGGAAATGGCAACCTTCTCCAGTGTTCTTGCCTGGAGAATCCCATGGACAGAGGAGCCTGGTGGGCTGCAGTTCATGGGGTCGCAAAAGAGTCCAAGAGGAGTTAGCAACTGAAAATGAACCAACTCGAAGAATATAGAGATGCCAGAAGGCAAAAGGAAGCATACCAGTTCTGCTGTCTTCTTCCATTGTCAGCAACTCTTTGTCTGTATGTTTATGTGTGCTTTTTGTGTATTTTTTACAAAATATATATGTTTTTTATAACCTTGAAAGTTTTTTACAAAGTACTAAGAAGTGCCCAGATATGAATCTATTGTTAAAAAATTTTACCTAGGTACTTGATGACTCATTTGCATCTCAAAAGCCAAGTTATTTTTCAGAGTATCTACTTTCATTTTGTTGAATTTTGCTCCTATAAAGTCCTAATAGAATTCATATCATTTACAAATGGAGCCTTGAGGATCTATAACACATGTCTATTTTATTGTTTTTCTTTATTTTCCAATTAGTTTTCAAAAAGTTGCTGTGCTGATCTTTGTATTACTAATCCAGTTTACTTTAGAGGCTATTGGTTTTTCATTCTCTACTGGATTTTATATTTTGATAATTGTGTTTTTCATTTGAAAGCTCCCTTTATGAATATTACATTGTTTCTCTCATATGAATATAATTTTTCCCATGACTTTTCCCCTCATTTTTTTTTTTTTTTTCGGTTAAGTGTACTATACTTTGGCAACCTGATGGAAAGAACTGACTCATTGGAAAAGATCCTGATGCTGGGAAAGATTGAGGGCAGCAGGAGAAGGGGGCAACAGAGTATGAGATGATTGGATGGCATCAGCAATGGACTCAGTGGACATGAGTTTAAACAAACTCCAGGAGACGGTGAAGGACCGGGAAGCCTGGTGTGCTATAGTCCAGGGAGTCACAAAGAATTGGACAGGACTGAGCAACTGAACTGAACTGAATACAAAATTGTACCATTTTAACCATTTTTAAAAGTATAGGTCAGTGGTTTTAAATATATTTGGAATGGAGTGCAAACATCACCACCACCTATTGCCATAACCCTTTTCATCTTATGAAACTAAAACTTTATACTCATTAAATAGTAACTCTCAGGATATCCGTGGTGGTCCAATGATTAAGGACTACCGTCCAATGCAGGGGACGTGGATTCAATCCCTGGTCAAGGAACTAAGATCCCACATGCAACATGCAACTAAGCCCGCATGCCACAAATAGAGAAGCCCTCTCGTCACAACTACTGAGCCCACGTACTCTATAGTCCTTGATCCACAACTAGAGGAAAGCCCGGAGCCATAACAAAGACACAGTGTTGCCAAAAAAAAAAAAAAAAAAGTAACTCCCTAGCAAGATCATCCAGTGAAAGCTCATATATTATTACTTCACATATTCATGTATTCATACTGTATTTTAAAATTATTACAACAGAAAGTACTTTATTTCATTTAAATGACATTTAAAATACCATGTATATCTTCTGTACCTGTAAAAACAGACTTCTATTATATAATTGCATTTATAAACAATGTAGCAATTAAAATCCTTTCAAATTTGCTTACATGGAAATTTCTGCATCTTTAAAAAATTATTTTGTTTACATTAAATCCCCAAACAAAATGTTTCTGTTACAGAAACAGTATTCACTAAGAAAAACAAAGCCATATTTATTATCTAAATATTGTATCTCAAAAGTAAAAACACTTGAAATTAGAATAACATTTATAATTGGCACTCCTCAAATGTTTACAGATATTTCCTTCAAAATACTAATGAAAAATATTAATCTCAATAATAACTAGACAAATGCATGTTATTCTCTTTTTGTTTGGGTAAGTTTATTTTTTCAAGTCTGTAGCAGCTTCTTAAAGGAAAATAAATGCCTGTGAATGGATTATATCTAAAGCAAAGCCAATTTAAAGGAAATATTTTATTAGAAGGCAAAGTTCAAAAATTATGTTGTCATAGAAAATCTATTCTGGCCCTCTTTAAGATAACTCTAGAATTTAGCACTCTGTCTTGTACATAGACATTTGTTGTTTATAATATTTAGCATCTATTGAATATTATTACTGTACTGATCATGGTTCAATTAGGAAAGATTTGATGCATTGAACAGAATTTAAACAAAAATAACTTTATAAATAGATTATGTACAGAGGTGTGGGTTGGGGTGAGAGAACCGTCATGGAATGAATAGTGATGTCTTAGGAGACGAGCGAAAGTGGGAAGTTCCTCCCACCCCAGAGGAGCTGGTAGTGGCTCCTTCTGTATGAAGGCTTCAGCCAACATCAGCCAAAGGGCAGAGAATGGACCTCTGAACATTCACTCTTCTGTAAAAGCGATGGAAAAAGCTGGCAAATATCCCCAATGGCAACTGTTTCAGAACCCTGGAAGTTAACTGAAGGCTTGCGGCAACCCAGACAAGATGTATTTAAGAAAAACATCTGCATTTCAGTAAGAACAGTAAGGTTCGTGGCATTTTCACAAGCTTCTGCCCTAACTCCACGCCCACCCTCCTCAGTAAGCGCCTTAAGAAGCGAACAGCCTTCCTTCCATCAACCTGGGACTGGA
Organism: Dama dama; assembly: GCF_033118175.1. Taxonomy (NCBI): domain Eukaryota; kingdom Metazoa; phylum Chordata; class Mammalia; order Artiodactyla; family Cervidae; genus Dama; species Dama dama. The sequence goes on from NC_083707.1 coordinate 7,273,459, forward strand.
GAGCGTGGCATAGAGCAGAGTTCTTTTGAAGCTTAATTTCCAAAGAAATGTCATTATTTGACGGATAAATGTGTTCTTCCGTCCGAGGAGATGCTGTGAGGACACGATGTTTACTAATGACATAGCCATATTTGGAACATTTATGGAGCAGTAAATACAAATTTCGGGTTTTGTTCTGGGGAATTTAGGGGAGAAAACAGCAAGAAAGGGATTTTATAATTTTATTCCAAAATCATAGATTACTAGTTCTATAGCTTTATTCATAAACAAGAAAAGGATGTGAGAAATAGAAATGTAGTATTTTGACAATTTTATGTTGCTGTTTTTTTAAAGTCTTTGTAAAAAACTTTTTACATTTGTCTTCTGTTTGCCAATACGTAAATAACTTCTCACACTAATATGGTATGATAATTATGGTATGATAATTTGTTTTGATTAGAACTGCAACTCACTAATATGTTTCAAGGAGAACAGTGCATTCTTACATTTTTATTGTCTCCATTAAAGACATAGCTTAAAACACAGAGCTTGCAAAGTTGCAATACTGATTCTGTTACAAAACCCCTTTGGGTGGGCATGTGACCAAGCCTCAGGGCATGTGTGCTCAGTCACTAGGTCTTGTCCGACTCTTTGTGACCCCACAGACCTTAGTCTGCCAGGCTTCTCTGTCTGTGGGATTTTTTTCAGGCAAGAACACTGGAGAAGTTTGCCATTGCCTCCTCCAGGGGATCTTCCTGACCCAGGGATGGAGTCACTGTCTCCTGCATTGGCAGGTGAATTCTTTACCACTGTGCCACCTGGGAAGTCTCAGTAGGCAACTTAATCACAGTGGTGAGCTCCAGACAAGACTATAAAATATGATTTGGAGATTGGCATGAGTACATGAAATCTTGAAGCATAGCAATGATCAAAACCTGTGAAAACTTATAGCTAGCATTTTAAATGTTTTATCATCTTAGTTTAGCTTTACATAGATTCCAGGGTCCATTAAGATACTGGTCCAGGGAATCTTGGAGGATTTTACCTCATAAGCCAAAATAGCTTCTTTAGTATATGCCTTATGGCAAATGGCTCTTTATCTGGGGGAAAGGCTGGTTTGAAAATCATTCACAAGGAATTATTAACTGTGCATTGTTCCATTACCAGAGGAAAAAAATATTTAAGTTACAAAAGCACAGGGAACGAAACCATGAGTGGCTCTGCAAAGATCTTTATGGTACGCTTTATGCCAAGAAAACGGTATGCATGCTAATTCATGTCTTCATTATGTGTATGAGTAGGGAGATTCTGCGGCCCTCAGCATCATGAATGAGACAGAAATCACTGGAATTGGAAGACATCACTATCTTGATGAATATCTTGCCTCCAGTGGGAATGGTGTGTTTGTTGGAAACTCACAGTTCGACTAAAGTTGAGGTTTTGTGTTTAATGTACTTCTTAAAGTAGGGATGAAGAAAAATTTAGGGGAGTTTTTCCTTGCTTAACGGGCTTCCCTGGTGTCCTGGGATTCCTCAGTAAATTTCTTTGGAAAGAAATCACCTGCCAGTTCAGGAGATGCAGCTTTGATCCCTGGGTTGGGAAGATCCCTTGGAGAAGGAAATGGCAACCCACTCCAGAATTCTTGCCTGCGAAGTCCTGTGGACAGAGGAGCCTGGTGGACTACAGTCCATGGGGTCGCAGAGTCAGGCATGATTTAAGGACTAAAATTCAACAATTGCTTGCTTATACTTTTAAAATATTGCAAAGAACCTCGGAAGGCTGAGAAAACACTGCACTTAAAATTGATTATTACTTAATATTACCTTGAAAAGAAAAACAGGATTTTATTTAAACCTTTCTCAACAGAGGTCCATCACATTGTGCTCAAAAGAACTCACTGCTTTACAGTCAGGACCAACTAATTAGGAAGCAGAATCCTCCTCTGTTTCAGACCAAAACCTCCTCTAAAAAGTCACACTCTTAGCACTCTTCTGCAATATAATTTCATTTGTATTGTACAGACTGGAAACAGCTTAAATTTGTGATATATTCCTCACGATTGGGCAAACATAAGAGGATTGTAATTGCAAAGTCACATGAGCGTGGGCTGCAGGCTGGAAGATAAGCCTATTTGGAGAAGAAATACTAATAAAATGCTCATTTTATTGAGTTGGGGAATACATGTAACTCCATGGCTGATTCATGTCAATGTATGACAAAACCCACTGACATGTTGTGAAGTAATTAGCCTCCAAGTAATAAAAAAATAAATAAATAAAAATAAAAATAAAGCAAGAGAACATACCTGAGAGATACAGTAGGTAACTGCAGGTAAACAGGTACAAATCTGAGGTCTGGCGATGCTGAATTCTGTTTAAAAGTATTCTTTTTTTTTTCTCTACAAAGATGTAAAGCAGAATAGAATCTCTCTCTAAAAAGACTTTATCTATATTTTTAGATTACTGTCAACAAAGTAGTCTCTCCCTCTCCTGTACTTTTAGATGCTCACTGGAGAATTCTATCTTTCCTAGAGCTTTGGGGCCGTTGTTTGAAATCATATCCCCCCAAGCTTTTATTTAGGTGTATAGAGATGATGACTTATTCAACAGTTTACAGCTCATTTTGCCATTTTTCATGATTTAATCATCCCTGAAAAGTGACTCTAGAAGGTGCTGACATTTATTGCATGTTTTTTCATCATTCAGTCAACTCTGTCAGAGTCAACAGGTCCTGAACTGAACCTTTCACAGGACTGAAGCCTGTAAATGCAGACATCCCATTAAAATCTGTCTTTCTCTCTCTGTCTCTCTCTCTCTCACACACACACACACACTACATTTAAACTCAAGTTTCACGATGTGCTGAACTCATACGTATATCTCAAAAACAATTAAAAATCTGTAGGCAAATCAAGTACAGCACATTCTGAGATTAGGGTAAGTGAAATATTGTTAGAAATAAACTATGTCACAGTACATCATTGCCTCTAGACCACATATATATGCATATGTATACATATTTCTACTTGTTAACCATCTGTATCTATTAAGCTAAACGCGAGTCCATAAGGATGTCTGCAACTCTGATGACCACATGGGTCTTTCTAAAATCCTTCTCTGGTTTCTCTACAATTTTGACTCCAGCAGGAGAAATCTGGCTCCCACCGCAGCTATTCACGAATTTAACTGGTCAGTTTCAGTGGGCACGTAGAGCTGTCTCAGAATTATTAACCCATATCCCCACAGGAAGCAACTGTATCAACAAGAGTGCATCGTTTTTGTGTGGTCACTTTGGCCTCACAGGCTCCGTTTTCTCCAGGGTTGAGTGGGCTCCTCTGTCCCCACGCTCTCAACATGGGTGTCCTTTTTGGTGATGACATTCCCCAGGACTCAGATCTCTCTCTGGAGGTACTGTTTCAGCCCTCATCTTTCATATTGTTCTTTCTCCTCTATCTCCTCCTCCCCCAACTTTGTAAAAATAGAAAATATATATTAAATAATAAGTGACAAACATTCCCCTCTTTTTACAAAGGGAGTTAAAATTACTTTGTAGAGCTTTGATCTATCTATAAATTTTCAACTGAAAACAACTAACTGGAACAGCTACTTTCTTCTGAGTATTTTGTTTCTACCCTTGTGATTTCAATCACATCTCTCAAGACATTTTCTCACAGAGTAACATATAAAATTATTATTGGCTTAAAATGATCAATCAGGGCATAAAACCTCCATAATTCTCTAAGACTCATCTATAGCCACATACTTTTCTTAAAGTTTATATTTCAGCCATGGACAATTATTACTTCCTTCCAGACTTTTATAACCCATTCATGCTACCTAGAGACCTATGCTTTTGTGAACAATGGTTCACCATGTGAATATGAAAAAAATCATTGCTGGGAAACCAAGCATGGGGTTCTTCTGTACCCTTTACAAAGAAGTGCCCAATCAAAACTGCAGAGTGGGAAGTTATCTGCCTCATTATGGAAGACAGTTTGTCCACAGACACATGGGGCAGAGTGGAGCAAAGGCAGCTCTCAAATGACCAGACTTCGATTTTTCTCTAAAAACATAATTTGGAAATAAATCCACTATCCTTCTAACAGAGCAAATTGCAGAAATTGTTGAAAATTTCCTGTTTCAAAGAGCCAGCCAGAGGCACTGAAAAGCGAAATACTCAATTTCTAAGAACAAAGGTGATGCATGTTCAAGTCATAATTTGGAAAGATGAAATAGATATAACTCTTGGTCACGTATTTGGAGAAGCTGGTTATATTAAAAATATATTATTGTTATTTATCTATGTATATACTACAGATAGTAAAGAATTTTGTAGCTTCTATAGCATCTTTATTGTCATTAATTTTTATGAAAGAACACAATTTTTAACATTGCTGTCTGCAAGGGTGTATCGCATAATATTCAAAAGAATTTATTGAACAATTCTAAGATGTGCTTTAAGAAATAGTTGCCTTATATATCTTTCCAATAAAATTTTGCATCCTGGGAAATTAGAGACATACGTTCAATAACGAAAATGTTGAAGTAAAGTGGTTTGAAATAATGATCACGTCATGTTAACACCCAAATCGACAGTCAACTCCCCTCCCTCTTTGATGCAGTATTTCACTTGATAATTAGCAGCTGTATGCTAATCACACTGGGAGCTGTTGATTTCCTGAGTATGCTAATTTAAAGCTCTGTTGAGTGGTGACTTTGTTTCCTAGAAGCCTAATATATAAGCTATATAGAATACACTATACAGTTCATCCTACCCACAGCCTCTGGGGAGAATGAAGGCAGTGCCTCTGTTAATGGTGCCTCATAGTAAAAAGGAAAATTGTTTGGATTCTGATTGCGAGAGGAGACACTGAACCCTTCCGAGATTGGGTTTCCTAAGATGAACTAAGCCACCTGAGTGCGGAGGGAAGATAAGAGCCACCAACAGCCACCAGGATCAAATTAACACCTGGCTCAGCTCTCCTGAAAGCAGAATCTACTGACTGAGTATTTTGAAACTGTATCATTTAACTAATGTAAATATGATGACAGTTAAGTGCTGATCTGATCTCCCAGTGGAAAACGAAAAGCATCTTGGGACATGGCCATGGAAGAGCTGATGTCAAGAGTGGCGGTGGAGATGATGTGATAATGCTTCTTACATGATCTTTATCATATAACATTATTGATTTGGTTTTCTCTGTACAGCTCTCCACCTGACCTTTCTTCTGTGCAGGTTATGTGCTTGGCTTAAACAAAAAAGAGGATGTCAACTTGGAGTAATATCTGCTGTCTGATCCTCCATTAAAAGTATCAGTCATGAGATGGAACACTGAATCTTAGAGGGTGCTTCAGGAAATAATATAGTGGAGGCCTGCTGTATTCATACTAAAGGGAATAGAAAGCCAGTTGAGAACATAAAAGAAATATTTATTTTGTTTTCTCTAGGTTTTATTCTTCTTGATATACCTGGACATTGTATGCTTTCATGATAATTGATAATATTTCTAGTATTTATTATGTTTCAATTGGGTATGATTCTAGTATATACTTTATGTGTAGGTATATAAACACATACATATGTTTAAGGATAATACTATTTTTATTTCCCATTTGATTAAAGAAAAAACTTTGTCACAGAAAACAATTTAAGGCTAGTTTTGTAAGATCAACCTGCACGTAAATGGTATAGCTCAGTTTAGTGCCAAGCACTCTGGTCCAAGGATGTGCAATGTACTCAGTATTTAGTGTATTTAGACACTATTTCTCTCTCTCTCTCTTTTTAACCAGTTTTATTTATTTTAATTTCTGGCCACCTGCTGTAGCGTGTAGACTCTTTGTTACCCAGCCAGGGATCAGACCTGCACTCCTTGCACTGGAAGGCAGAGTCTTAACCACTGGACCACCAGGGAAATGCTGACATTATCTCTCTTGATTAAAACCCCACACATATGCGTACCACCAAGACTGATAGACACTTTCTTAGGAACGTCTTATGAGTTCTTATCTATCTTATCCTATCTTATGAGACATGGATGCTTAAAAAGAAAAGAAACCAGAAGATTGCTGCAGAGGCTGTGCAGGGCTACACCATTTCCTTTATTCCATCAGCCTTTACTTCAGACTGCTCCTTCCCTGCGTACATGGATTTAAAATACAAAGCATAACTTCTGAATAAAGAATTTTTAATGGATTTGTAAAAGTCTTGCCAAATTAATATCAAAAAGCATATTTCAGTCCCTGGAGATAGTACTGCAGTGGATTTCTACAAATTTCATTTAAACCAGGCTTAATAGAAATTGCACCTACAGTTCTACTCATCATATAAACTACAAAAGCCAAAGGAATAATTCTCTAATATCTTGAGAAGAGAATAATCAGTGTTCTGCTGGATAGCATAGGACATATAAAAAAGTAGAAAACAAGGTATATATCTTTGCTTTATTTATTGTGAAGTGATACATATTTTTCAAAATTATTTCTGGGTGTATAAACAAGATAGTTTAAAGATCTTGCATCGTTGAAGTAATTAAGGTGCTACCTAATTATCCACATTTCACTTGTATCATCTATCAGAATTATTTTCCTGTATAATTTAAACTTTAGTCACTTTAAACTAGACATGCACAGCTTTCTTCACCTCTGGTTTTCAATGTCCCTATCTTGCTCTCAGTCTTTAATTGTAAGTTGGCTAGATATTGATTTCTAGATTGACAGTTATGTTTCCTCAGCATTTTAAATATGTATTCCATTTCTTATTGCAAACACCACTGCTGATGAAATGTCCACCAGGCTAAATATTGTTTCCCTGTAGGTCATTTGTCCTTTCTCTCAGGTGACTTTCAGGCTTTATGTTAGTTTTGTATGCTCTGAATTTTTACCAAGATGTGTCTGAGAATAGTTTCAGTGTTATTCTTTCTGTCGTAAATTTAATGGACTTTCTGATCCTGTAACTCATGCTTTCTTTAATTCTATTATGTTCTCAGACATTATTTTTATAAATAATTTCCACTCACAACAGTCTCTAAACTTCTCTAAGTTCCATTATAAAATAACGATACCACTAGACTGCAATAAGTTGAAAAAATATAATGTAATACCTAGAACAACTGTACAATAAGCTATACAAGAGACACTATCAAAAAACAAAATGAAAAGTTTTTAAATGGCTCAAATAACCCACAAGAAGGCAGGAAAAGGGAAACTGCAACTGAAGAACAAAGAGAACAATAGAAAATAAATGACAGACTTACGCATTAACATGTTAATAATTACATTAAATGTAAATGATCTAAATGTACTGGTTGAATGACAGGGACTGGAAGATTAGAACAGGAGCAGTAACCTAACCATATGCTAAATACAAGAAAGCCTCTCAATTATAACAGCATGGGTATGCATACATAAGACAAGCATACTAAATCAGTTTTCTTTCTATAAGCTAGTAATGAACACATGCACACAGAACTACAATTCCGTTTTCAATTGCTCAAAAAAGAAATAATTGATTGTAAATCCAACAAAACTTATTGAGGACGTATTTGTTAAAAACTACACAGTGCTGATGAAATAACCATGTTTGGAAAACGCAACCGTTTCATGTGCTACAAATATAAAACTGAAGGAGATGTTCCTCCTGGAACTTTCACATTTATGAAGTATGAACCTTGAAAACTTGAATACAAATTACTGCAATTAAGCGGTTAATATGCTAAAACAGCAAAGAGTAAACTCTGTGCCATTGACAATCATGCGGGATTGAGTCAGTCTTCCTGGAAGTGACTTGTGTACTGAGTCTTGAACAATGAGTAGCTATTTTCCAGATGGACAAACATAGAATGCATTCCTGGAAGAGGAAGAAGAAACTAGTGCACAGATGTATGAATTAACACAGCAAACTGAGAGATCTCCAAGTGCTTGTACTGCATTCAATTTAAAGGACTCGGGTTTGGTGACATGATAAAAAATGGAGTGAAAGTGGAAACATTTTTGCTTGGAAATATTCTGGAAAACAATTCACTTCTAATGCTAAAATAGAGTGATTATATACTTAATTTTTAAAGTAGTTTAAATCATTATATAAATGAAATCATGTTCACTTTTGCAGCAGCACTGATTTATTTCCAAGTACCAAAACCCAATTTCTGGAAAAAAAAATCCAATTATCCGTCTTTTCATTTAATGGTCCTTTGAGGAGTATCAAATCTTGACATCTTATTAGACTCTGAATTTCTCTAATAGCCTCCTGGCTTGATGTAGGTAAACAACGTGTCTTAGTCATCTTTGTATACCTAGATATGCCACAGCATCTGGAACTTTATAGGTGCTCAGTAAATTTTTTTGCATATATCAAAGAAACATAACCATTAGCATGGCTAAAAGCCTGGTATAGTATAATGATTAAGAGCATGGATATTGAAGTCAAATACATCCCCATTTGCAAGACAGGTAATTTTGGCAGTTATTTAATTTCAATGAACTTTATTTTTATTACCTATGAAAAAAGGACTCTAAGTTGCTTTTCTCTCCATGATACACATTTCTGAAAATACTATGTAATTCAAACTTCTTCAAGTTTGTTGTAAACGAGAAAATTCACAGCATATGAATCTATCAACATATTGCATATCTTACTTCAATACTACTTTTAATTTTTGACATTATTTCTCACAGAATTTTTAATTCAGTCTGAAAGAACAATAGTAAAAGATAATACCAAGATTATTTGGCCATATTATTGCACTTTAATACATACAGCTTCTATTCCAATATTATCAACTTTTGAGTACAAATCTTAATATTAGATTTATAAACAATGAAAATATTTGGGTGGCATTTCATACTGATTAAAACAATATAAACACTAACAGCTACCATAAAAATAAAATTCCTGATAGATGGTTTGATGCAAATAAACAGCTGGTCTAAAATAATTTATGTTTCATAATTAAAGAAGCACAATTCTGTGACAAAATATATAAACAAATTACAACCTCCAAGGAAGAGGTACCAACTTACAACTGATGATTTATTAAGACTAAAATTTGGGGGATGATATTATGATTACAACAATTTTCTCATACAAATGAGGTGGTAATAGCTTATGGTGAACAATGTTGGATTTGTGATCTCCAAAGAAGAAGATTTAACTTTGGGACTAGGGACCAGGCTTCATCACCCAAGAGCTTTTGTGTTGCAGTTTTGTTAAAGTATGAAAAGGGGCAGAGACAGCTTCTGACACAGACATCAGAAAGGAGTGGAGAGTGCCCCCTCTCACTAGTCTTTAGCGAGGGAATTATATACTTTTTAATTAGTTATTACTATAAATCAAAAGAATGTCTCAAGTTTGTGAAAATTTTACCAGACCCACTCCCACAATTTACATTTTAGGGTAACAGGATTCGAACTTAACAATAGAAAGATCCTACCAGACCCACTCCCATAATTTACATTCTAAAATATCAGGATTAGTCAGGTTTTCAGGAAGGAGAAACTGTCCTCAATCAGGATATACTGTTGTTATATAATCCCTAGTACAGAGTTTAAACTGAGTTGTTTGTTGTGTAATCATCAGTTCCAGGCTTAAAGAAAAAAAAAATTTTTATGTGATTAAGACTAAGGAATGTAGAGGGAAAAAAAAGTTTGTCCTTTCCTCCTCCTCGAGAATTCCAGACCCCTATCTCCTTGGGACCCCTGGACTTCTTATCAACCTGCCCAGGAATTGACTTTCTCAGTGGTTCATGTCTCCCGATGTCCCAATAGCACTATGGATTTCTGCTTCAAGAGAGAATTGAGTACTTTATGGCAGACCAATGTTCCCACCAACAAAAGTTTCTAACCTTTGATGAAACAAAACCTCATTTGATTAAGGATATCAGGCAGTAGCTAAGATTAAATGTACAGCTGTCTCATAGCAGCATTATTCATAATATTCCCAAACTAAAAACATCTAAATAGTTCACCAATGTTAAAATGAATAAATAAATTATAGCAAGTTCATACAATGGAATATTCTTCAATAAGAAATCATTATCTGCTGCTAGCCATAAAATATGGCTGAATTCCATAGGGTTACGCTCAGGAAAGTATGTGATGTATGTGTATAAAAGATGATTCTGCTGATATAATTTTCAGAAGCAGGTAAAGCTCACCTGCAATACTGAAAAACAGGACAGTATTTATATTTAAGTGGGCTTCCCTGGTGGCTCAGTGGTAAAGAATCTGCCTGTCAACACAGAAGAAGCAGATTCAATCCCTGGGTGAGGACGATCTCGTGGAGGTGGAAATGGCCACTCACTCCAGTATTCTTGTTTGGGAAATCCCGTGGACAGAGCAGCCTGGTGAGCTACAGTCCACAGGGTCGCAAAAGAGTCAGACATGACTTAGCGACTGAAAACAACAACATTTAAATTTAAAGGCTGGTGTTTAGTAAGTGGGGTCACAAGCTACTCTAACAATAATAAGTGGTCTACGTTCTATTTCTTTATATGACTGTTGGTCACATCAGTTCAGTTCAGTTGCTCAGCCAAGTCTAACTCCTTGCGATCCCATGGACTGTACCACGCCAGGCTCCCCTGGCCTTGTCCATCACCAACTCCCAGAGCTTGCTCAAACTCAAATCCATTGAGTTGGTGATGTCATCCAACCATCTCATCCTCTTTTGTTCTCTTCTCTTCCTGCCCTCAATCTTTCCCAGCATCAGAGGCTTTTCAAATGAGTCATTTCTTTGCATCAGGTGGTCAAAGTATTGGAACTTAGCTTCAGCATCAGCCCTTCCAATGAATATTCAGGACTGATTTCCTTTAGAATTGATTGGTTTGACCTCCTTGCAATCCAAGAGACTCTCAAGAGTCTTCTCCAACACCGCAGTGCAAAAGCATCAATTCTTCAGCCCTCACCTTTTTTATGGTTGGTCACATGGGTGTATTAATTTTGTCAAAATTCTTTGAGCTGTATATTATGGTCTGTGCTGTTACATGTCATATGTTATAACTCAATAAGAAGTTTTTAAAAACATAAAATTTGCATAAAATGATTTCAACATAGCAACTACTTCTAAAGGTTTGGGAGGGTTAGTTAAAACAGCCTATAGAGGACTTATCTCAATGCTCTATTCATTATAAGTACCCAATAAAATGTAATATACTTATTTTTATCCTTCCATCTGTCTTAAATTCCAAGTTTCATTGTATACCCTTTACAAAATGTAAAAAATGCATAAGAACTCCAAACATTTTGCTACTCTTCCTAAAAGATTGTCTTGCTTAATGAAATGTTATTAGTAACTGTTTTTAAGGTATACTATGCTTTCTCTAAATTGTCAACGGTAATCTAGTTTTCAGGTCTGACATTCATCAGTCTGCTATAAATATTCCATTGAGTATACATAGCTTTTTTATATTGAATAATACAGTGTCAAGGCTAAGTGCACAGAGTCTGCAAATCAATTGCCTTAGGTTCAAACCCCCACTTTGTCATGTATTAGCTTTGGAGCCTTGTAAGAATAAAACCTGCATCTTTTCGGCGTGAAGAGTTCATTCTCATGTTGAGAACGATACAAGGCATTTAGTAAATGTTAGGCATCACTACTTATTACAATGGATTTTAATAATTCAGAACCATTAACCATCTTCATCAGTTTAAATATAAGAAATAAAATTCATTACTGTGACAGTCTTGAAACCTTCAGATGTGGATAATTTTTCTTTGGAAGTTGTGGGTGTGTTTTCCATAAGAAAGAGAAGTTGTTTCTTGCTTAATTCATCAAGCATAAGGTGCTCACAGATGTCTAATTAGTGGCATGCATTACAAAGGACATGCTTGGTAAATTTCTGTGAAAATATCACATTCTGCTTGGCAACCCAAACTTTTAAATTCAGTCACCTTCTGGACAAATGGCATTTATTTATTTATTTATTTATTGATATCTCATCTAAAAGTTCACTCACTTTTCTTCTTAAAAGATGAATTTTCTCTGATTATCTGGATCACTCAAATAGAAGTTCCTCTCTCTGAAATGTTAATAACAGCACCATAAATTATCTTTTGTCTAAATGTGACTGCAACTTCTAGGTCTTAATAAGGAACAGTCTTACACATAATCTGTATTTGTCAAGATCATATTTTACACTAACATTGTCAATTTATAGTAATTATTTTTTTATGAGAAATTATGAGGTCCTAATACATTCAAGTCATGGTCCCATATTCACAGAATATAAGTAGATCTAGGATAATGCTCCTGACTTCCTAAAAGTTCACAATTTACAGTAATGATGCATGTACACTAAAATAATAAAAGAAAATATAGAATTCAGTATCATATTAATTTTTAAAAGTAGAGAAAATCAAGGTGATACTTCCCAATTTGAATATAATAGTGCTCAGTTGAGTGCTGGGGTATAGATCGAATGAGATGAAAGAAAAGAAGGATGAACCCAGCAAATCAAGATAACAATCTAAGAAAAGAACAAAGCTTGCTGTACATCATGTACTCTAAGGCACTTCAGTAGTGTCTGACTCTGTGCAACCCTATGGACTGTAGGCTCCTCGATCCGTGGACTTCTCCAGGCGAGAACACTGGAGTGGATTGCCATGCCCTCCTCCAGGGGTTCTTCCCTCCCCAGGGGATCGAACCCACGTCTCCTGCACTGACAAGCGTACAGCTGAGAACAATTTCCCTGCTTAAGTGATTCAGCATTAAAGAGAGTTCAGCAATAATAACTGAATCAATTACTCAACACAATTTAATAATCCACTGAATTAAACATGTTAAGATGAGTTTAACTTTTTTTCACTACCAATGGTTGATAATTGTGGGTGGAGAGTATTATCATTACCAACAATACCCCACCCCACCCCCCCAAAAAAATCCTTGATTTCTTAATAGACTCACTTGGAAAATGTTTTTACTCTTCAATGTTAAGCATTTTAATTGAAAGAAATATATAAAAAAGGCAAATTGATATCTATTATTTTAGAAGAAATTAAACTAGATTTTTTAAGAAATACCTACTTCTGAAAAACAGTATGAGTTTCTAGATGAGGCTCTTGATGTTCTTTCTGCAGATCAAGGGAAAAAAGGTTCTGCAGCTTGTATCCGGCTGTTGACCTTTAATAATAAGTATTTAATTGGTTCTCATACATACAACCTAATGAACTATTGCACTTGTATGATGAGACACGAAATTCTGACACCCACCTTCCTTCTGCTCCACAGCAAAAGAAAATATCTAAGTTTTGTCTTTTTGTAAATTAGTAAATCAAGGATTCTGGAATTCTGAAAGCATTTGGACATTTTCTTTCTTTTGTATCTTGATATCCCATGGGAAGATGACTTTCTTCTGGAAATATTATTAATCTTCTAGATTAATTTTTGAAACTCAGATGGACCATATTAAAATCTTCATAAAAGATTTAAATACATAGGTATAATAAGCAAAAGTCACTGGAAAGTTGGAAAGTGTAGCCAATCAGTTGTCAGATTTGTCTAGAAGTATCTTATGAACTTTTTGATAGATTTCCTCCTGGGACCTTTACTTTTGAGTGAATTTTCTAAATTAACTCTATATATTGGTACTTTAGCAGCAGTTTTTCCAGTGTGTGCTAGAGATCTTGTGGGGGAGTCCCTCAGACACCTTCAGGGCTCATGAGTTTCACAGTAACTATAAAATGTTAGTTGCCTTTTTGCTCATTCTCTTATGTGTGTATGGTGGCATTATGTGTGTATCAACAGATTAGGTACAGAGGCTGACATAAGATTACAGCTACTAGGCTTCTCAGTGGTAAAGAATCCACCTGCCAATGCAGGAGATGGGGGTTCAATCCCTGGGTTGGGAAGATCCCTTGGAAGAGAAAATGGCAACCCACTCCAGTGTTCTCACCTGGGAAATCCCATGGACAGAGGAGCCTGGGGAGCTATAGCCCACAGGAGGCAAAAGAGCTGGATACAACTTAACAACTAAACAGCTACAATATTTTCTACTAAGGACACTTGCAAAGACTATAAGACAGTGTCAACATTCTTGTTAATTTCTTTGTTTTCAGAAATGTATCTGCTTTTCATAAAATGTTATCTATGTTCACACCTAACTTTAATACTTGCTACTTTTAAAGGAATGAACAACTTGCTCAAAGTTGCAGAGCTAGGATAGGAATTGAGCCCCTAGACAAGCTTGTGTGTGCACCATTTAACTACCGGAGTCTGCTGCTCTAAAGGAAATGAAAAAAGGGAAAGGACAAAGAAAGATTATGTAATGGTTTGTAAAATTACTCTTTTTTAATTTCATTTTACTTTTTTCTTAAAATAGTTACTAATCACTCTGTACTTCCTGAAAATAATGATAATAGCACTATTTAACTCATAGGATATTGTTAGTATTTAATGAGTTTATATAGAAAGCTAAGAATTGTGTAAATGAAGCACTGAATTGATGTTTGCTAATATTATTATTCGGAGAAGGCAATGGCACCCCACTCCAGGAGGATACCCTGGATGGAGAAGCCATCCACCAGGAGTCGGACACGACTGAAACGACTTAGCAGCAGCAACAGTATTATTATTGTAATTGTTATTGTTCTTGAAGAGTCCATTTATTAGCAATTTACTTTTGTTGATTTCTTTTTATAGTGATTATTATAAAATGTTTCATTTAATTGAACATTAATCACTTAACTTTTAGAAATATTTTAATTAGTATAATTAATTGTAATTAATCAGTATAATTAATAAATGGACATTTTAGTACTTATTGGGCTTCCCGGGTGGCTTAATAGTAAAGAATATGCCTGCCAGTGCAGAAGAGGTGGGTTCCTTCCTTGCGTTAGGAAGATCCCCTGGAGGAGGGCATGTCAGAGCACTCCAGGGTTCTTGCCTGGATGATCCCATGGACAGAGGAGCTTGGTGGGCTGCAGTCCATAGGGCTGCCAAGAGTCGACACCACTGAAGCGACTTAACGCACAGCAATACATATTAGGAACAATTAGGCTAGCGAGACATAATAATTTTATCATGTGAGAAGGTACATTTATGTGAAGTGATGTGAAAGTGAAAATCACTCAGTCATATCCATGGCATTCTCCAGTCCAGAATGCTGGAGTAGGAAACCTTTCCCTTCTCCAGGGGATCTTCCCAATCCAGGGATCACACCCAGGTCTCCTGCATTGCAGGAGGATTCTTTACCAACTGAGCTTTCAGGGAAGCCCCTACATTTATGTGAGAAGTTTATGATTCTAGCTAGAACAATCTGAATATTGAGTGCTTTTTTAGCAAAGTAATCTACTTGTCCCTACTACTGCTAAGTCACTTCATTGTATCCGACTCTGTGTGACCCCGTCCCTGGGATTCTCCAGGCAAGAACACAGGAGTGGGTTGCCATTTCCTTCTCCAATGCATAAAAGTGAAAAGTGAAAGTGAAGTCGCTCAGTCATGTCCGACTCTTAGCGACCCCATGGACTGCAGCCCACCAGGCTCCTCCGTCCATGGGATTTTCCAGGCAAGAGTGCTGCAGTGGGGTGCCTTTGCCTTCTCCGAAGGTGATAAAAACAAAAAATCACATAATAATTCAGTAAGTGTCCAGTCTAAATTTGTTCACGGAATAAATGAAATATAACCACATGCATTCTCAAGGAACTTTGGTTCTTCTGCTGGACCCCGTTTACCCCCTGGCCGCATTTCCTCCTGACCATTCGTGCCACCACCAGGGCGCCGCCTGTCTCTTGGCGTCTGACCCGCTGCTCCTCTGCTTACATTGTCCGGGTGGGCTGGCTGGGCGAGCATTTCCGCCGTTGCAAGTATCGGAGCCCCGGAGTCAAGTCTCGCGGGGCTTGGCCGCAGCCGGACCGCCCTTCGCCGTAGCTCAGGGGCACGCCTGGCTGGACTGCGTCATCTCCTTTCCCACTTCCTGACGCCCCCGTCTGTTCCTGTCTCAGGTTCTGTTTGGTGGAAAACCAACCTACGAAAATGTCAAATGGAGACATTGTATCTGTCTAAAACACCTCACAGTGGATTTTTAAAAAGGCATTTTATGAAGAGTAAATCCAGAAAACTAAGGTCTAAATAGGAAGAGTCGTGTTTTGCGTGCCAAGTCCAACGGCCATTTTCTCTGAGGTGATGAACGCGTGGCCACCTACCCTTCTGTGTGGTCAAAGTGGTAAAACGGGGACAGGTTTAAATGAAGAGAGGGAAGTGATCCAGTGGCCTCCTATCCTCCACGAGGCGTTAAAGCCTCAATCAAGGTCCTCATAGAGCTGGACCAGCTCACCCCAGCCCTGCTCTGGTGTAGAAGTCCAGTGAGGTAGTTTCCAGTACTTTAATTTCGCATACCGATGGCTTCCTTTTCTCCTCCTTTAAACTATTTAAAATCTTAAAATTATGAATTATTTTAATATCATAGAAAATAAACAAGAGGGAGGAAAGGGTAAGAGGAGACTTTTGCTGTTGATTAAATGTTCATGATCTTGATTGCTGTAATGGTTCACAGTACATTCCTAAGTCAAAGCTTATCAAGTGTGTATGTTAATAGGTGCAGTTATGTCAATTAACTCCTGATAACTCTGCTTTAAAGATTAAATTAAGTCTGACAGAGAGAGACAAATATTGTATGATATCACTTTATGTGGAATCTAGAAAATAAAACAAACTAGTGAATATAACCAAAAAGAAACAGACTCTTAGATACAGAGAACAAACTAGTGGTTATCAATGGGGAGAGAGGATGGGGGGAGGGGGGGAGAGCTAAGAGGCAGTAGGGGATTAAGAGATACAAATTATTGTATAAAACATTCATAAATAAGCTCCAAGGGTGTACTGTAGAACACAGGGAATATAGCCAGCATTTTATAGTAACTATAAATGGAATATAACCTTTAAAATTGTGAATCACTATTGTACACCTGTTACTTATGTAATATTGTACATCAACTGTACTTGAATTTAAAAAAGAAAAAAAAAATCGTTAGGATTCTCAAAAAAAAAGATATAGGAAGTAATCAGTTACTTTCACATAATATATATTAGTATATTATTATTTTTCATGTTTAATAAATTGAAATATTAGCTTTGAAATGGATATTTTCAATAAATTGGAAATATAACAGTAAAGCTCCACCTCCCTAAATCCTTTCTTTTCCCATCTTGCATAGTGGTAATCATTCCTGAAATTGCTGCTTATTAGTTCAGCATATAGTTGGTAATAATATTATGTATAATATGCATGCTAAGTCACTTCAGTCATGTCTGACTCTGTGCGACCCCATGGACTGTAGCCAGCCAGACTCCTCTGTCCATGGGATTCTCCAGGTAAGAATACTGGAGTGGGTTGCCATTTCATACTCCAGGGGATCTTCCCAACCCAAGGATTGAATCCACGTCTCTTGTGTTTCCTGCATTGGCAGGCAGATTCTTTATCACTGCACCACCTGGGAAGCCCTATTAAAGTGGGAAATGCCTAAAGCAGGAAACAGTGCGGGGACCAGGAATGGTAGAAAGCAAGAGTTCTGTTTTGGGTAGATTAAACATGAGCCTCTTCTCAAACACTGAAGTGGAAATGTCAGGTAGCTATTTGGGGAATATTTAGCTCTAATCTTACCAGTCTTCAAAACCATGCATCTCGATGTTATCACCTGTGTAAAACAACATGAATATAAAAGAGGGAAAACCTCAGATAAAAAGTGCAGGATACTCTAATATTTCAAGTTTGATCAAAATAGTGTGATAAAGCCTCCAAAATAACTAAAAAGAGTACAGAGGAGAAAAGTCAAAAGGAAAAGAAATACAACGCCAAGTACTATCTCAAAAGCATCAGCATTTTGAGAAGGAGGAACTGGTCCGGGTGGAAATGCTGAGAGTCTGAAAACAGGAGAAGTACCAAAGCAGCCTTGTATGGGCAAACAGGGGAGAACTGGGGAATTGGATTATGGAGTTCCTGTGATGTGGAAAGATCAGGAACCAGGTCCGAGATGGGTGAGGAGAGGTGGAAAGAAGGAAATGGACACAACTTGGATGGGTAGAGTTTTCTGTAAGGGGAGCAGGTGACAGCTCAGAGAAACAGGTGGTCAAGGGTAGTCTTTTTTTTTTCTTCTTTTATGTTAGCTGTTTTCTCTTGACCTTTCTTTTTTAAAAAATACTGATTTTCATACATATGTATTTATTTGGCTGAGGATTGAACTGAGGGTTGAACCTGGACCCCCTGCATTGGGAGCATGGAGTCTTAGCCTCTGGACTACCAGGGAAGTCCCCAAGAGTTGTGTTAATGTAGTGGATACAGGAGCTTGCTATGTGCTCACAATAAAATTCCAGGAGGAAGGAAAGAAAGGTGGAAGCAAAGGCTTTGAGCAAGTGAGGTAAGTTGGAATTCAGATTTCAGAAGTTGTACAGTAGTTTGCTGAAAAGAAAAGCGGGGCCCTTTTCTGAGTCAGAAAGAAGCAAGGCAGTACAGAATCTAGGCAGGTAGGATGTTGGGCTTGGAGGTGGGAAAACAGCATTCTCCTGTCCTTGGGACACACTCAAGGTTAGATGGCTTCTAGTCATTTTTTTTTTTTCACTCAGCTTTAGCCTTTTGCAATGAATATAATGCATGCAAACACACACACACACACACACACACACACACACACACACCAGTATTCATTACCATAAGCTTTGGTTGATCTCTTTCTTGTTTTATAATTGACTTGGCCATAACTGATTGATTATTTTTATTGAAAAAGTTTGTAGAAATTTCCCCAGGGGCAAAAATTAGAAAGCCATGAAAGTGAAAAAAAATTCTGGACATGCTTTGCATAATAGACAATGTAGTGTACCCAAAACACAGTTAGAAGAAAGGAATTATAAGTTATCTAAAGTATATCGTGACATTTTGTTGTTTTAGTTGTGGTCCTGTCTGACCTGTTTTAGCCTGCCAGGCTCCTCTGTCCATGGGATTTTGCAGGCAAGAATACTGGAGTGGGTTGCCATTTCCTTCTCAAGGGGATCTTTCCTACCTATGGATCAAACCTGAGTTTCCTGCATTGGCAGGCAGATTCTTTACTACTAAGCCACAAGGGAAGTCATCATGACATTTTAAAAATCTATTATTATTGCAGATTCACATATTTATAATTTAAATGACAGTGTTTTTAATTCAGATGGCTTGATATTGTACACTTTGCATGCACTCTCCGTCGCTTCAGTCCTGCCCGACACTTTGTGACCCTATGGATATAGGGCTCCTCTGTCCACTGAATTCTCCAGGTAAGAACACTGGAGTGGGTTGCCATGTCCTCCTCAGGGGATCTTCCTGACCCAGGGATGGAACCGGCATCTACCTGCATCTCCTGCATTGGAGGCGTATTCTTTACCCACTGAGCTGCAACAAAACTTTACTCAAGCAAAATTCTATGTCCAAATAAGAGTTTTCACAGAATGGGTGCTACCTAAGAATTTGAGCATCAAATCACTTACACTCTGATCCCCTGACGTGGGGAGCGGCTGGACTTTAGACAAATGAGAGTTCAGAGAACAGCATTCAGTTTGCAGTCAGACCCCACTGTCCCTGTTTGCAGACTGCAAAACCCCCAAAGGGAGCAAGTGCTCCATTTGCCTTTCCATTTTGAAATTTCTGTGAGTTCTTTCACAGCTGCTTAAATATCTGGAAGCCTCACTGGTAAATGTGCATTTAATCATTGAGTCAAATAATTAGTCTGAGCATTAAAATAAAGGATTTCCCTCTTCGTTTTGTTTTTATTTTTTTTAATTAACTGAAAATGCAAGTAAACAAAGCCAAGTTATCAGGCTTTATTGTTCCCACTGCCTGGAGCCCTGAAGGATTAGGCTCCTGCTGTATAACACTCTGTGTGCACAAAGAGAAAACAACCGTCGAGAACAATGCAAATCTTTAAAAAAAAAAAAAAAGGACAAAAGCAATGTTTGATGTTGATAGGAAAAATAACCATTTAACAACACCAAACTGCTTAGCAAACCCTTCTTTGTAAGCTATTTCAAGATCCAAAATAAGTTATAAAATGCCATAGGATTGAATAGGAACAAATCCAAGAAAATTATATTATTTGTTACGTAGGTGCATCTGGGATGCCTCCCCACCTGTCAGCAATCATTTCTGTACATTTTATGTATGCCTTTTCTCGAAAGATTTGCAGAAAAAAAGTATAGCACCTTTATATCTTCATATGTTCTTATTAAGGGCAGAAGTTTGAATTACTTAGCCTAAATCTCATTTGCATATTTGAATAATGAAATAATTGTTTGGCCTTGGAATGGCTTTACAATATTAGGACAATTTAACACTTATAAAGGAATAACTTTAAAAAAGGAGTAACTTGATAGCAGAATCTATTCTTCCTGTAGAAACATTAGATTAAGTGTTTATATGGTGGTATTGTAAAAGATCATTGGCATAGAGAAAATTTGAAAAGAATCTTAAATTCTCCAAATCCATTTATGGATGTAACCCTTGATGCAAACAAATTCTATCTTTTCAGAATCTTCAACAATGGGAGTCATTCAAGCTGGTACTCTGTCATCAGGATTGAAGATGATACACTAGTTTGGGGACCCAAATATTTTAATAGTACTTCAGTTGAAAACCTAAATGGTAAATAACAGCCATCATTTAAATTACAATCTAGATCTAAATGCAGATTGCATTTCCTGGAGGTAGGCTACACATATTTTATTTTAAGCTAATTAATTTTAAAATCCATTACACATTATGCAGTGCCTCATTGTATGACTTTAAGTCGGCTGATACCACTGCATTACTTATGATGAAAATCTTGCATAACAGTACAGCCATCAGCTAACATTCTTATCATATGGACTTATCATTCAACCCAAATGACAAACTTGGACTCAGTTTAGGTTTGGGGGATATGTCAGGTTGAATAATGCCTCCCACATATGACCAATTCTTAATTCATGGAACTTTGGAATGCTTTACCTTATATGGCAAAAGAGACTTTGCAGATACAATTAAATTAAGGGCAAGGAGGGACTTCTCTTGAGGTCCAGTGGCTAAGACTCTGTGCTCCTAATCCAGGAGGCTCGGGTTCAATCCATGGTCAGGGAACTAGATCCCACATGCAACAACTATGAGTTCGCATGCAACAACTAAATATCATGGATTCTGCAATTAAGACCCAACACGGCCAATTAATTTTTTTAGGGAATGAAGAGATTGGGTGATTATGCTGGATTATATAGCTGAAACTCACAAGGATCTTTATTAGAGGGAGGCAGAAAGGTTAGACTCAACAGAAGACATGATATTATGCTGGCTTTGAAGATGAAGGAGAGGAGCGTAAACCAAGAAATGCAGGAGCTCCCCCTGAGGCCATCACATTAGGGTATCAACACAGAAATTTGAGGGAGACAAAAATATTGGGTCCATAAGCACTATGATCATATCTGTCAGGAGTCAGACCCTTTCATGTGTCAACAATGCTAAGGTGTTTGGAAGCTGAATTATGTTTCTAATGATTGATTCTTACCTACTGTCAGCACTTTCTGTAGACTTCAAGGGTCCTACCATGGTTGTCAAACTACAAAGCATTCACGTGAACCTTATTCACTCTATATTTTGCCCAGGCGCCATTTATATGAAATAAGAGTGAGTGGATAACTTGGTATTTTCATCTTTGGATGCAAGGTTATTTTTTGATATATGAAGCTGATAGGCCAGTCTCACTATTTGAGTATTTCTCTGAAATCTTAAAGTATAAGTTAAAACATTCCATTAATCCTTTCTTTTCTTTCTACATACAAGCTATAATTAACTCCTTTAAATAAGGCTTAGTGCTTCCCAGAAAATAACAGAAAATTTAACAACAGGAGAAGTGTTACTCAGAATGTATAATTTCTTTCTTTAAAGCATTTGTAAATAGTGTACTATATTTTAAGTAGGCAGTTAACAAAGAATCAAGATATTTTTGGTAGCTGAGAATTTTTAGGTAGATTTTCTTGGCATTGCCCTAGTACAAGATCTACACAAAAATACTTGTTGAAAAACAATTCAATTTTTTCAAAATTATTATGTGTACTATTATAGCCGAATATAAAGTAAGTACTGCCATGTACTAATATTTATTTTTCTTTATTTGCTTCTTGTTACATCATTCAAGGTATCACTTCTTTAAAAAGATTGCCAAACTTTAGTGAAAGAAAGGATCATTGCCATGTTAAAACTAAGATGTTGAAAATTTCGTTAATTTGATTATTTTCTCTCTTGTAGCAAAAGTCTCCCCTCCCCCACCCACAGTTCTCTAAAATTTTTTAGGTCATAATGACTCTTTTCTGTTAAAAATTGCTAATTTCTATTAGTAATTTCTTGTACTTGCATGAACTATGCTGTCCATACCATTTTGCCTCTTCCTAAGCATTTAGTTTCAGACTGAATAACTCAGATACAGGTAGCCTCAATACAGAAAAACAAAAACAAAATTTTGATTAGTATTATCTTTATCTGCGTCTGTGTCCACTGGAAAGACTATTGTTGAAGCTAAAACCCCAATACTTTGACCACCTGGTGTAAATAGTCAACTCATTGGAAAAGACCCTGATGCTCAAAATGATTGAAGGCAGGAGGAGAAGGGGGTGACAGAGAATGAAATGGTTGGATGGCATCATCAACTCAATGAACATGAATTTGAGCAAACGTTGGGAGATAGTGGAGGACAGAGGAGCCTGCATGCTGCAGTCCATGAGGTTGCAAAGAGTTGGACGTGGCTTAGCGACCGAACAAAAATAGCAGCAATTGTCCACTGTACAGCGTCAGGATTCTTGGAATGACTTGGACCCCTAGTAAGTATTTTGTGAGTGAATGAATGAATATTGACTTTAGGAACTTGTTTTGATCTGAACAAGGTAGACTCAATGTCCTCAAAAGACTCTGAAAGTCCCTGGCCTCTGCTTATCACCTGCACCTGAGGTGACAGATTGGATTCAATATTATCAATAACCAATATTATATTGGCTCTGAATATTGTCCACCCTGTGCATTCCACATATTTAAACAGATAATTTTATAAGCTTTGAAAAATCACAAATTGGCAGGACTAAGAAACTCTTGTTTATATCTAAGTTGACACATCTAAACAAAACTATGTTTTCCAGGAATATCCAATGTATGAAAACCTCTAGGGATTACTACTGCCAGAAAGAAGTCTTAAAAAAAAATGATGTCTATAAGCCACAAGATCAAGAACACCTTACAATGATTCTTTGAAGACCTAGTAGGTAAGGACAAGATGAAAAAGTATACATTTGCTTTGGTTATACTGAAAAAATATTTAAAATTCATGTCACTTAATAATAACATGATTTTGTTTACTAGTTGTACTAGTATTAACATGCATGCAATGTTATTAGGTACTTCTATGTCCAATATCTTTATTTTGAACATATGTGCTAAGAAATTTGTATATTCATTTGAATATCTATATTATAAACTGATAGTACATTATAAACATATATAAGCATATATTACATATATATGTAATATATATTGATACATATACTGATAAGTATAAGCATATATTCTATAAGTGTATATAATATATATGCGCATGCTATTTAAGTACTTGTATTATATAAATCTAGTTACATGTGTGTGTATATATACATACATATTCCCCTGGAGTCTTTGATAACTCAGAATCATACAATGATATTTTTACAGAATCAACTATTACATGGAGACAAACATAAACACCTTAATTTACAAATCAGCCTAATATCTCAAGGTTAATGATCAGAAGTCTCGTTTGTATAGTAACACTTATTTTACCAAACATTTTTAAGAGTTAGTTTTGAATGCGTCTTCTTGTCCTTATTTAGGAAGTGAGGAAGTGATGGAGGTCTTGCCCTGAATCTGGTTCGAGGCCTCAAGGAGAAAATGAGTGGGCATCCCTTGACTTGGTTTTTCTGTTAATAATTAGCTTCAGTTTTACTGTTTGGCATGAATACTTTCAGATGTCACATCTCATTCTCTCTGTTTTTCATGAATCATGCCCCACAATTTTTGGATATAACGTAATAAATTATAGGGTATGGCTTCTGGCCAACAAAACTCTGCCTTCACTTATTTTAAGGTACCATCATTAGTAGATCCTTCTGGATGTTATTTACCCACCACCCACTGCTGAGTCCTTAATCACAGCATTTTTATTTTCCTTGTTCTTGGAAGGAGACAAAAAAAAAGGTCAATTCAGGGTTTACAAAGAACAATCTCCTGTCATGAGGCAGATACCCCTTTCTTTTTTTATGCATATTCTGTTATCTCCATAGAACACAAACAGAATGGTTTTTGTGTCATTTGCAGTTATTACTCAAGTTCCATTGTATACTTGGCTGCTCAAAGCATAAGAAAGATGGTATTTTGCCTAAGATTTTCAAGTCCAAGTGGGCAAAAAGCATTTTCCATGCCACTGCCAGATCTCATGTGGGAAAAGGTAAAAATAATTGTGTGTTCTTCTTTCCTGGAAATATGTGGGAGGCTTTGATAGCTAATTCCCAGCACTTGTGCCCAGGCCAGTCCATACCAGATGGCAGCACTGTTTGTTCCTCTTGTCCATGGCTCCAAAGTTTTAGTCCAACTCTCTGTGACCCCTTGGACTATAGCCCGTCTGTCTCCTCTGCCCATGGAATTCTCCAGGCAAGAATACTAGAGTAGGTTGCCATTCCCTTCTCCAGGGGATCTTCCCAACCCAGGGATTGAACCTGGCAAAAGACCAATGCCAATGTGTGGCACCCAGAGCTGAGTTAAACAGCAACGATAAAACTAAGCATCTGATTCCACATTCCCTTATATAGCATTTCCGCCCTTCACCCTCATGCACACAAGGATGTATCCACAACTCCTCACATACCTGGTTTTCACCTGAGCTACATGAAATAAATTCTCATGTTGCTTACTTCCCCTCTCATGGTTTCTTTCTCATTTTTGTGGTTAACTTGTGTCACCTTGGGTATTTAATTTTAGTGCTTTATGCAGAAATTCTTGCCCGTACAAGTGTGTTTCATCCTTTTCTGGTGTTATTCTGACTTCTGTGGTTACCTTTACAGATGTTTAAAAACTAAGAATGTCATACACTATTGATATTATGTATAAACAGATAGCTAACGGTGACCTACGGCATAGCGCAGGGAATTCTGCTTAGTGCTCTGTGGTAATCTAAACGGGAAGAACACCTGAAAGGGAGGGAGAGGTGTATATATCTGCTTGATTCATTTTGCTGTACAGTAGAAGCTAACAAACACTGGTAAGCAACTATACTCCAATAAAAGTTAATTAAAAAACAAAGCAAAATAACTAAGGATGCCTTTCAAGCATAATGTTTTCTATTTCTATCACTCTTATAAGTCTTTTCAAGTCCTTTTAGCATGTATCCTGCCCTCACATTCTCATTGGCACCTTCTGATGTAACTTCCTAGACCTCTTCATAGTAGAAGATTCGTCGGTGAAATAAACAATGACCACAACGATGCCCTCATTTCAAAAACCCTATTACCTAAGAAATGTTCTTATGTTAGACAGACGTGGTGAGTGAGAGCCGGAGAAGGGATTTAATGGAAATGCTCTGTGGCCATCTTGCCACAGACAAATTTGATCCACCCTCCCCCTCGCCGTCCCCCCCCAGAAGTACTTCACGTTGAATCATAGGATGACACATCCTTGAACAAATGATCTGTTGCCTTGTTATGAGAATTGTGGTTGGAAGGCTGTGCTGATTTTTGTGAATTAGTAAATGGATGAGACACTATGAAGATTAGATTATAGTCCCACAAGAGGTGACCCTAAGACAAAGAGGAGCAAGAATCCTCGTGGGGACTAGAGAAAATACACATAAGTGAAAGAGAGTCATGCTAAAAATACAGAGGAAAGCAGAGAGGATTATAGACTATAATTTCTGTGCATCGCCTGTATTCTGTTATATATTGACTTTAACACATAAAGTTGTTTCTTCCCATATTTCCCCTCCTCTTCCTACTGTTTTGAGCACTCCTTGCCTTGCTATGTAACAATCTTATTAAGATGAATAAGGCATCGGTAAAAGGCAAAATGCAAATCAACACTTGTCCCTTGTCCCGTGATAGGAAATTTCAGTCTCCATCTTCAGTGCTTTGTTTTGTTTTAAGGAACTGTATCATTTTGAAACTACAATTGCAATTTATCTGTTTTCTGTATTTATAAACCTATTTTTTAAAAATCTTAAACCCCAGTTCTAATGATACATTTTCATCTCAAGAATAGTGGCTGCCATATTTTTTTAAATTTATTTGGCTGCAACAGGTCTTATTTGCAGCAGGCAGGATCTCTGTTGTGACGTGTGAGATTTTTAGTTGAAGCATGCAGGATCTAGCTCCTTGACCAGGGATCAAACCCAGGCACTCTGCATTGGGAGTGTCTTATCCACCAGACCACCAGGGACATCCTATAGACCTATTTTGATGGACCCATCATGTGATAATTGAGGTGGACTACAAGAAGGAAAAAATCACATAAACATGATTATAACACATGAACTAATGTTAGATTATCTGAAAATAAGGAATAAAGATGATACTTATTTTAAAAAGAAAAGCATTTGGCAAAGCTGGATGACAATGTGAATCCCTAGATTTAAATTTAAGAAATGTACCTTTCCCATGATGTCCTGAGGCAAAGTTCCCTAGTATTTCTTTAGAATCTGAATAATATTTATGTGTTTCTCTCTTCCTTATCTCAGGACAAGACTCAGAGTCTTGTCTTGGGATTTGGGTTTTCCCTTAGAAGAATGAAGGTCATTATTGTTCTCATACCCAAAGGCAACTTGAAAAGGAAAGACCTACTACCTCCTTCTTGGACCCTATGTGGTGGGAGATGCTTCAGGTTGACTGACCCTCCAGAATCACTGGATATGGAGAGGTTAAGTGGCTCAAGGCAGGAGAATCCCATCAGAGATTTCCTTTAGTGTCTCATTCTCTCTACCAATTGTTATTGTTGTTCAGTCACTAAGTCGTGTCTGACTGTTTCCAACTCGATGGACTACAGCATGCCAGGCTCCCCTGTCCTTGCTCAGATTCATGTCCATTGAGTTAGTGATGTTATCTAATCATCTCATCCTCTGCCACCCCCTTCAGCTTTTGCTTTCAGTCTTCCCCAGCATCAGGGTCTTTTCTAATGATTCAGCTCTTTACATCAGGTGGCCAAAGGATTGGAGCTTCAGATTCAACGTCATCCTTCCAACGAATATTCAGGACTGATTTCCTTTAGGATGGACTGGATTGATCTCCTTGCAGTCCAAGAGACTCTCAAGAGTCTTCTCCAGCACCACAGTTTGAAAGCATCAATTCTTTGGTGTTCAGCCTTCTTTATGGTCCAATTCTCACATCTCTATCAGTTTCTTGATCAGATTTCAGCACTTCAAAAATGCTTTTAGGATAATCATCTACTTTGCCCTTCACCATTTCAAAGGATAATGATAAGCTCAGAGGTTTATGGAAACATTTAAGATTATTTATATTGTTTGCCATTTAGTGTTATATGGTAAATACATTGCTATGAGCTACATGTTGGTCTTATTCACCCTCAAGTCCCCACTTCCTCAAATTCATATGTCAAAGCTTAAATCTCCAGTGTGATAGAGGTGGGGTCCTTGAGAAGTAATTTGATCATGTAGGTGGTGCCCTCCTTATGAAAGAAACGGAAGAGTGGGAGGACTATTCTCTGCTCTCCACCAGTGGAGGGCACGAGGAGATGATGAGTGTTCACACCCCAGGGAGAATGCCCTCACCAGACAGCAACCTGCCAGAACCTTGATCTTGACAAACAAATGTCTGCTGATTAAGCCACCCTGCTGTGGTAGTTTGTTATAGAAGCCCAGACTGACCAAGACAATATGGAAACATGTTTATTGTGTGTCTACCATATGTCTCGGACTTAAGATGGCACCAGAAGGAGCATTAAGATCCATCAAGAATCTTACAAATTAGAGAGAAGGTAAAAGGTCTTAAACACATAACCATCCTGCGGACACCATAATCACCAAGTCAGATACATGTTATGAAGAAAGTCAACACACTCACTGACTCTCAGAATCTGTAAATTGGTCAGGTGATGGGGGAGGGAGAGAGTGGAGTTGGGG
Source organism: Dama dama (assembly GCF_033118175.1). Classification (NCBI taxonomy): domain Eukaryota; kingdom Metazoa; phylum Chordata; class Mammalia; order Artiodactyla; family Cervidae; genus Dama; species Dama dama. Next base: position 7,301,556 of record NC_083707.1, read on the forward strand.
TCCGAGGCAGCGAGGACTGGGGTGGTAGTAGAAAAGCAAAGAGTAGAGAAAGGTGGTGTTTTTCAGGGATCTACAGAAGAAAGGGTAGTGCATAGAGACTGGGGATTCCAGCAGATGGAGCAGCTGCTGCAGACGCTCCCAAGTGGGAAAGAAGAAGGCACTTCTGAAACTCTTAAAAACAAGTTTGGATTTTAGGGAGGACAGAGAAGTGGTCAGCAGTGGTGGTCTGAGATGAGAAGTTAGGATGTGGCTCAGCAGAGATTCCTAATATATCCTTTATTTCTAGATTTTGTTTTGATATGGGCCATTTTTAAAATCTTTATTGAATTTGTTGCAATATGTTCATGTTTTATATTTTCTATTTTTTTGGTCATGAGGCATGTAGGATCTTAGCTCTCCAACCAAGGACTGAACCCACATCCCCTGCATTGAAAGGCGAAGTCCTAGCCACTGGACCTCCAGGGATATTCCCTAATCTGTCCTTTACATAATTAATTCTGGGATGTCACTCATCTGATACATTCAGTTCAGTTCAGTTCAGTCGCTCAGTCATGTCTGACTCTTTGCAACCCCATGAATCGCAGCACGCCAGGCCTCCCTGTCCATCACAAACTCCCAGAGTTTACTCAAACCCATGTCCATTGAGTCAGTGATGCCATCCAACCATCTCATCCTCTGTCATCCCCTTCTCCTCCTGCCTCCAATCCCTCCCAGTATCAGGGTCTTTTCCAATGAGCCAACTCTTCGCATGAGGTGGCCAAAGTACTGGAGTTTCAGCTTCAGCATCAGTCCTTCCAATGAATACTCAGGACTGATCTCCTTTAGGATGGACTGGTTGGTTCTCCTTGCAGTCCAAGGGACTCTCAAGAGTCTTCTCCAACACCACAGTTCAAAAGCATCAATTTTTCAGCGTTCAGCTTTCTCCACAGTCCAACTGTCACATCCATACATGACCACTGGAAAAACCATAGCCTTGACCAGATGGACCTTTGTTGGCAAAGTAATGTCTCTGCTTTTTAATATGCTATCTAGGTTGGTTGTAACTTTCCTTCCAAGGAGTAAGCGTCACTTAACTTCATGGCTGCAATCACCATCTGCAGTGATTTTGGAGCTCAAAAAATAAAGTCTGACACTGTTTCCACTGTCTTCCCATCTATTTCCCATGAAGTGATGGGACCAGATGCCATGATCTTAGTTTTCTGAATGTTGAGCTTTAAGCCAACTTTTTCACTCGCCTCTTTCACTTTCATCAAGAGGCTTTTTAGTTCATCTTCACTTTCTGCCATGAGGGTGGTGTCATCTGCATTAGGGAGAGATTATTTAGGAGAAAGCATTGCTCAAATGCTTTGTATATGATTTCATCTACCTCAAAAGTCTGTTCAGTAGTCATAAAATAAAAAGATAATGGTATTTTATTACATTTATAAGTATTCTATGTGGTTTCTCTACTACATAGCAATTTAGCTGCAAGTTTAAAGAATGTATGCTCGGAGGGCAGAATGTGATTCCCACTGTTTCTACAACATAAACACAACATTTGGCTCTCTAACAGATTTTTTTTTTAGGTCTAACAAGTAGCTATTTTAATAAACTGCTTCATTGATATGGGCTTAACTGGATGGGTTCATGTTATAAAAATAACTTTACTACTTAATAGTTGCAGTTTATATATGGCTTTGCCATTGTTGGTGGCCTGGCTGTTAAATGGTTAAGACCATATATCAGTATTTGAACAACTCCTCAATTCAGTCTTGCACAGTTTTGCTGTGAGAGTGATTAATGATTCCTGCCTTTCAATTAAACAAGAGCTGTGTTCCTCTTGGGCTTCCCAGGTGGCTCAGAGGTAAAGAATCTGCCTGTCAATGCAGGAGACAAGGAGACTCAGCTTCCTTCTCTGGGTAGGAGAGATCCCGTGGAGTAGGAAATGGCAATCCACTCCCGTATTCTTGCCTGGGAAATCCCTTCCTGGCTTATGACTCCTAGGACTCAAGGTCCCTTCTTGGAACGGCAGACTGTTGAGGCTGCCTCAATAACTGTCCATACCTTTTCTTCCCTGGCAAAGAGATAGTTTGATCCCTTATCCCTATGGTTAGAAGGACCAAGGGGAGAGTCGGTCTTGGGAGCTGGCTTTTCCAACCTGTTGCTTTGGCCTTGTCCTTGATATTTGAAAACTTAAAAGGGGCACTAACTTCTGTTTCCTTTTTCATTTCTGCCACCAGCTCCCTTTCCTGAGTCAGGGAATTTCAAAGTCTGGGTGAAAATGGAAAAGTATGATGAGCAAAGCAAATAAATAGCAGAAACAATGGACTGTCCAACCATTAATGTTAGCAGAACGTGAAGTCACTTATTGTCTACACTTGCACAAGGGGAAAAGCTAGAATTGTCTGTTGCCATTGCAAAGCTCATGGAAGCGGCAAACATGACAGAGAGGCAAGGCTTTAAGGAAGCACAAGTTAAACCATTTTCAAGCAGTCTTTTATCTTTTGCTGAAACATTTACTCAACTGTGTTAAAAAAAAACCTGGACAATTTCTTTGGTTATAAAGGCAAAAGAATGCATCAGACATTTAGAATAACGTGTGTGTGTGTGTGTGTGTGTGTGTGTGTTTTCATTTCCATTTGTTGTTTCCTTTTGTTTTTTGCAGGCCTATTTGAAATATTTAAACTGAATGTCCATTAACACACAGAAGGCTTTTGCTGAACATAGACATCTAAATTCTAAAGGTATAGATGAAATAGTTAAAAGTCTAATTTTAAGGTTCATTTATTTTGTTACATATTTAATTAACATATTATATAAATGGCATATTAATTTTGATACATATGTCCACCCTTATATAAAATAATTTTCTTCAAGCTATTCACACAAGTCTCTGGCATGAATGTGAGTAATCGAATACATTTTTTTTCAGAATACATTTTCATCCATTCCATCCAAGTTGTTTGATTTACAGCACTTTTAAAATTTGTGTATGATGTTGTCACTGGATATTTTAATATCCAGACACAATAACCATAAGGACAGCAGGAGTTTACAAAATATTACCACCTACTGTCCCATTTTTGATTAATTTTTAAAATTTTGCAATAGATATGTTGTCACAAGAATAAAACATAAATAAATCTAGATTGAGGTTTCTGTTTTTCAACCCATCTGTCAGGAGTCCTGTATGAGCATCAGAAATGATAGTGTATTGATGCTGTTTCATACCATATCTTCTCCAAAAGAAATAAAATGTATTCATCCATATTCAAATCTGAGAACATTTTAAAGCATTTTAAGAACATCTCACTTTGCGGGATAATTTGAGAAATGATAGTCACTACATTAGTTTTCCAGGGCTGTCATCACGAAGTGCCACAGACTGCGAGGCACCGTTCTGGGGAGCAGGGAGTTCAAGACGCAGACCTCGGCCGGGCTGGTGTCTTGTGATGACTGACTCCCGGGTTTGCTGACGGCCATCTTCTCCCTGAGTCCTGTGATGGGCGTCCCTCCTGTGTGTCTGTGTCCTGATCTCCCCTCTTACAAGGACATCAGTCATATTGAACATGACTCACAGTGGAGCCCGCACCAGTGACCTCATATTACCTTCATTACTTCTTTAGAGACCCTATCTGCAGATGCTGTCACATTCTGCAGTGCTCGGGTTAGGATTGTCAACACATGGATTTGGAAGGGGGTCACAATTCAGCCTATAACATATGTTAATCACTATAAAATTATCAGATACCAATATTACGTGATAAGAATAGTTTAAACATCTTGAAAAATAAAAACTAGTGAATAATATTAAAATAGGCATAATATCAATGTAAGGTTACAAAAGGTTGACAAACAAAATTACTGCTATAAAATTAAAGTTGCTACTGTTTTTTAAGTGGTCTGGGTATATTTAAATTTACAAAATGTGAGCTTTTAATAAGGACACTTTCAGTATCAAGCAAAAAAGAAAAAGGTTACTAGTTTACCCAAGTTGTAAATAAATTATTGTAATTATTTTCAAAATATATCAACCGTATTGCCAGAAATGTTAAAAATACTACTTTGACTACTAAAATTAGGTACATATTTAAGTACTGAAAGATGCATTTATTTAGAAACAACTAATTGTAGAATATATATATGTATAGATTATTTGCTTCACATGGAAAACATAAGCAAAATTATTATAGTGAAACAAAAAATAATATTAAAAGCCTATAAAGGAATAAAGTTGATATATATTATTATAAGAAAATATATAGTGCATTTATTTATTTAGGAAACATTGCTTTAAAATAAACATAAACTAACAGAATCTTGCTGGAATCCATGAAAAACCCATGAATAAGAGTCTGGTGGTCAATGGAAAATAAATTGTAGGGAAGTTCTATGTGAATCTATTCATGGAAATTTGGACAAATATAAATTTATAGATTTAAATCATTTTACTATAAATTAATATTTTGGCAAAGATACAATTTAGGTACCCCAAACAAAATGGAAAATATAGTGAATACGATGTTTACAATTCTTGTTGTTTTTCAACACTTTATTAAGAAGAGTTTCAAAACTACATAAACACTAAAATAGCTTTACAGTGAATTCTCATATGCCAGCCATCTAGATTTTATAATAACTGTTTTTCTAAAATTTACTTTATCATATTTGAATCCATCTATCCCTCTATCCATTTATTAACCCATCTCATCTTCTGATGCTTTACAAAGTAAGTGAGAGACAACAGAAAACTCATTAAATTCATCAAGCATATAATCTAGGGATCAGCATGTGCTTGCACTTTTTTCCCTTCTGTGGTAAAAGTTACATACAATAAAATACACAAAATTTAAGCTTATTTTTTGAAAGAAAAGATACATACACATGGACACAAATAATATGAAACTATAAGAAAACTGTTAAAAATAGATCATCAAGCAAAAATATTATAGGATTTACATAATAAAAAGCACAATTCCCTTATTAATGGCTCCATGTTCAGGAAAACAAAAAGTGCACTGGAGAAACCACAGCTCTTCAAGTTGATAATAAACCAGCCCCCATGAAGATCATCACTCTTTGTGTTCCTTTAGACCTGTTAACACACCTAAAATCACAATGCAAGCAGGAAACTTATCTTAGATAGAAAAATAGTACTGATGAACCTCTTTATAGAGAAGAAATGCAGACTTAGACATAGAGAACAGACTGATGGACACAGTGGGGAAGGAATAGGAAGCTACTGTAAAACACAAGGAGCCTAGCTTGTTGCTCTGTGATGACCTAGAAGGGGGCATGGTGGGGAAAGACTCAAGAGGAAGGGTTATACACACACACCCACACACACACACACACACACGTGCATATAATTACATACATATATACACACACACATATATAATTATGATTGATTCATGTTGATATACAGCAGAGACTACCACAACATTGTAAAGCAATTATATTCCGTTAAAATATATGTGTATATAATAGCTGACTCACTGGAAAAGACCCTGACTCTGGGAAGGATTGAGGACGGAAGGAGAAGGGGCAACTGAGGATGAGATGATTGTATGCCATCACTGACTCAGTGGACATAAACTTGGGGAAACTCATGGGAGAAGGTGAAGGACAGGGAAGCCTGGCATGCTGCAGTCCATGGGGTTGCAAAGAGTTGCACATGACTTGGCAACTGAACAACAGCAAAAATATATCTTCTCCAATGGGAAAATAAGTTCCAAACTCAAAAAACTTTGTCACCAAGTAACACAAAATCACATACCTAGATACAGATCTGTTCTCCTTTTACTTACTAACATTTTTAAATATTTTTGCAGTGATTGTTATGTCCTTGTTGAACCAAGTTGACAGAAATGTTAACAATTACAGTTGACAGAGTGTGGAGTGTGCTGGTCACTTTCTAAGTGCTGCACACTCTGTAACTCATTTTATCTGCACAACTTCGTGAGATGCGCATTGCTTCTGAGCCCCTTTTATAGATGAGGAAGGTGAGTCACAGAAAGGTGAAGTGTTTTTTCAGTTAAGGAGGAGGGTCATCGGGCTTTGCCCCTTTGTCGTTGTTCAGTCGCTCCGTCGTGGCCTACTCTTTGAGACCCCATGGACTGCAGCACGCCAGGCTTCCTGTCCTCCACAATCATCTGGAGTTTGCTCAGACTCATGTCCATTGAATCAGTGATGCCATCTCATCGTCTGTCGCCTCTTCCCCTCCTGCCCTTTGCCCCTTGCCCCTGTATCAGAACACACGTGACTGCCCCCATGCATAGCCCACGGAGCAGCAGTGTGTGTTCACACTAACACAGAGTATTACAAACAAACCAGCTTTCAGTCTGAGTTTTCCTTCTCATTATGCGTGGACCCTGTGCCTTGGCATTCTCTAAATTTAATAGTAGGGCTTCAGGTGATTGCTGCTGGCGTGCTGGCAGCATGTGAACACTCTGTAGCCTTTTCAAGGGTTTAGAACCTTTCCCAGGTGGGATTTTCAGCAGTTTCAATGGTAATTACATGAAATATGTTATCTTCAGCTGCTTTTTTAAAAAAATTTATGAGCATGCATGCTATTCCAGGCAAAAGGGAAAAGGCCAAGGGAGACCGGTTCACCTGGGTGAAATGAAGTTGATTATCCATCCTCTGGTGAATCTGAAAATGCATTCTTAATTTCAACTGTTAGAAAGAAAATGCTTCCTTTTCAGGACTGGAAGAGTATCACTGTTCTGACCCATGAACTTGGCCTGACACATCCTGTCACTTGATACCGTGTTCTCATCAAGTAGACAAGTAGGATTAGAATATCTTTAGTTTCAACACCTCATATTAATTTTCTCTTTTCTGCTCTCATAATTTGAGTTCCTGGGACCAGATGCCCTAATCAAGTTGTGTTGTTTTTTTTTTTTTTAATTCATGTACTTCTTTATGAAATGAAAAGAAAGAAACTCAGCACACACTTCCAGATTGCCACTGCCCACTGACTGGTTTATTGGCTCAGTGGCAAGTCCATCTTCATTTGCAGTAAAGAGATTGAATGTGCCCTCTCTGGAGTGATCTGTGCACAGCCAGAGGACGAGGTTCAAGAAGCAAGGTAGCCTGGATAACAAAGGGGGCTCTAATAAGTTCTATAAAGACTTGGCCAATGTTGGTTTTGAATAAAGATGTAAGACCTCTCTGTTCAGCCCTGTTAATGAACAGCATGGAGCTTTAGATAGTCTCAGGAGAAAGACTCCTTTTTTTTCCCCATTATAAAGAACTACTTCAGCAAAATGTCTGATAATGACATGCAAAAACCTTCTACAGAGTCTCTTTTATTACAATCCCCAAATGAAAGTGGCTGCTAGCTATCTTACCCCGATTCCTTCCCATTAGAAAGGAAACAGTTGTCTGACCGTGTCATAAATAGACTTAAGGAAATCTTGTCCATTGCCCAAAATTGGCCCTGGAGTCACAAACACACACACAGAATTTGAGAGCACATACTTGTCTAAATTGAGAGTAAAATAAAGTAGCTACTCTAAGAAAGTTCTGGAAAGAAGTAGGAGGAAAAAGGAGAGAAAAAATGGATCACTTCCTACTTTACGTAGCAGCTGCTTCTCAAAAGGAGCTTCCTTTATTTTTTACATTAAAATTTTAGGCAATTGCAATATACCTCTTTCTAAAGTTATGGAAGTAGTTATCCTTGTCAAGATTGGAAAGATAATTTAAATAAAATTGCCTGCCATGTGTAATGGATTTGACTTTCATGAAAGATTTCTGAAAGATAAACAGAAACTCTTTAAATACACTTTTCATTTTATTTCAGAGTAAGTGTGTATGTGTTTATTGTTAATATTGTTGATTGATCCCTTGAACACATGAAAAATACATGACATGCATGAAAAGTATTGCTTAGCTAAGGGAACCTCAATTTAGAGAATTGAATCATTTTATTTCCTGTCCCATAGATCAATTCAATCTCTTTAAGATACTTCATCTCTAAAAAAATTGTTTCAGTCCACCTAGTGTAGTTCCTAGGTATTTTGGCGTGCGATTTAGCCTGACTTTGGGTGTATTTGAGTCTGAGAAAACTAAAGGACTTTGGTGTGGTCTTTATCCCAGAGAAGTACGAGCTTCCAAATTTAAGGGAAACATTTCTTTTATCTTCTGAAACTGACCTTATGAATCAGAAACTCATGAAAGCAAAAACATTCTTCTTTAAAAAATTCCTCTAAGGCCAAGCAGAGATAAAAGTCCTTCATGTTAGGATATTTAAACCTGTGAAAGATTATCTTTGTCAAAGAAAAACTGTCCCAGACGGGTTAAACAGGTGTAGACTAAAAAACTGCAGGTGAGACAGAAAAATCTCTACCTAGGTAATCATGTCATCTGTGAACAAAGACAATTTTATCTCTTCCTACCCAGCCTGCTTACCTTGTATTTCATTTTCTTGCTTTCTTGCATTATCAGGAACTTCCAGCATGATGTTGAAAAGGCATAGTGAGGGTTCCAGTATGATGCTGAAAAGGCGTGGTGAGAGGGGACACCCATGCTTTGCTCCTGATCTTAGGATCATGCCCTCCAGCAGCTCAGGAGGTAAGAGCCTGGCCAGGACCTGAATGAGTTTCTGTGGTTGGGAACTTCTACATTGCTTTGAGGGTCCAGAGTGTTAGAGGACAAAATGGAAATAAGTTTCTCAGAAAGAAGTGCTCCTACCAAGAAGCCAGTGGACCTTTCGAGAAGCTGATTCCTTTGCTACTATTTCCATCCCTTTTAATGTTCCAGAGGTGGTCTCTGACCTGTTTCTAGGACTCAGAAAATACAGACAGAACACACAGCCCAGGCGACATAGATGAAATTCACTTTGCCATCTCTCCACAGATATTGTAAGAAAGAAAAAAATTTTTTAAGTTTGTCCTGGAAATAACCCATGTTTTGAAGATGCTAGAGGCTGGAAACAGATAACATGAATCTAGGAGGCCAAGTTGCAGCAAGCATGTTAAAACTGAGAAGGACAAATTCAGATTGAGGGTTTGTTCAAATCTGCTACTGCGTGTGAGAAATAAGCTGGATTGCACAGTGAAATGGCGTACTGATGGCAACAACTCGACAGGTGTAAAATTTCCGTAACTATAGGTCAAGGAGTTTAATCTAGTTCTATGAAAATGAGAAAGCTCCTCATGGAGGCCTTTCTGGATTGTTCTTTGATGGTTAATTTCTGTTTAGTCTATTTGGGACAAAATCATGGGAGTGTTCTTGAGTGTTTATGATCATCATTATAGTCACCCAATCTTCTCATCTGTGCTTTCTCCTAAACTGAATTTTTTCTTATGAAATATATAAAAACAATGTTTCATGGTTTTAAATTCTACATGACAAAATAATGTGTCACACAGTTGAAAATGAAATTTCTTTTCATCTGAAAAGTGCTTGGTTTTATACAGATTGTATTTGCACTTTTCTGATTCTTGGTTTATCTCTTCTAGACTTTATTATGCAAAGAAACAAATGAGATTTCAGTCCCCTCACAATCACCTTATCTGCTTAGGCAGCCCTTCACTTCTCTTCATCAAAGCCGTTTTGGGACCTTATGAGGGGACTAACCTGTCATAAACCATTTCTTCATCATTTAAGTCCAAATTCTCACACTTAGTATTCTTCCTTTATGGTAAACAATTTCTCGTTTTATAAGATGAATTCATAAACTACGCTAAGCTTGCTTTATTTCTAAATATTTTAAGGCCACTTAATGCACAACATATCAAAAACAGGTTACACAGAATTAGTTTCAGGGATTTCTGACTCAAAGTTGAAGCCTTAGGAATTTTCGGACCATTTACCCAAACCAGAGATCTCTCAAGTTTTCAGCAACATTTTAGAAGTTTAAATAGATTTTTTAGAAAAACCTTAGAAACACGAAACTATAGAAAAAAAGAAGTTTAAATGTGTGAAACAATGAATAGTATAAATATCTCATTATAGAGCTATTTGATGGAAATGTATCTCCCCTAAATTCATATGTTTAAGCTCCAGCCCGCAACATGACTGTATTTAAGAGATGGACCTTTATGGAAGTAATTAAGATTAAATAAGATTATAAGTATAGGCCCCTAATTTCATAAAATTGGTGTTCTTATAAGGAAAGGAAGAGAGCTAGCACTCTCTCCTTCCACGTGAGCTCAGAGGAGGATGCAGGGCAAATGTACAAGCCAGGAAGAAGCCCTTGTCAGAAATCAAACGTGTTGGTAACTTCCTCTTGAACTTCCAGCCTCAAGAACTGTGAAAAAATAAATTTATGTTATTTAAGCCACCTAGTTTGTGGTGTATTTCTGTGGAAGCTCAAGCAGACTATTATAAAAGTCAGTAAATACTCGTGAATTATGAAAAGGGAAATAGGTTATTCCTTCTTACTTCCCAGGAGTGTCTATTTCTCTAAAAACAACTATGTCTCCTTCCAGGAAATTCAATAAATAAAACAAACTCATAAACATAGTCAAAAAAAGCTTGACCTGAAATTCTGAGAAAAAACAATATATCATTTTTGGCTTTCAGCTATCAAATCAAAAGTCAATTAAAAAGCAAAAATTGTTAATGATACTTCCAAAGTCATAAGCAGACTTGTAGCAGGGTTTATGAGGAATGTGCTTCTTTCTGTAGTATTAAGTTTACAATTAAATTAAAAGAAAATTATTGGTTGGTTATATTTAACAGATGTCAAGTGTCCATTACCATCTATTTTCACGTGGCATATTTATATGGTGTGTACCATACTCTCAGGCAAGGACACCTGTTCTGTGTCCCCTTAGCTGTTTCTCTGGTGGTAGTTGAAATTGTTTTTTTGTTTTAATCTATTAGGCTGAGCTCCAGTATAATCATCTGCTTATATTTTTTTACTCTGGATCCATCCATTCTCTTATCCAGGGGGATCTTCTCAACCCAGGGATCAAACCAGATCTCCTACAATGCAGGCGGATTCTTTAGCATCTGAGCCACCAGCGAAGCCCCATTTATCTTTAGAGATGAGGCAATTTCTCTCACCTTTCAGTTCAGTCCACACCATCTTCTGGCCTTGAGTCTTTATTTGGGTTAGATTAACTGAAGAACAAAACACAAACAAAGAACTAAACAACAGCAACTAAAGAATATACAATATCCAACTGATAAGCTAAGAATCTATAGCTCTTTAGAGGTGGTTTTAGTTTGATTGTAGAAACTGGGTTGATTTTCTGGATTTCTCCTTTTAAATCCATTGGGTCAAACAAAATGAGTCCCCCACTGAAGTCTTCTCCTCCACTTCTGTCCATTCTTCAGATATGCAAAGGTCCCACCATCACAGGCACTCCCAGGCTCATGCCTCTGAGCTAGTTTGGAGTTATGATGATATATTCCCACCAGTATGAGTCCAAAAGATGGCCCTTAGAACAAAATAGTAACATTTCACAAAGTGTATTTATATCATTTGTAGGAACACCATGCAGTCCATGATTCCTGCTTATTTTGAAGTGAAGTATTATTTCTCATGTTCTTTGATGTGAGAGTAGGTTGCAGGGTGCTTTTTAGAATCATCTCTGATGAAATTCAAAATAAAACAAAAACTTAGGGATGATGCCCAGTGTTTGTTTTCATTTCCCTGCACATGAGGTTTGTCACTGTGCTGGGACAATGAACTGCACCTTTCTTTTCTGCCCCAAACCTAGGAAAGCACATCACCCAACCCTGAGGATGACCACACTGCACGTGGGATCTTAGTTCCCTGACCAGGCATTGAACTGGTGCGCCCTGCAGTGGAAGCACGGAGCCTTAACCATTGGGCCACCAGGGAACTCCCTCCAAGAAGTTTTAAATGTGCCCCAGGTCTGGGTTAGATATGGGACCACATCATACTGCATTGTGGCTCTGCATTTGCCAGTGTGTGGACCCCATCCCACCCCCCCAACCCCCAGGGGCTCTTTGCCGAGTGGCACCCACGCCCACATGGCCTCACACAGAGCAGACACCCAGGCCATGACTCCAAAAGTGCTGCATAAAGGGACTAAAATCAATAAAGCTTTTGAGGTGAGAAAGCTCCCAGCTTTCCTGGGAGAGGCCCTAGGACACCAAACACATTTTGCAAAGCATCCTATCATGCAGTTAGCTTCCGAGGATGGATGGAGGCTGTGAGGAGGATGAGTAAACGCCTCGCGGTCTAGCCGACGCTCCACTGACCTCAGTAGCACCTGGGCAACGAGCCCTATGGCCTTCTCTCACCCCCCTCTGCCCGTGCGAGCTGCTGCCTTTATTTCTCTTTCCTGCTTCTGTCCTTTCCTCTCTACTGCTTCCTGCTTTAGGCTGCAAGCTTGTTCATGTCTTCTCTGTGCTCCAAAACAAAAAACTCCCTGGACCACAACTCTTCTCCAATTATTTACTCCCCTGGTAGTGCAGTGGTAAAGAATCTGCCTGCAATGCAGGCAACCTGGGTTTGATCCCTGTATTAGGAAGATCCCCTAGAGAAGGGAATGGCAACCCACTGAAGTATTCTTGCCTGGAGAATCCCTTGCACAGAGGAGCTAGAGAACGTATGGTCGCAAAAAGTCAGACATGACTGAGCAACTAACACTTTTCTTCACCGAAATCAATCTTAAGACTAATGCATTTTTCCCCCTTTATTCACACATATTCCATTTACTCCTCAAAACACTGAAAGGCTGCATCACTGCCTAGGTATCTGCACCTAGCAAGAGCTCGCCTGAGCTGTGCAGATGTACAAGTTTCAGCCAACCTCCCTTTCCTGGACCCCTCTGTATATTTGTTAGAGTCAGTTCCCATGTTCAACCCACAGTGAGGCCAAGCAAGCGGAAACATCAGCATTGGAGCAGAGAAAGGTTTATTTCAGGGCCACGCAAAGACACAAGACAGGTGGCTCATGCTCTGAAAAACCTCAAGCTCCCCAAAGGGTCTCAAGCAAAGCGTTTTTAAAGGCCAGGTGAGGGGGTGGGGGCATCACAGGGTATGCTGTGAATTGTACACAGTTCTCTGATTGGCTGATGGGAAGGTAAAGACTGATGCTACAAGGGTTGACATTCTCAGTCCTTAGGCTCCAGAAGTCCTGGGGCTATGTGCTGGTGGTCATCACGTAGTTACCATCTTCCATTTAGCGGGGGCATAGCCGTCGGGGGGTGTTCAATCTGTTAAACAAGTAGGGAAATGTGCATCATACACACTTATCTGGGAGGAGCTACAGAAAATATGGGGGAAACGTCTCCAATCCTTCCGATTTCTTTCCCAGCTTTATTGAGGTATTGACAAGTTGCATGGCATAAATCTGAAATGTACAGTTTGATGATACATGTGTTTGTTGGAAAATGTTCATCACAAAAAAGTTAGTTAACACATCCTTCACCTGACATAATTACCATTTTGTGGTGGTTGTTATGGTGAGACCATTATAAAGAGAACATCCAACTCTTTGTGACCCCAAGAACTGTGGCCCACCAGGCTCCTCTGTCAATGGAATTTTCCCTGCAAGAATACTGGAGTGGGCAGCCATTTCCTTCTGCAAGGGATCTTCCCGATCCAAGGATCAAATCTGGGTCTCCTGCATTGCAGGCAGATTCTTCACTGTCTGAGCCACCAGGGAAGCCCCAACTATTGTCACCATGATCTACATTATACTTCCAGATAGTATTCATAAATTTGTACCCTTGACCTACACGTCCCCATTTCCACCTAATCCTCATTCTACATTCTGCTTTTTTGAGTCTGACTTTTTCAGATTCCACATATATACAAGTGAGATCATACAGCATTTGTCTTTCTCTGTCTGGCTTATTTCACTTGACGTGAATAATGATAAATGTCATTGTGATAAATGTTGATGGTTTTGCCTACTCAGAATCCATTTCCGTTTCTTCAGGGATTACCTGGCTGATGTGCCTTCATGAAATGAACATTTCCTTTGTTCAGTGGCTGGAGGTACCAGGGATGGAGGTGTTCAATGAGGGACAGGTGCCAACCTGAATCTCTCTGAAATTTGATTCTTGAATGAAAGGAATTAAAGTGATGAGAGAGGGACTTCCTTGGTGGTCCAGTGGTTAGGACTCTGTCATTCCAATGCAGGGGCCATGCCTTTGATCCTTGGTTGCTGAACTAGGATGTCACATGTCAGGCAGCATGCAGAAACATTAGTCTTCACCTCTGTCTTGAGTGTCTGACCAACATGGCTTCTTGCTGCTTCCCTTTCTGATAGGTTTGCAAATTTATCCACCCTGGAACAGGATGTTCTTCACTATTGTTTTATTCTTCACATATGGAAAGCACAGTCCCTTACATATGGTACATGTTAAATAATTATGCCCTTAGTAGAATCAGTCTGTGGGTACATATATAGGTAACTGAGGCCAAGAACAACAGTTGGAGCTCAGATTTTCAAATATTTGAGTAACAAGTGCAGTGTTAGTCTCAAATATCTGGGGATGGATTTACAAGGGTTTATTTACTCTGCAGATTTTCACCAATTTCAGGATTTGTCTCCTCCATCCTTTCATAATATTCCTTGCCTTAAACTGTAGAAAGAGCCTTTGATTCACACACTCAAGACGACCTACTTCCTTAATCATTCCTTATAAGCTCAGACTTCCGTTACTTCTCAGTTTTCTTGTAACACCTCTTTCTAGTCAAGTCTCACTTTATGTCCTCTTTACAACTGTTTCCCCAGCTGTTACTAAATAATTCAATGGGTGGAGTTTACTTTGTGAAGTTTCTTTTTTTTTTTTTTAATTCATTTAGTGTGACCATCCTTAAAGTTGCTTCCGTATTTGACACAAAATGTAACAACTGACGCTGCAAATTGGAAGGGGGTAATTAAAACTACTATACTAATTAAGTTGTGAAACTAATTAAATATATTTTAATGAGCCACGAATAATATAACTGAATATAATTAAATCAAGTAGATAGGGAATTAAATAGATGTTACTTGCAAGGTGATCTTCCCAGGTGACAGGGATCACACAACTATGCTCTCACAGTTAATGGTCATCTGTGTGTTCAAAGGATGCTTTAATTTTCTTTCTCTGTATTCTTGGGTGGATCTGTTAGTCTAATAATCCTCAACCTTTTTGGCACCAGGGACCAGTTTTCTAAGGACTGGGGTGGCAGGGACACATGCTTTCAGGCTAATCAAGTGCATTCCATTTATTGTGTACTTTATTTCTATTATTATTACATCAGCTCAAGCTGGAACCATCAGGCTTTAGATCTCTGAGTTTGGAGATCCCTGTGTTAATCAGTAAATATTTGTTATCTACCAAGTGTCATATGGTGATGGACAGGGAGGCCTGGCATGCTGGAATTCATGGGGTCGCAAAGAGTCAGACACGACTGAGGGACTGACTAAACTGAACTGAACTGAACTGAAGTGTCATATGGGCTTTCCTGGTGGCTCAATGATAAAGCATCTGCTGTAATATAGGAGACCCACTTGCAATACAGGAGATGCAGATCTGATTCCTGGGTCAGGAAGATGCCCTGGAGAAGGGAATGGCAACCCACTCCAATGTTCTGGCTTGGAAAATTCCATGGACAGAGGAGCCTGGAGGGCTACAGTCCACTGGGTCTCAAGAGTCAGACATGACTTAGTGACTAAATCACCATGTGCCATATACCACTGCAATGTTAGAGAAGGAAAGTCTTTGCCTTGAAAAATTCTCAATATAACAGGTGATACAGCAGCGAAAACACTAATTACAATGCAGTGATATTACTGATGAGAGAGTAAGTCTAAAGGCATGCACCTGAAAAAAAAATCCTCATTTTAATAGAGTGATTCATTTTATAAGAATTTTCCCCTAAATTCTCTTACTTAAGGTTATGGTAATTCTTTGCGGTGGGCTTTGCTTTCCTCACTTGTTTGCAGATGAAGGAATGAACATTTAGAGCAGTTTAGCAGCTTCCCAGGGTTATATACTTAGCAAATGAAAAAGCTACGATACAGTTGCTCAACTATTCATGTTTCATGTTATGCGCTCAGAAACGTTAGTTGGTGGACTGACTCCCTCGACTTCCAGTCATGGGCACAGGGAAGGGTCCCTATGGTTCACACACACATGCACACACACGTGCCACATCCCCGGGAATATGACTACTGATGAAGTTGAAAACTGGAGTTGGGAAGTTTAAATTTAAGATGTTGAGAAAATGTGAAAATAAAAGGAAATGATTAAGTTTTCTTCATCAATAGGCATATGTTCATCAATTTTAAAAATCATTTACTCTGCTAAGCACAGAGTTTCTCCCACCAACACTAGTGCAGCAGGCTTGCAAGGAAAAGTCTTCATCAAGAAGAGAAAACAGGAACTTCCTGGCAGTCCAGTAGTTAGACTCCATGCTCCCATGCAGCGGGGGCAGGTTTGATTGCTGACTGGCGAAGTAAAACCCACATGTCGCACAACATTGCAAAAGAGAGAGAGAGAGAGAGAAAAAACAAGCAAATTCACTGCATGACATTTGATAAATTTTGCTAGAGGACGGGAGATAGAGAAGATCTTTCCTGCAAAGATGTAGAGGAGGGGGGAAGCTGCCTTCATCTGTTGAGGAAGCAGAGGAAGTGAGAGGCAAGATTTTATAGAAGAGATGATGCTTGAAGAGGTTTGAGATATTAACAGTGAGTGAGAGTCACTTATTGGAAAAAAGAGAAAAATTATTCTAGGTTATATTGTATGTAAGATAAAGAATTCAATTATTTAAAAAAAAAAAATCTGACTCATTGGGTGTTCCCTGGAAGGACTGATGTTGAAGCTGAAACGCCAATACTTTGGCCACCTGATTCGAAGAGCTGACTGATTTGAAAAGACCCTGATGGTGCTCGCTTTGGCAGCACATATACTAAAATTGGAACGATACAGAGAAGATTAGCATGGCCCTTGTGCAAGGATGACACGCAAATTCGTGAAGCGTTCCATATTTTTACAGAAAAAAAAAGACGAAAAAAAAAAAAAAGAAAAGACCCTGATGCTGGGAAAGATTGAGGGCAGGAGGAGAAGGGGACGACAGAGGATGAGATGGTTGGATGGCATCACAGACTCGATGGACATGGGTTTGGGTGGACTCAGGGAGTTGGTGATGGACAGGGAGGCCTGGCGTGCTGCAGTTCATGGGGTCACAAAGAGTCGGACACGACTGAGCAACTGAACTGAACTGAACTGAACTCATTGAGCATATTTGCAGTCACTCTGAAGTGACCACAAATCAATTTTTGAGAAGCTTAGAAAATTCCAACTAACCTCTAAGTATTTAACTCTGCTCATGGAATCAATGAAATTTATCTGTGTGTTGTCACTTCAGACGACATGAGGATTGTCAATCGCCATGTTCCACTTCTTGCTGCCACTCAGATGTCAAGTTCTCAGAGAGTTAGTGGAAGCACATTAATTATTCCCACATTAAAAGCTGGATGTGGAAACGCACCCTCTTTCCACCTGTTTATTTACCTATTCTTTCTCTTTTCCTTAGAAGTCACTGGCCAGTGATCACTGCTACTCAACAATACCCCAAAGCAAGAAGCACCCTCATTAACCTGACGGTAAAATCAAACTGATTTCTTACAGCTCAAACCTTTAGCTAGTTAGTATATGTTTCACACTTCAACCAGTTGTTCAGCTGTCATATTCACCTGAATGTACTTTCAGCTTGGTTAGCACATCTCATAGAACCAGCAGCAGGGCACCAAAAAACGTTATTTTTCTTTCTGAGTGCGTTTTCCCGGCTGGCATCCTCTTGTTCACTGGGGAAAAAATAATTACTCATCTACCAGTTCCTTCCATGAGTTCACAGGACATACATTGCAACCCTAGTTTCTATTATGGATCTAGACAACTCTTATTTATTACCTTTGTAGGTCAAGGCACAGTTCTGCATGATGTGGAAGTTAAGTCGGTACTTAAATTACTTCCTGTAAATAAGACTCATTAACCATGGTGACCTGAGAACACTTTCAATTTAGATGCTGCCCAGTGAGGACAGTCCTTGTATTAATTCTGATACAGCTCCAGCTTCTCCTGGTTTTTCACTCAGTGACATTAACTTTTGGCTCCCTAGCCCAAAAGAAGAGTTATTTCACCTTGTTCCACGTAGCTCAGTAACACATTTATTTCTGAAAGAAATGGCATTTGTCATTGCTGTTTACTCAATAAGTAATGTCCCAATTTTTAGACCCCATGAACTACAGCCCACCAGGCTTCTCAGTCCGTGGGATTCCCCAGGCAAGAATACTGGAGTATATACCATTTCCTTCTCCAGGGAATCTTTCCGACCCAGGGATTGAACCCATGCCTTCTGCTTGGCGGGTGAATTCTTTACCACTGAGCCACCTGGGAAGCCCGGGAAAAGTATCTAAATCCTAGTAATTTATTTTCATAGCATTCAAACTTACCCTATGTAAAGCATGCATTTTTGTTAGATAAAAGAGATACATTTTAAGAGCAGAGAAATCTTACCAATTCTTTTATCAAAGACAAAAATATGAGACATCTTTATCTTTACAAACTCTATCAACACTAATGTTCTTTGTGTATATTACAATGAATTGTAGGTAATGGAAGCTCATCTGGAGGTCAAAATGCTTGAGATTGGTACAAAAGAATATGAAAAGTAAAAACTGGAATTGCGCTAACACCAATTTTTAACTGCCACTGTCATTTCTAATCTTTTTCTGAGTGTAACTGGTACAACCAGGTGTGATTGTTACAGACAGGAAAAATACAAATATGCCTGTGTGCTTATGTTAAGCCAAATTTACAGAAATGTAAATCTATTTCTTTTCCCATACTTCAAAAAATTATTATTCAAATGAGGTTAAAAGAATGCATTAGCCATATGTATATGGCCTAAGGCAACTTTCATTTGTTACATTTGAAAACACACCACAGCAGCACCAAACAGGATGTGAATGAGTCACACAGTTCTGGGATTCAGATTTAACTCCTGGATTAGCTGGAGGAAGAGGAGTTACTGCCAAGCTCATAGTGAGAGTTCTCTGTGGGAGTGGTTTTGCTGTGATTGGCTAGGCTGAAGGACAGAAATACCTGTGGAAAGCGAGCATAATCTGAGGACTACGGTGTACAGCATAAGCTGTGTCCCTAGACGCATCCCCAGATTAGCAACATACATGAAAGCCCCTCTATGTCAGCTTCTCTTCGGACCAAGTCATTTCCGTGATGTCTGGAAAGATCAAGTGCTTATCCTGCAGTTATCCGTAGACTCGAAATCACGTTCTATGTGTCTGGTAAACAGGAGCACTCGTCCATAAGGCCCCAATATTCACAGGTTTATAATCTAGCTCAGGAGGCAGAACTAAAACATATGAAATAATTGGAGAAGAATGAAAAGTTAAACTATGTCAAATTCCCTACTGTGAAGAGTTAAAATGGATTAAATAGCATTCCACTCTAGAATTGGCAGAGAGGATCACGTTATTAAGCAATTTGTAGGATTTTACACAATTCCAAGAAAAAGAAATAACATTAATAGGAGGAAAATGATGAAATGAACACAGATTGGATGAAAGATACTGGGCAGGTCCACCTGATCAGAATGGAGTTTAGGAGTGACGTTTGTGCATGCTCAGTAGCTAAGTTGTGTCTGACTATTTCACAATACCATGGACTGTAGCCCACCAGGCTCCTCTGTCCATGGGATTTCCCAGGCAAGAACACTGGAGTGGGTTGTTCTCTCCTTCTCCAGGGACCTCCCTGACCAGGGACCGAACCTACGTCTCCAGGTTTGGCAGGAGGATTTTCTTTTTCTTTCTTTTTTTTTTAAACTACTGAGCCACCCTTAGGAGTTACAAATGCTGTTAAAAAAAATTCAGAGAGATGAGCCATATTCCAAGCTGATGCAGGAGAACACTTACATGGCCACCGGGGATGATTTTAGATCTTTAAGCCACCATGTTTTGGCAAGGTTGTCTAACAAGGACATGAAGAAGGATTGGACAGAAGACTTGACCCACAGCCAAGGGGATAAGTTTAGTACCTTACAGTAATCCACGGACTTGATTCTTATTTTCATTGTCTGGGAACTTAAATAGTGTCTGCTTCATAATAGCTTCTTAATAACATTTCTTTCTTTTGAATTGATATTGAATACACTTGTCCTTCCTGACTCACCAGAATTTTGAAAGGAGCAAGTTCAAAATGCTTTCCAATCAAAAAGCATGATCCAAAGGATGTTGCTGTATGAAAGGAAGGGTGAGGAGGCCAGATGTGGATGATAACACGAGAAGTACCTCCAAGATTTTAAAACTAAGAATGGAAAGAGCACATGTCCTTGAAAAGCAGCACCAAGAGGAATTTTTTAGAAGAATAATGAATATATGCCCAAATTATTTAAATCTCACGTGAAGATGCTTTAAGGGGTGAAGTTTACATGAGAGATCAGAATATAAATGCAAGTGGCAATACTAACTAATATTCATGATCTGATATAAGCCAAATAGCATGTCTGGTCTTCAAATACCAAGGACTTGCAGGGCATAGAATACATTTTATATTACAAGATTAGAATTTGTTGGCCATTTTTACATATATGCTGACTCATTTTTTTTATATTTTAGTAGTCATATGAACTAGTAAAACTAGCAAAATTAGCAATTCAAGATGCTATGAAACCCAGTAAATATACAAATTTGTTGTATTAGAATTCAAGAAGCATAAGAAAAAGTCCAGGAAAATGGTGGAACTTATCTGTTCTAATGGGCAACCAAAACAGCCTTAAAATGTTGTTTGAAGAATAAGCGTGAGTGCCTGCTCAGTCGCTCAGTTGTGTCCAACTCTTTGCAACCCCATAGACTACAGTCTGCCGGGTTCTTCTGTCCATGGAATTTTCCAGGCAAGAATACTGGAGTGGGTTGCTATTTCTTACTCTAGGGGATCTTCCCAACCTAGAGATAGAACTCGTGTCTCTTGTGTCTCCTGCATTGGCAGGCAAATTCTTTACCACTGAACCACTGAAGAATATAGATTGCCAAAAAACCTCTATATATTATTTATTTTTCTTAAATAGATTTTTAAAACCTTCCAAAGGAGAGTATTTTTGTGAGGCCACTAAATAAGCTAGAGCAAAGTTGTATGAAATAAAAAATACAGCTCCACCATATAGACTGGCTACAATAATTTCTTCCTAAAAATACAGAAAGTGGCCACATTAAAATATTTTCCGTATGTATTCTTTCTTATATGTAAATAGAAAAATGTCCTAGAGTTTTCAAATACTTGTTATTGAATCACCTGCTGGACCAGCCCCTTTGAAGTTTGGGTCATTTATTCTCATTTTGCTGTCTAGACTGAAGAAGCTATTACTTGATCTCAGGCATGGTTATTTTATCCATCTGTCCTTAGAGAAGATTTGACTAAATCAATTTAGCTCTAATGTAGAAGCATGCTCCCTGGGATTATTGAAGAATGATATATTTTCCAACCACAGAATAAATATAGAATATTTTTCTAAATAGTAATGAAGACTACATGGATCATTTGCACAGCAAGAACAAGATTATTATTATTTGAAATGTTACCTATAAATATTCATAGGGTAAACGTTGAATATTTATTTAAGTCCTTTGAGAAAACATGTATTGTCCTGAGATATCTATTACTTATCTTTACTGTTATGCTATATCTAACATAAAGGGAACATAGCCACTGCTGTTAGGAAAAAATATTGGGTTGGACAAAATGTCAGTTCTGTTTTTCCATAAGGTGTTAGGTAGGGGGAAACGAATACGTTTTGGCCAACCCAAGAGTAGTTAGTAGTCTATCCAAGAGGGTGTATTTGTGCAGAAAAAGTGATTTCTGTTAAGCTAATCTTGGCCAATTGCTACACTGAAATTAAAATATATATATGCATGATAGTTCTATTTAGACTACCATTAGGTGTCTGTATGGAAGTGTGCATTGTTACATATGACTATCCTGTTATCATTTATTGAGAAGAATATTAGAGACCACTGAGTCCTAGAAATGCCTCCTTTAACCTGGTGGCAATACTGAGAAGTCCTAACATGAACTTCTTACTTTCATTTTAACATTCTTAGCTAGCGGTAAGAAGATGCATCTCCTTGTATTTAACTATGATGTGGAATCCAGATGACTATTAGAGTTAATCCTTGACCTGAATCATGGCAAGTGCTGTACTTAATCTAAACTTTCACATATCATACCCTCAAAATTGTAACTGTAGTAAGAATAAGAAAATAATAATAATTATTCTAAACTATTAAATTTCTTCTAAACGATTGGTCACAATTACCATAGTATTACATATGCACTTTCTTGAAAGTTCAGAGTATAAAACAAGATAAACATGGGGTATTACTATTAGAGATTTTCCTTAATGGTATGTTCAAGAAGTTGATGGTAACTTAGGAGAGTGTGTTCATCATGTCATGGTTTTAACTGACAGGATTTATAAGCATGGACGAAGATAGTGATGATTATACATTTTATTTTTCTATCTGAACTCTAGGGGTCTTTCCTAGAAGGGGGCTTCCCAGGTGGCGCTAGCAGTAAAGAACCCACCTGCTGATGCAGCAGACGTGAATCCCTGAATCGGGAAGGTCCCCTGGAGGAGGGCATGGCAACCCACTCCAGTAGTCTTGCTTGGAGAATCTCATGGACAGAGAAGCCTGGCAGGCAGGTCACAAAGAGTTGGACACGACTGAAGCAACACAGCAGGCGCATTTAAGCTATCACTAATCAATGTGGCTTCTGACCTGCCAGAATCATTCTAAATACAATTTTTAAATTTCTATATTATTTTTGAAATTGATGAGATAGAGTATTTTATATAGTTCTTTTCTATTATAAACAGGTTTAGACAGATATTGATACATATCATGAATATTATTTCCTCTTTCAATTTTCAGTTATAAATGATGATGCTTTAATATACAACAGGAAATACAACAAATTTTGATTGATAAATATATCCCTTCTACTTTATATTCAGACTTGTATGATTTTTTTTAGAGTAACTTTTTTTCTGTGTAAGCCTCAAGTACTTTTTAAAAAATTACTACACACATTTTATATAACATCTGATTTAAAATGTTCGCACAATTTTTCATCACATCTCACATTCATAGCTCTATTATTTTTCAGAACTAACAGTCTCTTTTTCATAGATAGATGTAAAGCAAAAATCTACCAAGCAAAAATAGCTTAATGATTAGGTCACAGAAAGCTCAAGTAATCAAAATACTCAGAGACTCAGATTGACATAGGAAGAATTGGGCATTAAACAATGCTTGTCATTAAGGCCTTGAATTCCTAATTCTACCTTCCTTATCTTTTGTCATCAGGTTGGATGCTTGGTACTCAGTTATTTACTTCTTTCTCACAACCATGCTCTCAAATAATCACAACCCTTTTATCTAAATCTCTCCATAACCCACACTTACAATATGATAAGCATGGCAATTGACATTTTGACCATGGTAGTTCCATTGTCATAGGTGCCAAAGTCTTAAGAAAACTTTGAGAAATCACATGGAGAAAGAAAAATATTTATTTTTACTATATAGTTAGTTTTTTATTTTGTTGAATTACAGTCCTTCCAATTTCTCCATGCAAGAAAATAAATTGGCCCTGAATCAGTTTAAGAATTTATATGAAGGATAACATAGTTAATTTTAAACAATAGTGATTATACTTGAAAATTTAAGGAAAATGGAATAAAAATGTTTAGCATGAAATATTTAACCAAAACCAGGAAACCAAAAATGCAAAGCAGCAATTATTTTGATACAGAAGAATATCTCTTTCAGTTTTTTACTTAGAGTGATCTCAGAAATATGGATTTTCTAAAGAAAGGCAACTTAAAGAAATTAAATTTGGAGTAGAAAACAATCTTACAAGCATCTTCATTGATGTTCAAATGAATCTATTTAAAATAAAATGTTGACATATAATCCACCATAATTCTTTGCTTTCAAAAAATTAAATGTATCTTGATTGTATTTTGATTGTTTCCTATTTTAAAAATTAAAGGAGAAATTTATATCTCAAATTGAGAAATACCAAATCACATATACCGAATCACATATTTCAAGAAGTGAAAAATGCCAAATCTATTATAAATTGTGTTGTGACCTCACAATAATTTTTTACTATTTTCTGTATTTTTAATGAAATGATTTAAAGGACAAACTTTATTTATAATTGTCAACAAAATCATGTCAACTCTGATAGTTTAGCCCCCCTTGTGTGCATTTCAACAATTTCCATTTCAACTTCAAATGAGCTTTATTTTGATCCGACGTGTGTAGGAAGATAACAATACTTTAAGCAGACATGACAGATGTTTACTCTTTGAGTGTGGTCATGCTACTGCTATAAGTAAGCTGAGATGCAGGCATGTTGTAAAGACAGTAGCTTTCATCCGTAAAGCTGAGCCTGTTTCAGTGTGACAAAGATTTCCTGTTTTCAAAGATTGGCAAAAACTCTTTCTATTTATTCTGATTGAATTTATCAGAAACTCTGTTCTATGATTTACATGATTGTATATTATGAATATTCAAAAGCTCTTGCTGCTGCTGCTGCTAAGTCGCTTCAGTCGTGTCTGACTCTGTGCAACCCCATATACGGCAGCCCACCAGGCACCCCCATCCCTGGGATTCTCTAGGCAAGAACGCTGGAGTGGGTTGCCATTTCCTTCTCCAGTGCATGAAAGTGAAAAGTGAAAGTGAAGTCCCTCAGTCCTGTCTGACTCTTAGCGACCCCATGGACTGCAGCCTACCAGACTCCTCCATCCATGGGATTTTCCAGGCAAGAGTACTGGAGTGGGTTGCCATTGCCTTCTCCGATTCAGAAGCTAAGTATCTGCAATTTAAAGAGCCAATAAAACCACAAATCAGTTCCAAGATGATTACAGTCAAACACTTCGTTGTACACCTGAAGCTAACACAACATTGTAGATTAACTACACTTTAATTTTTTTAATGATTAAAAAAACAATAAAAGGGACCTCACAGTACTCCCTAGCTCCTCCCTCAGGCAAGGAAACGGCAATCAGATCCCTAGAAAGGGACTCTCACCAGAAGCTGCCCATGCTGATGCTCTGATCTTGGCCTTCCATCCAGAAATATGAGAGATAAACTTCTGTCATTTATACGCCACCCACTGTGCGGTATTTTGTTAGAGCAGCCAAAATGGAGTTAAGACATTGCTCTTGCTTTGCATAATGCGTCTGTCTTGCCACTTTGGACTGAGCAAATTCTCCATTTTGGAGATATACAGAAGACATGAACCATTATTTGGATATTACAAAGAGATATGAATGTGCTTGCTACCCATCCTGAAGATGCAGTGCATTCTATCTATATTATCAATTCAAAATAACTGGTACTTAAAATCTATCAACCTGAATTGCATGTCTTTCTCAGCCACTGAAGAGAGAAAGATTAAGAGAACCATACATATATTGAATCTCCACTATTTTTGCCAGACTGCAGTGTACTAATATATTACTTCAATAAAATGATAACTTGGTTTGATACTGTACACAGTGTATACAATAAATATTAGCTTGTCCCATCAGGCTGAGTGAAATGATTGCAGCAGCCTAGTTTGTCATTTCGTTGCAAAGGCCACTTGAAGTGACATCAAAAGTGGTTTCCTGCTCTTGGTGATGCCACTTCATTATGATTGGTTTATAGATGCCTATTGGTATTATTGACACTTATTATGGCAGAACACTCTCTTTTATCCATATCACAAACACTGCAGCAGCTATAAAGCTTGCTTTCAAAAGAATATTTTTTTTAAACTTTTTATTTTGTATTGGCGTATAACCAATTAACAGTGCTGTAATAGTTCCAAGTGGTCCACCCAAAGAGACTTTTATTTTTTAATATACAGGGATGTAAATATGAAGCGAACATAAAAATATATATGATAGGAAAAATTAAATCTTGTGATGAAAAGGCTGCAAATTTGTCATTGAAATGAGCCCTAAACGCTGATGTGTGACTCAGGGCAGATTTCGACTCAGTGTTTCATTGACGCCATCTGCATGAGTTCCTACCGAGTCAACCACTCATTGATCCTTGTTCTGTTTAGGTTGTTAATAGATTTCTCAAGAAAAATCAGTAGAGCTGATATTATTTGCATTTTTAAAAAAACCACAAAATGCAGCTATGTGAGAGCATTTGTCATTATCTTGAAAATCAGTTTAATTTTATAAGAAAAGCATCTGTTCATTCATTTGGATTTCAGATCATTACTTTTTAAAAGTCTTTTATTTGCAGAGATCAAGGTTGACACATTCAATCAAAATGGTAATAGCATCTCGTAATAATCTTCTCTGAAGAGGTGGCAGGGTGACTTCAGGAAGAAACTGTTAAACATCAGGTATAAGGAGGAAAGGTCTAGAAAGCTGAAACAATGGAAATCTTTTGTTTCCCAAACAAATGTGAGATTTGGGATGTGCAGTTTGTAGAGATTATCCTTAATATGTAACCTACAAATGTCAACATCTGCTCTTAAAGCTTTCAATAATTATGTTTGTTAAAGATCAGTAAGGTTTATGTGGTAATTCTCATTGGTGTCAGGGTTGTCACTGGACTTTTGTTCTTTTGGTAAAGTAAACATACCATTTTGTGACTTTTTGTTTTTCAATGAAAAGTACTTCAGTCTCTATATTTATTCATGCTAGTTGGGGAACAGGGTTTGCTGAAGACCAAAGGAAATGTGTAGGGTCAGAGGTATTGAATTTTGGTGTATATTTATACTTTCATAAAGCGAGTTCTTGAAATAAAGTATATTACAAAAAATGTATCTCCTTGTTCAATAATGCTATCTTAAATCTCTCATAGGTTACAACACCTCCATGTGCATTTGCATCAGATCAGAAAAATTTAGGACATTTTTTACATTCACTTTACCTTAGTTTTGGGCTTCCCAGGTGCTGCTAGTGGTAAAGAATCCGACTGCCAATGCAGGAGACGCAGGTTTGATCCCTGAGTCAGGAAGATCCTCTCAAGGAGGAAATGGCAACCTACTCCAGTATTCTTGCCTGGAAAATCCCATGCACAGATGAACCTGGCAGGCTACAGTCCGTGGGTTCACAAAGAGTCAGACACGACCTAGTGACTGAGCGGCAGTATAGTTGAGTTTACTAATCAGTGTTTACTTACTAAAAGCTCATTGTTTGTGTATACTGCTTGTTTGTATCTGCATTTTTTCAAGTTACCATTATGCCTAATGTCAGTTGAGTATGTTGATATTATGATGCTGGAATGGGAAGGTTGTGATTGAGTCCCCATCAGGAATGTCCCAGAATAAGGGAATATTGACTTTAATAACAACTATGAGCATACCAGTAAGAGGCCCCATGATACATGATCACAGAAAAAAATCTATGTGGGGGAGAGAGATATGATAGACTTGACATTTAAACTAATCTTTCAAAGTATGCAAGCATGAATGATTTAGCAACCTTTAATAGAAATTTGCTTCAAAATGATTTACCATATGCTGCAGACAATTTTGAGAAAAACAGAGATTCCAATTAAAACTTAATTTGGTATATAAAATGGAGTTTCTCAATTACCTGTATTGTCATTTTAATTTTGGATGCTGCCATGTTTATAGCCTGTGGCCAGCCAACACACTACTATAAATCACTTACAACATGGAATCGATTATGCTGAATAAAGAACTGTATTCTTCTTGTTATAAGTATAGAATATTTAAAACCAATTAATATTCCAAAATTAATTAGAATGTATTTCACAGCTCAGCAATCTCACAAATAAGGTCCTCATTAAGAGAAAGACATAATGAGGCATTCTGATGACAAGATAATCAGCATATACTGTATTTGCCTTGTATTATCTAGCAGGATAATATTTTAATAGCCCAAGGAAATATATTTTTGGATAGGTTTTACTTACTGAAACCAAAGGAGAGGCATTGTTTTGTCAGGTGTGAGAGGAACTCACCATGTTGCGTGAGTCAGAGTTCCCTGGAAGAAAGTTTATTTTAGATTCTGAAGGAAAATGTAGGATAATTGAGACCAGAAAACATGTCACAGGGGTAAAAAACTATACTTTCTCATAGGCTTATGTGGAAAATTGTGTTTCTCAGGCTTCCTGTGGTAAACGGTTTCCAACATGGCGGCCCCCACTTGCTTCCTCCTGCACAAACATGCTGTTCCCTTTTCAAAAGGTGGAGGGCTTCCCTCTGCTGTGTGCTGGCCCTGTGTTATGCTTTGACAAATAAAATATGCAGAAACGGCTTTCAAAGATTCTTGGGCCCAAGGCTTATGATGATTGGCAGAATGTAGTTCCTGTCTCTTGGAAAGCTCCTTCTTAGAACCCAGCCTTCTTGGTGTGAACAGGAATACAACAGCTGAACTTGCAAATTCCCACCCAGCAGCCAGCACCAACTCCCAGCCGTCTGAGGAGGTATGTCTGGTCCTCCTAAGCCACCCCAGTGCTGTAGTCAGTGCCAAGGAAAGCAGAAGAAATGCTGTGGATCTTCAGAGCTGAGACAGATACGTTGTTGTTATTAAAAGCAGCACGTTTTTAAAGAGACTTTTATTTTTTTTCCCCCAGTTATTTCTATTAGTTGGAGGCTAATTGCTTTACAATATTGTAGTGGTTTTTGCCATACACTGACATGAATCAGCCATGGATTTACATGTGTTCCCCATCCTGAATCCCCCTCCCACCTCCCTCCCTATCCCATCCTTCTGGGTCATCCCAGTGCACCAGCCCCAAGCACTTGTCTCATGCATCCAACCTGGACTGGCGATCTGTTTCACACTTGATAATATACATGTTTCGATGCTATTCTCTCAGATCATCCCACCCTTGCCTTCTCCCATAGAGTCCAAAAGTCTGTTCTATACATCTGTGTCTCTTTTTCTGTCTTGCATATAGGGTTATCATTACCATCTTTCTAAATTCCATATATATGCATTAGTATACTGTATTGGTGTTTATCTTTCTGGCTTACTTCACTCTGTATAATGGGCTCCAATTTTATCCATCTTATTAGAACTGCTTCAAATGTATTCTTTTTAATGGCTGAGTAATATTCCATTGTGTGTATGTACCACAGCTTATCCATTCGTCTGCTGATGGGCGTCTAGGTTGCTTCCATGTCCTGGCTATTATAAACAGTGCTGTGATGAACATTGGGGTACACATGTCTCTTTCAGATCTGGTTTCCTCGGTGTGTATGCCCAGGAGTGGGATTGCTGGGTCATATGGCAGTTCTATTTCCAGTTTTTTAAGGAATCTCCATACTGTTCTCCATAGCGGCTGTACTAGTTTGCATTCCCACGAACAGTGTACGAGCATTCCCTTATGGACACCTTATCTTCGACAAAGGAGGCAAGAATATACAATGGAAAAAAGATAACCTCTTTAGCAAGTGGTGCTGCGAAAATTGGTCAACCACTTGTAAAAGAATGAAACTACAACACTTTCTAACACCATACACAGAAATTAACTCAAAATGGATTAAAGATCTAAATGTAAGACCAGAAATTATAAAACTCCTCGAGGAGAACATAGGCAAAACACTCTCTGATATAATCACAGCAAGATCCTCTATGACCCACCTCCCAGAATATTGGAAATAAAAGCAAAAATAAACAAATGGGACCTAATTTAAAGAGACTTTTAATACATCAGTTGACAACAAAACACCTTGTATTATACATTAATGTTCAGTTTAAGGCAGATTATTGCAAATTTTAATCTGCTTTGTTTCAGGGAGAGATGTTCTTTTTATTTTGTTCATTTATTTTCCTTTGTTATTAGTGTGCTACATGCTATCTTAGGGTATTTCAATACTGTACTGTATTATTTTCCAAGGGGGGGAAAGTAGTTAAGCAGTAATAACTTAGAATTAAGAATCAGAAACTTAAAGGAGGCAATTTTGAGGGAGTGTAACCTCTGAGAAACTGGGAGAGGTCCACTCAGGGAACAGAAACAAGCCCAGGAGCAGTTTTTAATCACTAGATTGAGAAATACCTACATTCTGGAACATTGCTTGATAACTGAACTTTAGTGGGGGGAAGGAATGCAGAATTCTGAAGGCAATTCCAAAAGGGACAGAAAAGGGGAAAGTGACTCATGGTTAAGAAAATCTCAACTGAAGTTTATGAAGATGTTCTAGCGGTGATTTGCTTTGTAGGTGGTGAAAGTTAGGTGCATGTGTAGACTCTGTAATCAAAGCTGAATGAGAGCTGGGGCAGGAGCAGGTCATGGGAGAGGGTCTGCAGCAGACACTGTGATGAAGGAAAAGAACAGGCCCACCATAATCATGGGGGGCAGTGGGGGGGGGGGTGCTTCCCTGGTCCTGGGAAATCTCATGGACAGAGGAGCTGCATGGGCTACAGTCCGTGGGGTTGCAAAGAGTTGGACTGAGCAACTAACACATACACACAGCATCAGTTCAGTTTCTCAGTCGTGTCCGACTCCTCACAACCCCATGGACCACAGCACATCAGGTCTCCCTGTCCATCACCAACTCCCGGAGTCCACCCAAACCCATGTCCATCTAATCTATGATGCCATCCAACCATCTCATCCTCTGTCATCCCCTTCTCCTCCTGCCCTCAATCTTTCCCAGCATCAGGGTCTTTCCCAATGAGTCAGCTCTTCACATCAGGTAGCCAAAGTATTGGAGTTTCAGCTTCAGCATCAGTCCTTCCAATGAACACCCAGGACTGATCTCCTTTAGGATGGACTGGTTGGATCTCCTTGCAGTCCAAGGGACTCGTCTTCTCCAACACCACAGTTCAAACGCATCAATTCTTCTGCGCTCAGGTGTCTTTATAGTCTAACTCTCACATCCATACATGACCACTGGAAAAACCATAGCCTTGACTAGATGGGCCTTTGCTGGAAAAGTAATATCTCTGCTTTTTAATATGCTGTCTAGGTTGGTCATAACTTTCCTTCCAAGGAGTAAGAATCTTTTAATTTCAAGGCTGAAATCACCATCTGCAGTGATTTTGGAGACCAGAAAAATAAAGCGAGCCACTGTTTCCACTGTTTCCCCACCTATCTTCCATGAAATGATGAGACCGGATGCCATGATCTTAGTTTTCTGAATGTTGAGTTTTAAGCCAACTTTTTCACTCTCCTCTTTCACTTTCTTCAAGAGGCTCTTTAGTGCTTCTTTACTTTCTGCCATAATGGTGGTGTCATCTGCATATCTGAGGTTGTTGATATTTCTCCTGGCAATCTTGATTCCAGCTTGTGCTTCCTCAGCCCAGCATTTCTCATGATGTACTCCTGCATGTAAGTTAAAAGAGCAGGGTGACAATATACAGCCTTGACATACTCCTTTTCTTATTTGGAATCAGTCTGTTGTTCCATGTCCCGTTCTAACTGTTGCTTCCTGACCTGCATACAGATTTCTCAAGAGGCAGGTCAGGTGGTCTGGTATTCCCATCTCTTTCAGAATTTTCCATAGTTTATTGAGATCCACACAGTCAAAGGTTTTTGCATAGTCAATAAAGCAGAAATAGATGTTTTTCTGGAACTTTCTTGCTTTTTTGATGATCCAGCAGATGTTGGCAATTTGATCTCTGGTTCCTCTGCCTTTTCCAAAACCAGCTTGAACATCTGTAATTTCATGATTCACATATTGCTGAAGCCTGACTTGGAGAATTTTAAGCATTACCTTACTAGTGTGTGAGATGAGTACAATTGTGCGGTAGTTTGATTCTTTGGGATTGCCTTTCTTTGGGATTTAAATGAAAACTGACCATTTCCAGTCCTGTGACCACTGCTGAGTTTTCCAAATTTTCTCTAACATATTGAGTGCAGCACTTTCACAACATATTCTTTTGGGATTTGAAATCGCTCAACTGGAATTCCATCGCCTCCACTAGCTTTGTTTGTAGTGATGCTTCCTAAGGCCCACTTGATTTCACATTCCAGGGTGTCTGGCTCTAGGTGAGTGATCACACCATCATGATTATCTGGGTCGTGAAGATCTTTTTTGTACAGTTCTTCTGTGTATTCTTGCCACCCCTTCATAATATCTTCTGCTTCTGTTAGGTACCTACCATTTCTGTCCTTTATTGGGCCCATCTTTGCATAAAATGTTCTCTTGGTATCTCTAATATTCTTGAAGAGATCTCTAGTCTTTCCCATTCTATTGTTTTCCTCTATTTCTTTGCATTGATCACTGAAGAAGGCTTTCTTATCTCTCCTTGCTATTCTTTGGAACTCTGCATTCAAATGGGTATATCTTTCCTTTTCTCCTTGCTTTTCACTTCCCTTCTTTTCACAGCTATTTGTAAGGCCTCCTCAGACAGCCATTTCACTTTTTTGCATTTCTTTTTCTTAGGGATGGTCTTGATTCCTGTCTCCTGTACAATGTCATGAACTTCCATCCATAGTTCAGCAGGCACTCTGTATATCAGATCTAGTCCCTTAAATCTATTTCTCACTTCCACTGTATAGTCATAAGGGATTTGATTTAGGTCATACCTGAATAGTCTAGTGGTTTTCTCCACTTTCTTCAATTTAAGTCTGAATTTGGCAATAAGGAGTTCATGTTCTGAGCCACAGTCCGCTCCTGGTCTTGTTTTTGCTTACTGTATAGAGCTTCTCCATCTTTGGCTGCAAAGAATATAATTAATCTGATTTCAGTGTTGACCATCTGGTGATGTCCATGTGTAGAGTCTTCTCTTGTATTGTTGGAAGAGGGTGTTTGCTATGACTAGTGTGTTCTCTTGGCAAAACTCAATTAGCCTTTGCCCTGCTTCATTCTGTACTCCAAGGTCAAATTTGCCTGTTACTCCAGGTGTTTCTTGACTTCCTACTTTTGCATTCCAGTTCCCTATAATGAAAAGGACATCTTTTTGGGGTGTTAGTTCTAGAAGGTATTGTAGGTCTTCATAGAACTGTTTAACTTCAGCTTCTTCAGCATTATTCGTCGGGGCATAGACTTGGATTACCGTGATATTGAATGGTTTGCCTTGGAAATGAACAGAGATCATTCTGTTGTTTTTGAGATTGCATCCAAGTACTGCATTTCAGACTCTTTTGTTGACTATGATGGCTACTCCATTTCTTCTAAGGGATTCTTGCCCACAGTAGTAGATATAATCTGAGTTAAATTCACCCATTCCAGTCCACAGGCTATACTGCACTTGCCTGAGTAAAGTTATGCATTGTTATAGGGGACAAATTACCCTGTCTGACATCACTTTTCAACCCTATAAAGCATGCTTATTTTTTTGCAGTGACACCTGAAAATAAATACAAATGAATACACCTAGTAAGTTACATTCTAGGATTTTTTAACATTTATATTACACATAAGAATTATGCCATTTGTCATTACATTTTTTTCTCAGAAGTTGTACCGAAAAACTTTGAAGAAATCCATTATTTCTTTCCTAAAATTGATCATTCACTCTTATAGAACCCAATGAGTGCAGCTTTCAACATATTTTACATTGGATAAAAACCTCCCTTAATGGCTTAACCTTTTCACAAGATACTTAATCTTATGCCTTTATAGGCTATTAATGTATTCTATTGGGATGAGATTCATTTACAGCAAAAATAAAATAGAACACAAAGCAGGTTATGTGTCAGTGCTTTTAATTGTATAGTTTATTTACTAAGGTCCATATAATGTTCTCTGTCAATGAAATTTTGCAAACATTACTGCTGTTGTATAGTGGAGATGAAAATAAATTTCCAAGAATCAAATAGATATGTACTGGCTACACAGCCTTTTAAAAGGAATAATTATCTGTGTTTTGGCATTTTTAAGAGAGTTATGGCACAATTCCTTCAATATGCCTTGTGGATAGTAGATATTCAGTGGATGCTTTGAGAAGTGTAATCATTTCTCTCCTTACTTTTGGCTGATTATAGTCAATGACGTCTCCTGCATACAAGTGAGATGCTTCCAGCAGTTTCTCCTGTTGGAAAGCATGCTTGACAAGAGAATTACTAGCTGGACTTATTGCAGTTATAGGGTTTCATGATCTAGCTTCTATTTACTCAATGGCTATAAAGTCAAAGGGAAGAAATGCCTGTAAAATGTGTGATATAAACATGCTCTTCAGGAAACAAGATTACAGCCACCACAACGCACTCATCATTGACTCATGGGCCACCATTCTTATAACAAACCCACTTTAGAGTAGTTAGAGCATTGTCATGTTTGAAGTAGTTTATTTTAAATAAGTTGGATGCTATGAAACTAACTCTAAAGAATATGCACTTTTTTTCATTGTATGCTTTATTCAATACAATGCAAGCTATAGAAAATTTTCAAAGACTTTTTAAATTTTGTATCTAAAGAGAAGTACTTTGCTTGGGACAAAAATATTTTTTGAATAAGTGAGTAAACAGAGCTTACAAGTGAAAAACCTGCTTTTATTTCCTAGTTTGCAAAGCTCAGCAAGCTTGATGCTAGAAAGTGAAAGAGGGCCAATAGGTCATAAACAACTGCATCTGTTTTTAAGCGCAGTTGGTGCCATGCCGAGTAGGTCAGTGATAAAGAGCACACCTGCCAACACAGGAGACACAAGAGATGTGGGTTCAATCCTTGGATGGGGAAGATACACTGGAGGAGGAAATGGCAACCCACTCTAGTATTCTTGACTGGAAAATCCCATGGACAGAGGAGCCTGTAGGCTATAGCTCAGGTGGACACAAAGAATTGGACATGACTTAGCGACTGCACATGCACACAAAGATAAACAGGTTACTCTGAACTTTTACAAAACACCCATGAAAGAGAGAACCAGCAGGCAGTTCTACCTGTTAGTCTTTAAAAAAGATGACAACTCTCTGGTAGTTTCTGACTTGAAGGTTTCCTACAGATTTGAATGAAACTCTAGAATTGTTGACAAGATAAATGTGAGATACTGCTCACTATGGAAGTTAAATGTTTTTAGCTTGAAGAGTACCATGACCTCAGATCTGCCCTAAACATAGCCCAAAAATACAAGGCAAGTCTTCTGTGCTACTGCTATTGAAAACCATAGCACCCTCCTCACTAAGATGTCTGAAAATGACGTTCTCTATGAGTAGATGCCATGACCTTACTTACTGAGTGAAACGGTCTTGGCTACAATAGTCAGGCACTTTGCACTCATTTCAGGTATCTGTTTAAATTCCCAAAGGAGCTCTTTAAAATGGAACTTTCTGCCCTGTGACAACCTAGAGGGGTGGGAGGGGAGTTGGAAGAGAGACTCAAGAGAGAGAGGACATATGTCTGATCCATGTGGATATGTGGCAGGCAGCAACACAGTATTGCAATTATCCTCCAACTGAATACATTTTTTAAAAAGTGGTACTTTATAAAAATGACCAAAGAACATGTAGAAAATGTTTGAGCCCACATTTGTAGAAAGTTTGTTTGGAATCTGGAAATAGGAAGGTGTGAATGAATCTGACTGTATCTGGATAATTTTGCCCAGTGGCCTCAGAAACTGCAATGAAGAGGTCAAGATCACCATTAGATCCATGGGAGAAAAGCAGTGGGCAGAGCTCTGTACTTTTCTTCCCAGAATTTTGGAATTCCTCAAGTGTTGGAGTTCTTACTTTCCATCGCAGTAACCACATCTGCACATATTTATTGAACAATATATGTCTTTGAATATGCACAAAGGTATGGATGACATTTTATAGTCAAAATATTAATTCCTGACAAATTTTTTCCTTCAGCTCTCGTAGAAGAAATTAAACAAGTGTAAGGCAGTTGAACTCATACTTCTGTAGCCTGGCCTGAGCAGAGTTGTCTACCACTATCTGATTTTTTAAAATTAGTCTGTCTCTATTCCTAATATCAAAATTTACCTAGTATGTAATTCATTTTTTTTTAGATCTCACTCTGAGGCATGTGAAATCTTAGTTCCCTGACCAGGGATCAAACCCAGACCCCCTCCATTGGAAGCTCAGAGTCTTAACTCTGGGACCACCAGGGAAGTTCTCTGTATTTCACGTTTTAAAGTTCCTTATTCTTAACTGTGCTTAGGGCCTGTACTTTTTGACAAAATGCTGTTAATAGTTGATAGTTTATTGTATTAGTGTTCAAGCAGATTTATACATGTGTATTTAAATAGATTATTATAGCTATCTTTTCAAAAACTGGAGTAATCTTTACCAAATGAATTGTGAATTTCATCTCTACAGCGACAATGAGTAGAAATAGAAGCATTTTTAGAAAGGAGAATTTTCTAGCCACGCCTTCTTAAGTCACATCAAAAAGTTGATCTTATATAACACTTATCAGCCACCTAACAATACTTTCTTATACAATCACAGCAATCCATGCCCTTCAGCATAAGTGCAGAAGTAAATGTTCTTCCACATTATAATTCATATTGAATTCTATTTACTTTTTCCTCCCTAAATCTTCATTCCTTACTCATAAATGAGATTTTAAATAACTAGATAATCTTAAAGGTTTCTTTAAACTCTCAAACTCTGAGATTTTCCATGGAGCCTATAATTTTATTCTCTAAAAGTTGTCTTCCCAAGATTTCCTTCCCAAATCTTGTGTCTGCTTGTCGTCTATTACATTAGTCTTTCACTCCAGCTGTGTAGCATGTGTACACAGCTTGTAATGTACAATGTGTAATTGTTACAATCCAGTTATCTGTCTGGGTTTCCTTGGGTGACTCAATAGTAAAGAATCCATCTGCTAATGCAGGAGACTCAGCTTTGATGCCTGGATGGGGAAGATCCCCTTGTCAAGGAAATAGATACCCATTCCAGTATTCTTGCCTAGGAAATCCCATGGACAAGAGAACTTGGTGGGCATGGGGTCGCAAGAGTCAGACACAGCTTAGTAACTAAACAGTAACGATTATATGCTATATGTTTTGTCAGTTAAATACATATACTACTTTCCCTATACTGTTTGTAATTTAATTTGTCTTTCATGATTGAGAAGGCATTTCAAATTCTGCACTCTTTTGAAACTAAAGCTAAAAATATTTTGACTACCATCCCCAGTAGTTGTGCAAACATGCAAAATATATGTAAAATTTACAAATATCTCTGTGATAGAGAAGCACAGTTCTTACTGAACTTGATTTAATAAGACATAGCTAAGTGAGATGATGATCAGAAGTAAGTGTCCAAAGATACCTCAACACTGCTTTTAAATAGCACAAAAGATTGTCAAAGACTGGTATATCCAAACCACTTTGGGTAGAGAATGTGCCCATGTGAGTTTCTTAGCGTATAAGTCAAGTCCAACAAAGGTAAAGTGAGATTAAGCAATGCTAACACTGAGGTCAGGGCTTCTCGGGTGTCTTAGCAGTAAAAGAATCCACCTGCAATTCAGGAGGCCCGGGTGCTGAGTCAGTCCCTGAGTCAAGAAGATCCCCTGGAAAAGGAAATGGCAACTTACTCCAGCATCCTTGCCTGGATAATCCCATGGACAAAGGAGTCTGATGGGCTACAGTCCATGGGGTCGCAAAGAGTCAGACACGACTGAATGACAAAGTACGTGCCCAACATTGAGATCACAAAAACATCAAGGTAAAAAGTCACTACATAAATGCAGCCATTTAGCCTCTCGGTGCATAAATGAAGAAGCATGTTGTCAGCAGAAGATGATAAATAAGATTTTTTGCATGTTACTGTAGCATACAATGTGTACTTTACTCAACATAACACAGCATAACATATGAGCACATCTTGTATGTAGCAAAAAGAAACACTGAATTATTTTATCAAATGCCAGAGTCTATTTCTACTCATTTTCACCGAATCTGTAAAATAAAATTACATAGTAGAAAGCCTTCTTTTCAAACAATGTGACTACAGGAAAAGCAGAAGGCAAATTTTCATATTACTGAACCATAAAATGTGTGCACCGTCACAGGTGAATGAAGCCCCCAGGAAGTATTTAATAAGACCAAATTTCTGTTCCTTACTGCTGTTTTTCTCCTGTAGAAGATACTATGCAATCCAGAAAAGACATTGCTCCTTCAAAGTAAACTGCAACTGACACTAACATGAGAGTCTATTCAGAGACCTTTATTTATTTTTTTTAAAGTTAGACTTTATTATTGACAATGGTGTTAGGTTCACAGCAAAAGTGAGCATAGATTTTCCATTTGCCTCCTTCCCCTGCACACACATAACCTTTCCCATCTTCCAAATATCCTACCCTCTGTTAATATCTATCTGTCTATCCATCCATCTTTTCATCTCTATCATCTATTTATCCACCCATCTATCAATCCATCTATCCATTTATTCATCTCCATCTACCTATCTATATATTCACTCATCCATCTATCTATTCATCCATCCCTCTACTGATCTCTATCTGTCTATCCAAAAAAAAGAGAGAGGGGAAAGAGATAATTACAAAATGGTGACTGCCAGAATAAGTTAAGAGAACAGTTTGTCTACAAGTCTCTGTGAAGTTGTGCTTTATAAGTTCTAAGTACTATCACAAGAGAATCTTTATACTTTTAAATATTTTTATGATGTGGACCATTTTTAAAGTCTCTATTGAATTTATCACAACATTGCTTCTGTTTTATGTTTGGGATTTTTTTTTTTTTTTTTTTGGCTTCAGGGCTTATGGTATCTTAGCTCCCCAACCAGAGATCAAAGCTGCATCCTCTGCACTGGAAAGTGAAGTCTTAACCACTGGGCCACCAGGGACATCCCCACAATATAATCTTCAATCTA
This sequence comes from Dama dama, assembly GCF_033118175.1. Taxonomy (NCBI): domain Eukaryota; kingdom Metazoa; phylum Chordata; class Mammalia; order Artiodactyla; family Cervidae; genus Dama; species Dama dama. Next base: position 7,340,203 of record NC_083707.1, read on the forward strand.
GTCTTTCTTTAGAATTCTGATTTGTTTTACATTTGTTATAAAATTTTAGAATCTGAGATGTTTAAAGCCTGTAAAAAATAATGGAAGCTGTGATGCTCAGTATTGCCACTTCATCAGTTTACAGGGTGCTTTGAGACAAAAGCAAACTGCTGCCGTTGTGGGTTAGTCACAGTCATGTCCCGCTGTTTCCAACCCATGGACTGTAGCCCACCAGGCTCCTTTGTCCATGGGATTTTCTGGGCAAAGATACTAGAGTGAGTAGTTATTTCCTTCTCAAGGGGATCTTCCTGACCTAGAGATCGGACCTACATCTCCTTCATTGCAGGCAGATTCTTTACCACTGAGCCACCAGGGAAGTCCAAGATAGTGTAGATTATTTAAAATTCCTTCCTAGTTACTGGCATATACTGTGATTGCACTCTGAATTTTGTGATTTCTGACTCAGTGCTTGGTTTTTATAGCCAGGTACCCTACTGTAGACAGTACTCTAATTAAATACATTATGTTTGCATTCCAGCTACGAAAGTCTACATCTTATTTTAAACATCTTTAAATGGTCTTATAAAAACTGTGAGAAGATATATATGTGTGTGTGTGTGTGTGTATATATATATATATATAAAATTACCAAAAGCAGATTTTTTTTTTGACCACTTAAAATAAATGTTGGTAGTTTAAAATGCCTAAAATATAAAATATATGTGTAATACTACAGAGGCTGTGATGTTTATTTAGAAACAATCATGTTACTCCAAAAAACATGGTTATGCAATAAATGATGACATATACGAATAAACAGTGAACTTGCTTTTCAAAGACAATTAGATCAACTTGTTTGGAAATAGCTCCTTTCAAACTCAAAGGAGATTATCATATTCATGACTTGTGCAAGAAGGAAAAAGAATCTGATTTGAAAGTCTCATTTAATTTTACCCAGAAAAAAAAAAAAAACCTAGAGAAATGAATAAGCAGAGAAATGAGTAAGCGAAAAAATGTTCCAATTTCCTTTCGATAATTTATTAAAGAATATCAAGTTAGAAAGGTCAGAATGAGCATATTTGTTGAAGCTCAAGAAAGGTGAGTGCAATGGACTAAATGTTTGTGCTTCTCCAAAATTCATATGTTGATGCTCTAATTAGAAGCCTGATGCTATATGATGTCCCTTGGGAGGTACTTAGATTATGTTATGAGCCTATGATAGGATTAGTGTCCGTAAAGGATAAGAAGTGACCAGGGCTCTCTCTCCATAACATGAGAACAGCTAGAAGGTGACCTGGTGAAGCAGGAAACAGAACTGTGAGGAATAAATCTATTTTTTAAATGACTAATCTATTGTACTTTGTTATAGCAGCCTGAGCTAACAAAATGGAGAGCTATTAAGATAATTATTTGCTCTCAAATAAATATAATTGGGGGGGGTGAAACATAATTTAGCTCCAAATTACTGGGACAAATGATCAGCCATGGGAATGATAAATCTTTTTCTTTTTTTTTACATTTCATTTTTTTCAATTTTATTGAAGTGTAATTTTGCCTGGAGAATTCCATGGACAGAGAAGCCAGGCAGGCAGCAGTCCACGGAGTCGCAGAGTCAGACATGACTGAGTAACTGAGCACACACGCAGAATTGTATACAATAAAGGCACCATTTTAGGGATACATTTAGATGAGTTTTAGCAAATGTATGCACCACATAACCATCAGTGCATCAGGATATAGAACATTCTCATCAACCCTGGGAGGGTCCTTCATATCCTTTTGCAATTAATCCTTACCTCCACTCCAAGTGTTTAGGCAGACACAAAAGTAGCCAGTGCCTGAGTTTAGGGCAAAATCCTGGGACCTGGGATCTGTGTGGAGGTCCAGGAGGCTGGATCGACGTGAGAGAGGGGGACACAGGGGTGGTGAGAGCAAACGTGGGCCAGGGAGCAGATCACACTCCTCCAGGATGTCTTTGTAAGGTTTTAGACTTTTCCTGAGTCAAGGGGAAAGTCAGTGCATGACTTTTACATAGAGAAATGTCGTAATTGGCTTTGTCTTTACAGAGGAGCAGCAGTTAGAAGCAGGGAGAAGAGATTTGGGGGGATGGGATGATGATGGTGGCAGATGAAGTGGAGACAAGTGGGTAACATTTTGGAAAATGTATCATTGCTTTATAAAACTGAATCAAAAAGCAAGTGTCTTGTTGGAGTTAAGGTTATGGGTGAGTTGGAGTTAAGTTTATGGATGCTTCGACCTGGTGAACTTGCTGCAAGGTCATGATGTTATGTATGTATTTGATCAGTCACCATGTTCAGTATTTTGTCAATCACTTTTCTAGGTATTTCAGTAAAGGTATTTTTTAGATGAAAGTAACATTTAATCAGTAAGCTTTGAGTAAAGCCAATAACTTTTTAAATTGTAGTGGACTTGATCAAATCAGTTGAGTTTTCCAAAAGAGGAGGGAATTCTTCCAACAGGTGGCCCTCAGCTTGAACTGCTGTCCCTCCAGGTCTGCAACCTGCTTGTTCCCCATCCTGCAGATTTTGGATTTGCCAGCCTCTGCAATTCTTGGAAGAAAAGCTATTAAAAGCCTAGACAGCATATTAAAAAGCAGAGACATCACCTTGCCTACAAAGGTCTGTATAGTCAAAGCTATGGTTTTTCCAGTAGTCAGGCACAGATGTGAGAGTCGGACCATAAAGAAGGCTAAGTGCTGAAGAATTGATGCTTTTGAAGTGTGGTGCTGGAGAAGACTCTTGAGAATCCCTTGGACTGCAAGGAGAGCAAACCAGTCCATCCTAAAGGAAATCAGTCCTGAATATTCATTGGAAGGGCTGATGCTGAAGCTGAAGCTCCAATACTTTGGCCACTTGATGAGAAGAGCCAACTCCTTGGAGAAGACTCCAATGCTGGGAGAGATTGAGGGCAGGAGAAGAAGCGGGCAACAGACAATGTGATGGTTGGATGGCATCACTGACTCAATGAACATGAGTTTGAACAAACTCCAGGAGATAGTGAAGGACAAGGAAGCCTGGACATGCAGCAGCTCATGAGGTCGCAGAGTCAGACAGGAGTGAGGGACTGAACAGCATCAAGAATCCTGTGAACCAGTTCCTTGAAAGACATCTCTTTCTTTGTGTATACAGTTGACCTTTCATCAGCTCAAGGGTTAGGGGTGCAGAACCTCCCCAAAGTCAAAAATCCACACATAACTTATGTCCACTCTCAGTATCCAAGGTTCTGCATTCTTTGATCCACCAACATCAGACCATGGAGTACTGTAGTATTTATTATTGAAAAAAATTCCACTTAGAAGTGGGCCCGCACAATTGAGACCTATGTTGTTTAAGGGTCAACTGTATATATTATGTCATGTCAGTTGGGTTTCTCTGGGAAACTCTAATACACAGTCTTTGGTATACTGCAGATTAGAGGTACCTGGAGAGGTGAGCGTAGCAAAAACCTTACCCTGAATTGTGTCCCTTTATTATTGACCTCCTGCAGCGTGTCGGAACTTGATTAGGTTCCTGGGGATATGGCAGAAGGAAAGAAAATGACGCGATCCTTGTCCAACTTTCCCAGTGATCGCACTTTGGACTGTGCATCAAACACTGTACATTTCAGGTTCTTAATTTAAAAATAGGGATATGACTAAACTCATTCAGTTGTTGAGAACTTTAAATGTCATAATGCATATAAAGTATTTAGTGGTGAACCAGGCTCAAAATGAGCTCTTTAAAATGACAGTGTTATTATTACTGTCTCCCACTCAAAGGGCATTATGTGGCTGCCATGACTGTTAATAGTACAAGTGGTAATAACAGTCAAAGAGATAATAATACCTTGCACTGACTTGACTCACTTAACATTTTAAAGAACTTTCATATATTATTCATTATTATGCCACTGATAACCTGTGTAGATTATTGTGCTTTTCATGTCAATGGAAACCAGAAAAATGTTACATGATTTTATCCTTAATTAAGTGTAGGGAGGTATCTGGCTGTATATGCACATCTAACCTTCTGCGTGTGTGTGTTAGTCAGGTAGTCGTATCTGACTCTTTGTGATCCTATGGACTGTAGCCCACTAGGCTCCTCTGTCCATGGGATTCTCCAGGCAAAAATGCTGGAGTGGGTTGCCCTTACCTTCTCAAGGGTTTCTTCCCAACCCAGGGACTGAACCCAGTTCTCCTGATTACAGGCAGACTCTACCGTCTGAGTCATGAGGCACACAGTGGATAAAATTTTATTTGGCTTCTATAATGAGTAATCAGAGTTCAAATAAGTATGATAGCACCAGAAACCAATGTTGTATGAGGAAAATGTTTTTTAAAAAGAAGAGTATATAATTTCTTTAAGAATATTTTAAGGAATACAATTCTTTTTTGAAAATATAAAAATTAAACAATAAACAGAAACTGTCTGCCTCTTAGCTCCCAATTGAGCTCAGATTGAACCTGCATCTCTCTTGTGTCTCCTTTATTAGCAGGCAAATTCTTTACTACTGTGCCACCAGGGAAGCTGTGAGATGGGGTTGGAGAACTGCAATTTAACAAACACTGTACTATTGTTAATGGAATTATTAAAATATTATTAAATATAATTTTCCATGGTAACAGTTTTTATGTTAAATCTTGGTCAGTGAAAGAGTTCTGATTTCTATCTCCACTATTGTGTTAAATTTATGTTATTGTTTTAGGAAAGAAAATACTGGGTTCATGTCTTTCCTCAGCTTCAGCCAAGATTAATGCATGCCAAAGGACCAAGTTATTTCTTCCAAATTCATCTTCTAAGGTTTTATGAACAAGTAGGACTGAACTGACCTGCTTCAGTTCAGTTCAGTTCAGTGGCTTAATTGTGTCCCACTCTTTGCAACCCCATGGACTGCTGCATGCCAGGCTTCTCTGTCCATTACCAGCTCCTAGAGCTTGCTCAACTCATGTCCATTGACTCGGTGATGCCATCCAACCATCCCATCTTCTGTCGTCCCCTTCTCCTTCTGCCCTCAATCTTTCCCAGCATCAGGGTCTTTTCAAATGAGTCAGTTCTTCCATTCAGGTGGCCAAAGGACTGGAGGTTCAGCTTCAGCATCAGTCCTTCCAATGAATATTCAAGACTGATTTCCTTTAGGATGGACTTGTTGGATTTCTTTGCTGTCCAAGGGACTCTCAAAAATGTTCTCCAACACCACAGTTCAAAAGCATCAATTTTTCTGCACTCAGCTTTCTTTATAGTCCAATTCTCACACCCATAAATGACTACTGGAAAAACCATAGCTTTGACTAGACGGACCTTCGTTGGCAAAGTAATGTCTCTGCATCTTAGTGTGCTGTCTAGGTTGGTGACAGCTTTTCTTCCAAGGAGAAAGCATCTTTTAATTTCATGGCTGCAATCACCATCTGCAGTGATTTTGGAGCCCCCCCAAAATAAAGTCTGTCACTGTTTTCACTGTTTCCCCATCTATTTGCCATGAAGCAATGGGACCAGATGCCATGATCGTAGTTTTCTGAATGTCAAGTTTTAAGCCAACTTTTTCACTCTCCTCTTTCACTTTCATCAAGAGACTCTTTAATTCTTCTTCACTTTCTGTCATAAGGGTGGTGTCATCTGCATATCTGAGGTTACTGATATTTCTCCCGGCAATCTTGATTCCAGTTTGTGCTTCCTCCAGCCTGGCAGTTTGCATGATCTACTCTGCATATAAGTTAAATAAGCAGGGTGACAGTAGACAGCCTTGATGTACTACTTTCCCAATTTGGAACTAGTCTGTTGTTCCATGTCCAGTTCTGTTTCTTCTTTACCTGCATACAGATTTCTCAGGAGGCAGGTTAGGTGGTCTGGCAGTCCCATCTCTTGAAGAATTTTCCACAATTTCTTGAAGAATTTTCCACAATTTCTTGAAGAATTTTCCACAGTTTCTTGTGATCCACACAGTCAAAGGCTTTGGCATAGTCAATAAAGCAAAAATAGATATTTTTCTGGAACTCTCTTGCTTTTTTGAAGATCCAGCAGATGTTGGCAATTTAATCTCTGGTTCCTCTGCCTTTTCTAAAACCAACTTGAACATCTGAAAGTTGATGGTTCACGTATTCCTGAAGCCTGGCTTGGAGAAATTTGAGCATTACTTTGCTAGTGTGTGAGATGAGTGCAATTGTGTGGTAGTGTGGGCATTCTTTGGTATTGCCATTCTTTGGGATTGGAATGAAAACTGACCTTTTCCAGTCCTGTGGGCACTGCTGAGTTTTCCAAATTTGTTGGCATATTGAGTGCAGCACTTTCACAGCATCATCTTTTGGGATTTGAAATAGCTCAACTGGAATTCCATCACCTCCACTAGCTTTGTTTTTAGTGATGCTTCCTAAGGCCCACTTGAGTTTGCATTCCAGGATGTCTGGCTGTAGGTGAGTGATCACATCATCATGGTTATCTGGGTCATGAAGATCTTTTTGTATTCTTGTGCCTCTTCTGACCTGCTTCAGAGGAACTTCATGAAACTTGGAAGAGGGCTTATGCTCTTGTGCTTTTTTGGTTAAAGTCAAACCTCCTGCTTCTTTCTATATACTTCCATATATCTAACATTTTTGTGTTCTCATATTTCAGGCTACTTAATCTAAATGCCATCTAATGCCATCTAAATGCCATCTAAAATGCCATGAATACTTCAAAATATATCTGCGTTTCCCTTCTATGCACTAGCAATTTAATATACATCAATGAGAAAAAAAACAGAATTGTGAAGATGGGTAAACTGTATGAGGGTGTTTAGGGTGTTATAAGAATAGCCAGCTATTATAACAGGGCTGGAAAGGGGTGTAATTAATTGATCTAACATTTTAAAGAATATTCATTATATTCAAGTGATTTACTTATTCTAATTCAATATTATTTCAGCTAATGTACTTAATTTGATGGGTTCCTGCTCTAGGAATTACTTGATTAAACTGTCTTTGACTTGGCAAAATTTTATTTGTGTGACTTAAATCTCTAGCTCATTAATGTCATTGGTGCAAATAATTGTTTTATATTAAAATGTGAAAGATTTTTATTTGTTTTGAATGCATTCATTATAGTACTTTCTTGTTTTTAAAATGGTTTATAATACATTTATATCCTCAAAAGTAATTGGTGAGATTAGCATGGAAAGTGGTACTTTTTGAAAATAAAGGAAATGATTAAATGATTTTCAGGGGCTTCCCTGATGGTCAAGTGGCTAAGACTCCATGCTCCCAATGCAGGAGACCCTAGTTTGATCCCTGGGCTTCCCAGGTAACATTAGTGGTAAAGAACCTGCCTGGCAATACAGGAGACATAAGACACATGAGTTCAACCCCTGGGTCAGGAAGGTCCCCTGGAAGAGGACACAGCAACCCACTCCAGTTTTCTTTCCTGGAGAATCCCATGGACAGAGGAACCTGGCAGAGTACAGTCCATGGGGTCCCAAAGATTTGGACATGACTGAAGCAACTTGGCACATATGCAGGGAAGTAAGATCCCAGATGCCTCAAGACCTGGCACAACCAAGTAGATCAGTACAAGAAAAGGAGACTCACATGAGTGATCATACAGATCATACAAACAAGAGGTAAGACCTGAATGACATTCAGGTCAGGAGATTGCTTGTTTAGTGATGAATTACTTTATTACTTTGAAATAATTTGTCTCTGTACATTTCCAGGAAATGTACTGATGTTTACCTGCGTTCCTCATTCTGAAGGAGTCTTATATTGCTAATAGGGATATATTCAAGTTATTCTTCCAAGGAGTTTTGTCTGAAATTCAATGATATCCATCTCAAGTCTTCTCCTGCCGTCATTTCATTGGACTGTGGTAAGAAGTGTGTCTGTGACTTCAGGGCACCCTTGAATAGGGGATTTGCAAGGGTGGTGGGGAATAAGGCAGCAAGTTCTATGAAATCAGAACAGTAGGTTGTGATGTTAGAGCAATTGCAGGTGGGCAGCTCACAGCCAGCATGCTAAGTCAATTCAGTCACGTCTGACTGTATGCGATGACCCTACAGACTGTAGCCCGCCAGGCTCCTCTGCCCATGGGATTCTCCAGGCAAGAACACTAGAGTGGGTTGCCATGCCCTCCTCCAGGGGGTCTTCCCGACTCAGAGATCAAACCCACATCACACATCTTCTGCAGTGGCAGGTGGGTTCTTTACCACTAGTGCTCCCTGAAAAGTCCAACGGCAGCATAAACAGTAAAATTCGAATGAGACAAACCCAGAGAAGACTCAGAAGAGCCCAAGGTACCCTAACTCCTGGGCCTTACTGGCCAGAACTACTCAGTCTTCAGTATCACAGACCACCCCAGCTTAGTTCATCTTCACAAGAATATCCAGGCACACCATAGTCTGGAATTCTTCAGGCCAGAATATTGGAGTGGGTAGCTGTTTCCTTCTCTAGAGTCTGTAAGTTGACTACAATTAATTGATGAATCAATAGTTAACATTCATAGCATTCTCCAAGTTTAAATCTCATGAAATGCATAGATTAACATTATATTTCTGTCATCTTGCTTCTAAAGCTTAAACGCCAACCTGAGGAAAAATTGGGAAAGCAAGCAAAACTCAAATCACAAAAACAAAAACATCATAAGAGATGATTGTTGCTTCATGAGGGCAGTTTATTTTAAAAGAGAAGAAATTAAGGAGTAATCTTTTCTTGAAGACAGCTAGTCAGTGGCTTTTTCACTGTGGGGTTTTTGTAGTAAATTCTCCTGAATAAGATTCTCTGACCACTTCTGTTTCAACCATGCTGTTTCTCACATCTTTGTTAAGATGAACTATGGTTTAATAAAGTCACCAAAGCTTTAAAATTCTAAAGCCATTGGTTACTGCTGCTGCTGCTGCTAAGTCGTTTCAGTCGTGTCCGACTCTGCGACCCCATAGACGGCAGCCCACCAGGCTCCCCCGTCCCTGGGATTCTCCAAGCAAGAACACAGGAGTGGGTTGCCATTTCCTTCTCCAATGCATGAAAGTGAAAAGTGAAAGTGAAGTCGCTCAGTCGTGTCCCACTCTTTGTGACCCCATGGACTGTAGCCCACCAGGCTCCTCTGTCCATGGGATTTTCCAGGCAAGAATACTGGAGTGGGGTGCCATTGCCTTCTCCGCCATTGGTCACTACTCATGCTTATTTTTTTAAACATCAAAGCTACAGTTAAAAATAAATCTGCATTCTCTTTGAAGGATTTGGAGAAATCATGGAGATCTGAATCATCCACTTGTAACCTGTACTGATTTAAAAAATAAAATGCATGTGAGAGTTGTGACTTAAGTTTTATTTGGGGCAAAATGAGGACTGGAACTTAGGAGACAGCGTTTCAGACACTCTGTGAAACTGCTCCAAGGAGGGGAGGGGGGAGCTAGGATAATAGGAGTTTTGCAACAAAGGGCAGGTAGTAGGGAACATCTAAAGATTGCAGATAAAGAAACCAGCTCTGTTTAAGTTAAGGAATTTAGCACTTTTCTATGAAGTGAAAGAGGAGAATGAAAAAGTTGGCTTGAAACTCTCATTCAGAAAGCTAAGATCATGGCATCTGGTCCCATCACTTCACAGCAAATAGATGTGGAAATAATGGAAACATTGAAAGACTTTATTTTTTTGAGTTCCAAAATCACTGCAGATGGTGACTGCAGCCATGAAATTAAAAGACACTTACTCCTTGAAAGAAAAGCTATGACCAACCTAGACAGCATATTAAAAAGCAGAGATATTACTTTGCCGACAAAGGTCCATCTAGTCAAGGCTATGATTTTTCCAGTGGTCATGTATGGATGTGAGAGTTGGACTGTAAAGAAAGCTGAGCACCGAAGAATTGATGCTTTTGAACTGTGGTGTTGGAGAAGACACTTGAGAGTCCCTTGGACTGCAAGGAGATCCAACCAGTCCATCCAAAAGGAAATCAGTCCTGAATATTCATTGGAAGGACTGATGCTGAATCTGAAACTCCAATATTTTGGCTCCCTGATGCGAAGAACTGACTCATTGGAAAAGACCCTGTCGCAAAGAGTCGGACATGACTGAGCAACTGAACTGAACTCAACTATGTATAGGAAGATATAAGAGTCTGTGTTTACTGAAATCTTTCCTTCAATATGCACCTCAGCTCTCCAGAGCCAGGACCCTGTTTTCTTGGTTTTTTAGAAATATTTATTTGTTTGGTTGCATCGGGTCTCAGTTGTCACGTGTGGGATCTTTCACTGTGGCGCATGGAATCTCCAGTTGCGGCACTCTGGCTTAGCTGTTCCACAGCATGTGAGATCTTTCCAGACCAGAGGTTGAACCTCCATCCTTTGCATTGCAAGGTGAGTTCTTAACCACTGGACCACCAGCAAGTGCCTATTCTCTGTTTTTGTAACTGAGCCAAACCCTACGGGGCATTCCAGGGATAGACCCTCCCTCATATCCTCTGCTTAGCTCCTCTCTGAAGCAATTAGATAACAATCTCTGATGCACATTCCTGAGTTGTTTCACAGACAGGAAAACAACCCATCAAATGTAAGATGTTAGCTGCTTGATGACCTTGAGCAGACAGCCCCAGACCTCCTTAGAGCCTAAGGGCTGAGAAATAACCCCTGTGGCACCCCCTTGCTCCCTCACCATCAGTCAATCAGAGAAATGTGCACAAGCTCATCACAGACCCTGCGACTTGCCCCTCTCCCCAACCTGGCTTTTAAAAACTCACTGCTGCCAAGAAAATTAAAAGAAAAAAAAATGCTTGGGGACGTTTTAGGGCATGAGCCACCTGTCTCCTTGCATGACCCTGAAATTAACCTTTCTCTGCTCCAGACTCTCATGTTCCGGTTTGTTTGGCCTCACTGTGTGTTGGGAACACACACTTGCACTAACTTTTCCACGTCCTGCTTGTGCCCAGGGCTCACTATAGGGAGTGGCTGCAGTCTGGTGGCTGCTAGATAGCAGGTATTATTTTCCTTTCTGACTGTCCGCAGGGCTCACCGGCTCACCATCCATGGTGGCTGCAATTGATGATGATTGTGACCTCCTTTATTTACTGGTTAGCAGGATATATTCCATTTCTCACCTATGTGGTCTTGGACTAGTGACTTAATATCTTTGTGCCTCAGTATCCCCGTTTATAAGAAAATTACAATCATAATGGTCACATTAGTTTGTTATGAGAAATCAGTGGTAATAAAGGCAAAGCCCTCAGAAAAGACCTACCAGATAGTAACCACTACAGATGTGCTCCTTTAAAATGTCAAATGCTCTGGCATCAACAAACCTGTGTGGAGCGATCTGGGAATTTATGTTCCGAATTGGAGCCAAGCTGCTCCCACTGTTAACTCAGAATGCAGGTATTAGGGAGATGATGAGCACTGCTGCAAATTCCAACACGTATTTGATGTTTGACTGAACCATGGAATCTGTTTCCATGCATAATGCAGACCTAGTCCTTTAAATAATTTACCAACCACTTTATTGACTAAAAAAAATGTAAAAATGTGTGAAATACTAGGCAACCCTTATACCCCTTTTATCTGGGGCTTAAGATTGGAGGTTTAAGACATGTTTACCCTCTTTTCTCTTAGGAGCATATGCCCCAAACTTAGTGAGCATTATGCTATATTAACTTGTGTTTTCTTTAGAGAACACAAGGGCAGAGCATCTTCTCGTAAGTACAGAAGAGGAGAACTCTTTGTGTGAGCTTATGTTCTGACTATTAGAATAGGATTTCCCTGGAGAGTAGTCAGCCATTATCTTGTTTTTTTGGTGAAATAATTTGAAATTTTTATCCTATGAAGAGAAAGATGTGGGGTTGACCTAAACAAAATAGAACAAAACAGAAACATGTGATGGCTTGGAATAATAAAATCCACACACCTTATCATGATCTAAAAATCACTCCATGATTTAGCCCCTATCTCTCATCTTAAACATATTTTGAAACTACTTGTATTCATGCAGTTCACTCCAGACTGAATGGTTCCCATTTTGGTTTTTGCCTGAGCACATCAATCTCATTCTTTGCACTTGCTCATCTCTTTGTCTAGAAGCTTTTTCTCCTGGACCTTCACATGTTTTCATTATTTTACTTATTTCATTCAGATCTTCACAGAGATTCAAACTAAGACTGTACAGCTCTAAGGATACATTTCTTTCATTGTGGAATAAGCTACGTGAGACCACACACTGCTGTGTGAAATGTCAGGGTGCTGGATCCACAGACTGCGGAGCCAGCAGAAACATCATGCACAGGGGCTTGGACTGAGAGAGAGGTGGTGGCGTACTCTGGGTCACCTGCTCTCACAACTCACTTGTACCTCTGCCCTGTCTGAGCGCGGTGTCTCACATACTTTCCTATCTGGTGGTAGAGCGTTGCTCTACACACCTATACATACAAGTAAGCGGGTCAGATTGCAGAGGTTTAGGGTGAATGCCCAGCTCACACAGTCACCTGAGTGTCCATAGCTAAGTATTCATTTTCTGTAAGGCTAGAAACTGTTTCTCAAAAAGGAAACATGTGCAGAGGAGGGTCCAGATTTGTTCTGGAATCTGAGAGGTATGTGCAGTGATTCTAGTACAAAGCCCTATTTACCACAGATGCTTGGATTGGCCTTGCCACTGCTGGAGGTTCGGAGCAGCCCCGATGCAGCCTGAACTTGCCACAGCCTCCGTCTGCTCCAGAACCCACACAGAACGGGCAGCCTGTGGTTATCTCTGCCTCGGTCAAAGTGCTTCATGATACATGGCACATTTTGCCACTACACTATCTTGATGTTTAGAAAAAATTTAGAAGTGTGCATTTCCAGAAAATATACAGAACTGATGAAAGGGCAACATTAAAAAACCCACAGTTTGTCTTTCAAATAATGCCCAAATACTTAACATAATTACATAAGGATGAAAAAAAACCAAAAACAAACAAGCAAACAAAAACAAACTCAATGGTCTCTTCCAACACTGAAATTATATAATTCCGTAACCTATGTTTGGACCTAAGATATTATTTACAAAATAATTTATTTTGAACAAAATATATTCATCAGTCTCATAAATGATTAGCAAGTATATTTCAAATAGGATGTTAAAGTTCATTAAGATCACAGGTTTTTTTTCCTGGTTGGATTTTTTTTCTGATTAGATAAGCACAAAATTTTACTTATATAAATGTCTTTTAAAACAGATAAGTAACTAGAAAAAGTATATATATATAATATATGTTATATTAAGCTACATGATTATATTTCCCTAGTTTAAAAATCTATAGATATTCCAGGATAAACCTTTAGGTGTTCGAAGTTATATGTCAATGAATATTATTTTCAAGTTTTATTTTCCATATGGACTATCTAGATAAAAGACTTATTTACGATGTATGCACTAGGTACATGATATAAATCTATCAATCCATAAAAGAATTAATTAGACATTTAATGATTAAATAATGAGTGAACTGATTTTTTAATAGAACATACACTTCAAATTGTTGAAAATGATTATTTGAAATCTGTACCATTTAACTGAATTTTCTCCTCAGATTCATCAAGAGAGTTGAACCAAATTTAAGGCTCAACTTTGATGATTTCCAGGCATGGCTCAAGGGACTTCCCTGGTGGTCCAGTGGTTAAGACTCATTAAGATGCGGGAGGCCCAGGTTCATCGCTGGTCAGGGAATTTGATCAGCAACTAAGTGTCTGCATACAGCTAAAGACCCAGTACAGTCAAATAAATAAAGATAAATAATATTTTTTTTAAAAAGAGCATCGAGAAGTATTTTTTTTAATGGAGATGATAGCAGCAGTAAACTTTGGGGATTGTTTTGGTGATTAACTGCTATTTTTAATTGCACGTTAAGAGGTACAAGAGGGAATTCGGACTCTTAAGACCTCTGTAAATGGGCACCAACCTGGCTGAACTCATCTGTAATAATTTGCCCAATCCATCCACTATCCCTTCCGAGGAAGATGCTCAAAGCACATTAGTTGGATGAATGGATGTCTTATTACTACACTGTGACCTGCAAAGAGTTCTCATGTTCCCTCTGCACATCCAGTGTTTCCTGCAATGCTCCCACTGCTCAGTAAGAGGAATGTTTAACTCACCCCCCAGCCCACGTGTGCCTTCCCTGCACAGCCAAGTCTCTCGCAGGAGTCATTTTTATGCTGCTCTTCACTTTTGTGTTGTTCAACTTTATCTTATCTCTCCAGTAATACACATGCACTGTTAGCCAAAGGCATATTTGATGATACATAAATTGCTTTGGTTGTCTGATGGATATTTACGGACACAGAGAGGTATTTGATTTTCTCATGTTTGCTCATGAAGATTCAGTCTCTCAAAGCAGAATATGAATCTCCTGCCAGAAGTAGCTGCATTTTGATTTCAGAAAAGTCATCATAGAAAATAATGTGTCAAGGGCTCATTTAAAGATTATTTGTTTTGAAAACCAAGCTAATCTAGACTCTACAGAATCCTGGGTCTCCCTGGTGGCTTCGTGGTAAAGAATCCGACTGCCAAGGCAGGAGACACAAGAAACGCGGTTTTGATTACTGAGTCAGGAAGATCCCATGGAGGAGGAAATGGCAACCCACTCCAGTATTCTCAGCTGGAAAAGTCCGCGGATTGAGGAGCCTGGTGAGCAACAATCCATAGGGTCGCAAAGAGTCAAACACCACTGAGCACATACACCCCCCCACCCCCCCGCCACACACACACACGCTATTTGATAACAACAACTCAGTGCTCTGGAAACTGACTAAAGGGAATTAACAATCTGAGAATCTCTCATGCTTGAAAAACCTCTGAATTTCAGGAGAATTCCAAATGATGCATGGAGACACTCCGCCTGTGGAGGTGGAGCGTAACCCCTCACTCCTTAAATATCAGGTCCACGTAGTGACTATTAAAGGATGAACACCATGAAATCCAGATTTAATGTTACCTTTTAGTCTCCCTAAATGTGCTGGGCAAATTTAAAAAATGTCCTTAGCCCAAGAGGTTATAAAGGGCTTTTGCCATCCAGATAAAGACAAGGAAGAGATGCAAGGCAGAAAAGAGTCTGAACATCAATCCAGGAGCTCAAGTTAACCCAACTATCACTTCAAACAGAAATTGTAGCATCAAATTAAACTGGCGCATAACAGGCTTTTAATTTAAGACCTGGAGGCATCAGCTAATTTAGGGTGGTGCCAACCAGTGTGATGAAGTCTGAATACAAATGGCAGACACACCAAGGGCACATGGCTCTGCCCTCAAGGACCTCACGGTGGGTAAAGGAAATGCATTAAATGCTCATAACACAATATGATGGTGGAAACATTTCTCAAGGCCATGCAACACAGAAGTGAACAGTCTGCTGAGATGTCCTTGGGCTCCTACTTGAGTTCAAACATATATCTGTAATTTATAAGCATGGAGGTATTATAACCCCTTGTAGAAATAACAAAGGACAATACATACTTATTCAGGAAGTAGCAATCTCCACTTACAGAAAGGATGACTGGACAGCCTACTATTTGCCAAGCATGTGTGCACAGAGCTTTCATGCACATTCGCTTTTTGTGCTTATCTGCTATTTGGGAAACATTAAGTACATTTGTTTCACATAAAAGGAACAAGAAGTCTGATAACTTTCCCAAGGTCACAACGACAGGAAGAAAAAGGATTTGAGCCCACATCCGAGTGACCCCAGTGTTCCGTCCTTGTAATGGACCCATATTGTTTACAAAAGCTATCCAGTAGAACTCATGCTCAACAAGGCTGCATTTCCAAAAACCCAGATGCCCTTTTTGCATCTTTTAGAAATTCCTCCCATAGGTACCACTAGTTGTAAGTCACCACCATTACTAAAATCAAGCAATATCAGGAGCTGCTAGTAAGTATTTTGTCTCTCAAATGCCATAAGTTAACGAAAAGAATGCAGAACTTAGTGGATATATAGTTCATGTTAAATTTTTATTTATAAAATGAAAGTTAATTTTAGTTTGCCTTTTGAAATTAGTGCAGGAGTGTTGGTATTTTTATCATAGACCCATGACTAAATATAGTTCCTCTGCTTCAAACTTACATAAAATATTTACTTAAGCATAATTATACCACAAAAGCTGATTCAAATGCCAGGCTTCATTAGGAGAGTTTCACAGTTGTCTTAAATCGAGACAGGAGGGTTAATCAAAGTGTAATTACTCTGACCTTAAGCCACATATATCTTTTTATATATCATGCTATTTATAATGCATTTTGGCAGATCAGCCTTTCGAACATATCAGAGGCTGTTTAGTAAAAAGGAGTCATTATTAATATCATTAGGGATGCATAGAAGTTAGAAAGAAATGGTTACTGGATTCCACCTAAATACATAATGGGCTATTGGAGATACAGAGAACTGTAAAGAAGCTCTCAGCTCATTTCAAACTTGCATTTCTATAGGAGATAAGTCAAGCAAACAGGAAAACTACATTACTCACAGTGTCTCCTCAGACCAAACATATGCTACAATCTATAAGTGCTATAAAAATTGAAAGAAAGAAATTCCCTGTGAGACTCGGGGAAGCTTTCAAGAATGAAGTGGAATCTGAGCTTGACCTTGAAGAATCATTACTTTCTGTTCTCATTTAGCACCTGTGCCAACCAGTCAGTGAAAGTGAAAGTGAAGTGAAAGTCACTCAGTCGTGTCCGACTCTGCAACCCCATGAACTATACAGTCCATGGAATTCTCTAGGCCAGAATACTGGAGTGGGTAGCCTTTCCCTTCTCCAGAGGATCTTCCCAACCCAGGGATTGAACCCAGATCTCCCACATTGCAGGAGGATTCTTTACCAGCTGAGCCAGAAGGGAAGCCCAAGAATACTGGAGTGGGTAGCCTATCCCTTCTCCAGCAGGTCTTCCTGACCCAGGAATCAAACCAGGGTCTCCTGCATTGCAGGTTGATTCTATACCAACTGAGCCATCAGGGAAGCCCGTCAAGCAGCACCTGAAGCCTCCCCACCCACCACCAGGTTAGCTCTCTCTGCATCAGTCCTCAAATTCCTCCAGGACAGGAACCTTGCCTTGTGTCTCCCTGAATATCTAGTTTGCTTTAATAAGCATGTTCCAAACAGTGTGTTGGCCACCTGGTGAGAAGAGCTGACTCATTGGAAAAGACCCTGATGTTGGGCAAGAATTGAGAGCAAGAGGAGAAGGGGGTGACAGAGGATGAAATGATTTGATGGCATCACCGACTCAATGGACATGAGTTTGAGCAAACTCAGGAAGATGGTGAAGGACAGGGAAGCCTGGTGTACTGCAGCCCATGGGGTCACAAAGAGTCGGACCCAACTTAGTGACCGAACAACAAAATAGTGTGTTATATGGATCTGGATTAAACATTCCTATGGAAAGGTCAGTCGCTCCCATTCTTTCTCAGAGTCTCACCAGGAAGAGAAGCATGTAAATGCAAAGGACCATGTACTACACACAATGGCAAAACCACCCACCTGCACCCAAGACAGAAGGCTTGGGCCCCAGGCAGAGAGCACAGCCTTCTGTAGTAGTCAGTTCAGTGAGTGCTAACAGCTGTCCCACCCAGCAGACCACCAGCTGCTGAATGCTTCTGTCTCCCTCAAAACATTCCACATGCCCCTTTGTGGTCTGCCCCGTCCTCTACCTCAACTGCTCTTTCACTGTCATTATAGGCTAGTTTGCATTTCACACAAATAGAATCATCTGGAATGCATGATGCGCATAATATACCTGTTAGGCACGCCACTTGGTAACTGATTTCTTTCTTTCATGCAGGATGAATATTTTGCGTTTCATTCATCTTGTTTCACAGATCACTCATTATTTGGTTCCTTTTTATGGCTGAGTATGACTCAATTGTATGGGTTGTCTGTCTGTTCAAGTGTTGATGGACATCTGTGTTGCTTCCAGTTTAGGGCTATTATGATTAAATTTCCTGCTTTCAGGAAGACAGTATGGAGGGTGAGAGTGTCCCTCTTGCATTGGCTATTTCTTAAGTAACTTTAAAGATAATGTATCACTGTGGTACATTTTAGGATAGCACTTCTTTCTTCTCCTTTTTTTTTTTTTTCGAATAGCCCTTTCTGAACCCCAATGAAATAGTACTGCAAATGTAGGAAATTTATTCCAGATGCATCATTTACTGCAAATGGTGTGCAGAATCAAGTAAGAATAAAAACATGAAATTTTCTTCCCTATTTTTTATCCTCATTATCATGCTGAATTATACAAATTAAAAACCATGCTTGATTTTGAAAAGTGTGAGTAAAGGGGAGTTTAAAATGGCTACTAAGTCATTTAAAAGTAGAGAGAGTGATGCATTATTTGTTCTTGAGTTGATAAGTCACCAGTGCCGAAACTCCATCTATAAACTGAAATGTCAGCTTTCTTTATATTTTATTTTTTCCTGAATTTTGCAAATTATAATTTCTTGTATGATTTCATATTCTTTTAGTTTAATAAAAATATTGATTTTATATTTTCTCTCTCAGGTATATAACTTTGTGTGTAGTGAATTATGCTGACCACTGCAAAAACTGAAAACTTATAAAGGAATATATAGAACTCTTCAAATAATAATGACTATGTCAGTAAAAATAGCATTTACAGCATTGTATCAAAATATTAATATTGAAATACTAAATTATGTAACTGACTATTCCTTTTAAGGTTTTCAATATAGAGACAGATATAAATATAACAAAAATATTGAACCAAAATCTAAGCTTCGACCTAAATTAGACAGTATTTCAAATATATAGCTAAATTTGAAGAAATGACTATCTGTTCAATAACCATTGAAGGGCTATTATGTATTTTGTTCTCATACTTCATTTTAATCTAACATGAAAAAAAAAAAACAGAGTTTAGGCTGGAAAGAAAATTCAAAAGCTGATATTGAGAAGTCATAAGAACTGAGAAAAATTTCACAGTAAGGAAACAATATGTGATGATGCAGAATTTGAATTTCCTCGTAAAGAAAACTAAAACTTGAATAGAAGAAGGCAGTGGGGTAGTTTGAGCAGCAGATGGACGTAAAAGAGAGCAGGGCTGCCTGACATCTGGAAAACCGCTTTGGCTAGGAAACGATTTCACTTAGGGGAGCAGGGAGCCTGGAAATTATGTCATATACTGTTATATTTGATTATATGGAGACTCTCCTGGAATCGTACCAAACAGCTTAGTCTCTGCACAGTTTCAAGGTCATCCTGGATGCTACAGTGAAAACACTTGTCTCTCAACCCTCAGCCTAGATGCTTCCCTTCTCTCTGCATGAGGAACAGGACTGTTGGTGCCAATGCCAGCAACAGAAGCCTCACTGGGCTGAGCTCTGGGCAAAGCATCTCTCAAGCCAGAATATCAATGTCAGAAGAGAAGACTTTTTTGTGGAACTTTAGTATAAATGACATCTCCTCTGGGCCAAGTTCTCCCTTTGTGGGCAACACCGTTGCCTCTATTTCTATGCACATTGTTGGAACTTCTATCATGACAATTATTCCCATGGACTGGGTAATGATCTTTTGCAATGTCTACTATTCTTCCTAGGTATCCATTGAATAAAATATCACAATGAGTAAGTGATCTGAAAAAGAAGAAAAGGGAATTTTTGTTCGACATTTGAAAAGAAGAAAAGGGACTTTAGGAGCAGGTGTGGGAAAGACCATGCTGACCGAATTCCGCTTGAAGTTGGGTCTAAGCCGCGGTGCCAGTTTGGGGATGGATTGTGGGTGGTGACGCTGTCATTTGGGGCTGATGGGTGAAAATCCAGTGTCCTGGCACTGCTGCCTTTTTCTCTCTAGGCAATGCCTATAAGAGAGCTCAGGGTGAGATGGTGATGAAACCTATGATGAAAATAACCACATATTTGTGAAAATTGCCAGACTCATGTCGGGTATTGTATAAGGGAGAAATAAGCACAGTTGTACTTAACTGATTAGATTTTGTAATTTAAACGTTACAGCAGCTAGCATTAATGATTTGGATAGAAATGCATATGTTCCTAAACAGCTTAATGCGCATCACTCATGCTTCCTTCTTGAGAACATTTAGCCCCATTTAGGGCCCAAAGAATGGCTTGCTAGAATTTAATGTTGCTGGAGAAATTAATATTGTGATTTTAAGTACTGCCTTGACTTCAGTTGCATGAAGAGAATAATTATAATCAGAGTTATCCTGAATTAAAAGGTCAAAGTAAGAAATAAATACCTCATCCAAGGAGACATTTATGTGAAGATCATGCAGTCAGCAGCATACAGTAATTTGAGAGCTTGAACTTCTAAAACTCTATAATGATATGTCACATAAGTAAATAACAAATAAATCAGGACTTCAAAAATTCTTCTATGCAGAAACTGTGGTTGATTTCTCTGTAAATGCTTGAAATAGTCTTAGTGACATAAATTTATTCTTATTGATATAAATTTAACCATTATATAATATATATGTAATATATGTATGTATATATATATATATATATATCTCACTACTTTAAAAAAAAGCCTTGAATGCAACCATCATATTTGACTTGGAGCCTTTAAATAGTTTTCACAAATATATCCAGAGAAGGAATTCTTTCTTAAACCTGAAGAGCATGCCAATGAATCTGAATTACTTTTGTGTAAAAGACGTGCTTGAGAAAAACTCAGTGACGGGTGATTTATGAATGAAAGTTTTAGTATCATATTCTGCTAATCACCAAAAAACACAAAACCTGTTCTCTGGTTTTAAAATGATATAAGAAATCTCTTTAAAATGATATAAGAAAATAACTATTGTTTCTCCACCATTATGTTCAGTAATGTACCTGTAATGGCTAAAATGAGTATCCCATGTGAACTGACCTTAAATCACAAGTAAAACAAGACCACACAATTAAAGGGACTCTGCAGAGAAAGGTTAACCCAGAAGGGCTGAGACTTCATCCTTAGAATGTCCTGCTTATAAGGCTGACCTTTGGATGATGTCTGGGAGCTTGGATTTCAGAACTGTTCTGTGATAAGAGTAACAAGCTGGGTCTAAACGCTTGAGCAAATACTATGGTTTAGACTGAAACTGCTTTCCTTTCAAGAGTCTGGGAATTTGGTACATGTCAGAAGGGGATGCATGTGACCAGTGCTCAGTAAAAATCACTGGTGCCGAGTGGCTAGTGAGTCCCCTTGTAGACTTTGACCTGTGTTGTCCCACCCAGCTGGTGCGGGACTGAAGGCATCCTGTGTCCCCTTCCCACCAGGCGAGAACTTGTGCTCCTGCACCTAGACTGCTGTGTGCCAAGTCGCTTCAGTTGTATGTGACTCTTTGTGACTCCATGGACTGCAGCCCGCCAGGTTCGTCTGTCTGTGGGATTCTCCAGGCAAGAATCTTGGAGTGGGTTGCCATGCACTCTTCCAGGGTATTTTCCCAACCCAGGGATTGAACCCATATCTCTTTCTTATGACTCTTGCACTAGCAGGCACATTCTTTATAGCTAGCACCACCTGGGAAGCCCTCCTTGCACCTAGAATCCCCCATGTTCCACTTTTTCGCCCTTTGCTGATTTTATTTTGTGTCCTTTCACTGTAATAAATCATAACTGTGAGTGTGACTATATGCTGAATCCAAAGAATTGTCACATGTAGCGATGGTCTTAGAGACCTCTGACACAGTAACAAAAATTACCAAAATTATGCATTTGTCTGCAGACATCTTTCTGTATGAGCCTGTTTTCATTGGTAGCATATTCATGTCAATTCTTCTATACTTGCACAGTTGGAAATAGATGAAGAAGACTCTGTGCACAGAAAATGAAATTTCTAAAGAAAAAATAAAACATAATTAATGGGATGTCTCAAAAAATAGGATATGTACGAAACAAGAATAACAATCATGGTTAGAGCTCAACTTAGAAAACTGTTTCTAAACCATAAATGTCTTAATTGTATATTATCAATTTGTTATTTTATAATTCTACAAGCAATTGCTCTCCTTAAAAAATACTTTTTAAAATAAGCATATGGACTGATTCATTTTCAAAATATCCTCAAGGATGCATGCAGTTTCCAGGCTCTTCTTTTGCCCTCTCCATCTCTTACATATTCCATGATCAACTTATTAACTGGACTAAAACTTCCTTTAAACCAAAAGAACTACTACTTTGACAAATGCTGTGGTATCTTTTTACACCTTCCTTAGTTATAATCTACAAATTTGAACTTTGACTATTGGGTGATTGAGAGTTGAAATATCATATTGTAAAACTATTAACAAAAAAAGCATTATTTATAATTTGTCTCTGTAACCACATTTTCAGGATAATGATATCAAGTACTAATATGATTACTCCAAACCCAATCTACATTATAATGCTTTTATATATGTTTGCTTGTTAATTATGTATTATCTATAGTATTTTTGCATTTCATCTGGTGAGTTCCTTAAATGAAGAAGTTCGATATATATGTTTTTTTAGTATTTATTTGTGTGTTTATTTGGCTGCCTTGGGTCTTAGTTGCATCACATGGGAACTTCTGCTGTGGTGTGCAAGCTTAGTTGCTCATTAGCATGTGGGACTTTATTTCTTCAACCAGGTATCAAATGTGCATCCCCTGCATTGTAATTTTGTTTTACCTAAAACCTTAAATTTCAAATAATTCTATGCAAATTATTTTTTTAAATCTGTGGCAAGAAAATGAGAGTGAATAATAAATAAGATGCTTGCTTAGCAATTGTGTTTCAGCAAGTACAAACAGTAACAAATACATATGTAAATAACATATATGAAAGAAAAACATTCACAAATATGTTTGTGGAAAAAAATGCTATTTATTCTCTTTGGATATGATAATCACACGCATTCTGAAAATGTAATATTGTATCATATTCTTTTCCCCTATCTTGATCCATCTCACAAATCCTCAAAATACACTTTTTTCTTTCAAAGTAAAAACTACATGAAACCAACGGAACACTGTAAAAATTAACAAAATAAAATAGCTTGAGGGGTCCCCCCCAAAAAACTAATGGTCCCCCCCAAAAAAACTATATGTTTATCTATTTATCCTGAAATTGTTATGAACAATTATTACTTTTCCATAAATTTAGAAAGCAACTATTACCATGCAATAATACATCCTATCCATTAAGAAAAGAAATTATCAAATAGAATTTCTTCATTTAATGAAATGAATATTGTACCACCTTCACTTTTGATTATTAACTAATTAGCAATGATTATCAATACCCTTAAATTCAGTACAGCCTAGTAGAAGGGAGAGATAAATGGTCTCGTACTCCTAAGAACTGAAATTAAATCTTGCTTCTATCAAAGAAAAAATTCAGCACTCTTTAAAATCATATAGTATTAATGAATATTCAGTCTACGTATTTGTGAAATCTGGGAATTGACTTCATTGTTCAGTGAAATGCCTTCCCATAAATAAGTAGTTTAACACATTGGAAATACTGAATAAATACTAGCCATTCATTGTAAAAGGACAATAATTTAAGCATCCTCTTCTTCCTATTCACTTTGTCAAGTAATTAGCAATATTTAAGCAATCGTTTATGTGTGCCAAGCAATCTTATATGTATAAACAACTTTTCTTTTAATAAGGAAAATAATTTATAAATAAAGCAATCACCCAAAAGAAAAATGCTTAGTGAATTCAGATTTGATTTTCTAAATTCTTAGTTGTTCTTATGTGCCAACAGTTTCAATGAAGAATATAACCATCCTCATTTATTTGATTTTATAAAAACAAGTTATTTTTATTTTCTCATATTTTATTATATAACATCTAGTTTGCATTGCATAATGGTCTATAAAAGATTCCCAGGCTAACATACATTATATGATTTGAGATAAATTGTTCTGGAAATGATTATCAATTTCTGTTTTCCTAACTCTAGTTGAATTTTTAACAGTATTTAAAGTCTTTGGTATGCTTCTGCACTAAACAGTACTCATCAGTTGAGAAGCAATGATTTCCCTGGGAAGATTGGTCAAAATCCTGCTCAAGACTTCTAAAATCTGCTAGTCAAACGGGGATTTAATATAATACTGGATTGGTTTCTATTTTATTACTTGCTTATAATTCTAATGCAAAAGGAAGATTGCCATAGGTAGTAAACTAAAAAAGACTGAGATAGTCAAATAGGGTAAATATAAAGAAAACCACACAGGCATAGCACAGTAAAACTTAAAATTTAACCCAAAGATTCTTAAAAGCATCCAGAGAAATGCAGACTGCTCAACCAGCAACAATAGAATGTTTAAGAAAATGGATAATTACATTCAAAGTACAAAACAAACATGCTGCCGATCCAATTCTATACATAGCAAAAATGCTTTCCAAAAAAGAAAGGTGGTCCAATGGCTAAGACTCGGAGCTCCCATTGCAGGGGGCCCAGGTTCAACTACTGATTGGGAAAGTAGATCTCACAGTCCTCAACTAAGACCTGGGGCAGTCAAATAAAGAAGTAAATTAATTTATATATATATATATTTGTTTTTTTTTTAAAGAGACACATGTGTACATTTTCAGGTAAATGAAAATTTAGAGGATTAGTGAACAGGAGATGTGCATGTAAAGGAAATAATTAGAGGGTACTTCAGACAGAAGCAAAATGACCCCAGAAGGAAAGTAGACCCCAGAAAAATGACCTTGAGTCACAGATTTGCCACAAGGAGTACAGAGCCTACTGAAAGTAAATATGTGAACTTGTCTAAATGATTACTGTTTGATTAATGTTTTATCATTAATGATAAAGTATTGGGTACATAAATGTACAGAACAGTAAAATAGCTGATGATAATTGCATAAAAATATAAGAGGTGGTTTGAGAATAAAACAAGAGTTAAATTGTTTTAAGGTCCTTACAATGACTAAGTGTTAAAATTCTACTATATAAGCAGAAACCAACACAACAGTGTAAAGCAATTATCTTCCAAGTAAAAATTTCAATAATAAGCCTATATATCAGATTCTAATGTTAATGATGGATTTATAATTTCAATATCAAACCCTAAAATTTAGTAAAATAATGTATAATAGAGGAAGAAAATGAAATACAATAAAATTTAATTATTTGAGAACTAGGAGAAAAGAAATAGTTGAGATGAAAAAGTGCAGATAAGATGGTAGACTTATGCATGTACATTGTAATGACATTAAATATAAATGAGCAAAATTGTCCAATTAAAACTCTAGCCTTATTGGGTTAGATTTTACAATAAATCTCCTATAAGTTTCTTATAAGACAACCTTTAAATATAAAGCTACAGATAGAGGGTGAAAATAAAAATACTGTAAAACATATATGTTGGAAATATGAAACAAAAGGAAGCTGGCAACAATATACAAAAAAAAACAGATTTAATATTCTTTAAGAAAAGATTACTGATATAGAGATGTTTCATAATATGAAAAAAATCAATACATTAGGAATATATAAAAAGTCTAAATATGTTTGCACCTAATCAGATAGCCTCAAAATATCCAAGGCTAAGAGAAAAACAGAATTTAAAAGAGTCCCTGACATGTAAAATCACAGAGGAAGATATCAATGTGCTGTTTACAATCACTGATTAAAAGTGACTGCTGAAGACAAGAACAATTTACCCCATCCCTGTCACAGCATCTTTATGAGTTTACGATTACTCTCTCATGGGTGTGCTGAATTTTAAATCTGCAGTTAACATGTGAAATATCTATGGACCTAAAAGAGCAGTTTGAAAGAATAAGTTGGTAATGCTGTCAACAGCAATATTTTGTCCTTTGAATAAAAATGAACCCTAGTGATGCCATTAAAACATCTTGAGTGTGATCATTCCTTAGAAAATAAAAATGATCATGAGAAAACATGGAAATAAATAACCTTAAATGTTCATGCAAACATAGAAAACACAAAGCAAGCTGACAAGATGAAAAATACAACAAACACTTGAGGCCTAAGAAATGAATGCACAAGCTAGTCCGCCCTGAACTGCACTCATGATAATATCCTTGAAATGATCAGATTTAGGATAAGTGCCTTATCAACTCTAAAGTGTAATTCTGTATTAGTGTGCTGAGTTAACTCTTCAACGGGGCTTCCCAGGTGGTACCAGTGTGGGAGACGTGGGTTCCATCCTTGGGTTGGAAACTTCCCTGAATGGCCCACTCCAGTATTCTTTCCTGGGAAATTCCATGCACAGAGGGGTCTGGCAGGCTAGCTAGAGTCCATGGGCTTGCAAAGAATTGGACATGACTGAGTGACTGAGTACACAGCACACACTATGTGGAAAAATTTATCATGTCTTTATATATTTCACTAACACAGATATTTTGTACAAGAAGCAGAGTTTGTCAAGTAACAAATCTTTGAAATATTCATTTCTTTGTCTGTGGTGGGTTTAGTGGGGCACTTGGGATCTTCAATCTTGTTGACACACGTGGGATCCTTTTCTTGATCTTGTTGCTGCAGCATGTAGGATCTTTAGCTACAGGGTGTGGGATCTAGTTCCCTGACCAGGTAGCAAACCCAGCCACTCTGCATTGGCGCACAGGATCTTAATCACTGGGCCAGCCGGGAAGTCCCTAAATAACTAAATTAAAGATATTTTAATACAATAAAAATGATTTTTTTCTCCATTGTGTCTTTGCAGTTTTCAATAATAGGGAGTTTTGTGTGAGAAACAAAATTAATTACATAATAGTGTTGTTCACTCACTAAGTCATATCCAACTCTTTGTGACCCCATAAACTGCAGCACGCCAGGCTTCCTGTCCTTCACTATCTCCCCAAGTTTGCTCAAACTCATGTCCATTGAGTCAGGGAAGCCATCCAACCATCTCATCCTCTGTCTTTCCCTTCTCCTCCTGCCCTCAGTCTTTCCCAGCATCAGGGTCTTTTCTAATGAGTCAGCTCTCTGCATCAGGTGGCCAAAGTATTGGAGCTGCAGCTTCATCATTGGGTAGCTGTTTCTTTAAACTCTGTCAGGGGTGATTTATTGTAATTCTATAATAACTTCAATCAAGACATCATGGAATGTCATGCATAATATAGATTTCTAATATCTATTGAAGGTAAATGTTTGAAAGAGCATGGATGTTTCCCCCTGATGCCTCCCTTTTCTCATCTCTCAGCATTTCAGTGCCCAGTTCTGCTCCCAGCAGGGCTTTCAGGCTAAGTCCCACCTCTGTGTGGACTGTCTGGATTTGCCTGGCCACATTTTTGCTACTTCCCTTTCTTGGTCAAACTCACCTCAGCACTTCTGAATCAGGAGAGGTAGTTCTGTACCTTACCACATGTATAAACAATGGTCTTCTAGAGGCCTATAGGTTTGTCATGTGCTTTTCTAACTATAATTTCAAGTATTAAATATTCTATGCAAAGGAAGCAGTGATGAATAAAGAGAATAAAGACAAGACTTTTGTTAACATTAGAGAATTACCAGCTTTCTCACATCCAAGGCCTTGTGCTCATACAACAGTTTTAACAGATATCCAATGAACTTCGATTAGTGGTTGAGTCACCTTCACGGTCCCTTGTTTCTGACTGTTTATAATATGAATAAAATGCTATTTTCATATAAAATCTTACCAACATTTTTGCTATTCATTGACAGAAACTACCGTGAGAGTGAAAAATAAGTGAGAGTTTGATTTGGCCCAAGCAAACAGAAGGTTGTCCTCCCACAGATCTGCTTTGACTATTGTTTAATGTCATAAACCAAACTTCTCAGAAGTTCTTATAGAGGAAGACAGAGAAGGTGGATTTCTACATCTCCAGAAGAAGGGTGGGAATTCTTGCTTTGCTTATTTATCACACATCTTCATAGAATGGGTGGTCACATATCTTGCATGATACTTCAAAGACCTTACACAGCAAAAATGTGCATGCAAGCTCAGTCCGTTGGTTGTGTCCAACTCTCTGCAACCCCATGGACTGTAGCCTGCCAGGATTCTCTGTCCCTGAGGATGTCCCAGGCAAGAATGCTGGAGTAAGCTGCCATTTCCTTCTCCAGGGGATCCCCCTGACTCAGGGGTCAAACAAATATTCTGGTGGATTCTTTACCACTGAGCCATCTGGGGAGTTCTAGCTACAAATATCTGACCTTTATTCTTTTTCTTGGATATCCCTAAAGACTAAAGTCTCGCTCCTCTATTCAAGGATTTCAAATTCTCTATAGAAAGTGTGTGTTTGTGTGTGTGTGTGTGTGTGTGTGTGTGTGTGTGTGTGATTTCATACAAAGAGTAAAAGAGAGACCATGAAGTGAAAATGAAAGTGTTGGCTGTTCAGTCATGTCTGACACTTTGCAATCCCATGGACTATAGCCCTCGGGGTTCCTCTGTCCATAGAATTCTCCAGGCAAGAATACTAGAGTGGGTAGCCATTTCCTTCTTCAGGCCAACTTCTTGACTCAGGGATTGAACCTGAATCACCTGCATTGACAGGTGGATCTTTACCATTTGAGCAACTAGGGAAAACCCATATATTCCTTAAATACACTAAATTTAAGTTGAAGTGGGATATGAGTACTGAATGAGTACCTCCAGTTTATCTGGGAACTTTAAGCCAAAGCAATTTATGGGGAAAAAAAAACCCACAAAATTTATTTTACATGCCTCACTTTAATCGTAAAAAGAATTTTTCTATTGATTTGCTACATTTTATCATCAATTTCACATAAACATATTTTCTCTTTCCCATAGATTTGAGAAAAACTCAGTATTATTTTTCAGTTCTAGTAAGAACAGAGATCCTTTTAAAGAATTATACATCGTTAGGTCATAAAAGCCTAATTCTTGTGATTTGTGGAGTCAGTTTTACATGTATTATACTTATTTTTTGATGGGTTTATTTATTTCCGGCTGAATTTCATTTGGAGGGAGTCTATGAACAGATTAAGCTGTTACATTTAACAGAAATGCATATCCATATGGAGAACAACCGTCCAAAATGATTCATGATCAATTAGAACAGGAAGGAACTGCATTGTCCTGCTTTCAAAATGCTAACAGGACTATTTTTCAAGTTGTGATATTTTAAATGGAAATTGAAGAGGTGTGGAAATCTTTAAATATACACAGAATATTCAGCAAGGACTCTTGATATATAGAAGGCGGTATATTCAATGCCTTTTGCTTGTGCCTTTAGATCAGTTGTGTCCAAGTCTTTGCAACCTCATGGATTTTAACCCACCAGGCTCCTCTGTCCATAGGATTTCCCAGGCACGAGTACTGGAGTGGGTTACTATTTCTTCCTCTAGGGGATCTTCCTGACCCAGGAATCAAACCCACATCTCCTGCAGCTCCTGCAGGTGGATTCTTTATCACTGAGCCACTTGGGAAGCCCCAGGAGTGTATGCTAAAACTTTTTTTATTTGTCCAACTGAATCATGTGCAACCCTTGTGAAACGATGTCTTTGAAATTCTCATTGAAGGATTCTGAGTAAGCTATCACTTCTTCTGATTAAAAAGATAGGTGGTTTTGTAGACCTAATAAGTAGTGTAGTATAAAAATAATAGTGAAGAAGAGGTCTAGTTTAATCTACTGGAGAAGTGAATGAGTATTTTCACTGAGATGTAGACTTCAATTGGTCATTCAGGAGCTTTTATGGAGACTGATTTTGGAGGGTAGAACTTAGAATCAGTCCTCAGTTTTCTCTGCATTAACCATATAGCGAATGGATTCCTTTAAGTTCTTTGCTGATGGTGATGTCCATGTAGTTACAGAATGATGACCATCATTATAATCATATTAGGTGGTATGTGAGAGCTCTTTCAGCCCAGATCAGCTGCCACTGTCCACAATTCTATTTGCAACCATCCTGGATAAAAATTGAGCAGAAAGCTAATGAAAAAGTGGTTATTAGCCCAGTAAAGGGTGTAAGGATGGGGCTTGGACCAGGTAGAAGTTTCGTAAGAGCATTAATCATAATAATAGGTAAAACATGTACCACTAAAGTATATACCAGGCATTGTTCTAAGTACTCTTCTTAAATTCACTCACATAGTTTTCACAGCTACCTTGTGAAATAAAAACTATTTCCATGTCCATATTGTGACTGCTGGAAAAACCATAGCTTTGACGATATGGACCTTTGTTGGCAAAGTAATGTCTCTGTTTTTTAATATGCTGCCTGGGTTTGTCATAGATTTTCTTCCAAGGAGAAAGTGTCTTTTAATTTCATGGCTGCAGTCACCATCTGCAGTGATTTTGGAACCCAAGAAAATAAAGTCTGTCACTGTTTCCATTGTTTCCCCATCTATTTGCCATGAAGTGATGGGACCAGATGCCATGATCATAGTGTTTAGAATGTTGTAGATAAGAAAGTTGAAGCCGATGTTAATTGACTTTCCCAAATCACACAGCTAATAATTACAGGCACCAAGTAATCTATCTCACTATGGCCATTGTTCAAAAGAAAAAAACCTCTCTGAGGTGTCAAAAATCTCTTTAATCAAAATACACATATATTCCTGCTATCTCCTTAAAAGCTACATTTCCAGTAAGGTTTTACTTCATACACAATTTACAACTGTATCACATCTTTATCCAGTTTCGTTGTGTCGTGTGTTAGTCACTCAGTTATGTCCAAATCTTTGCAATCCCATGACTGTAGCCCATTAGGCTCCTCCACCCATGGGATTTCTCAGGCAAGAATATTGGAGTGGGTTGCCATTCCTTTCTCCAGGGGTTCTTCCCAATCCAGGGACTGAACCCTGGTCTCCTGAATTACAGGCATATTCTTTACCGACTGAGCCTCCAGGGACGCCTCATTTGAACACTAAAAATAATTATAATGATACTCCAATTAAGAAGAAAAAATTGATGACAATTTAGGTTGACCAGAACATTTTAAATTATATATAGATAAGTAGATTTACAGATGTGTGTGTAGCATATGAACATATATATATATACACACATACATATATATGCTTGGTAAAATATTTTTAAAAATTAAAGCACATTATAATAGGATTGGATACTGGAGGGAAAGTAAAATGCAATTAAAAATTCAAAGAAGAAAATGCAGCAGCGTAAAATTCACAACTGTTAAAGAACATTTTTTTTTTTTCTGTGTGGTTTTAGAAGACTGTGGTGAGTGCTGAGTGACACTGGTGTATATAACCTAGGGTATATATTTAGGTGAAAGAAAATAGCTGTGATTCGTTATGTCAGTATCTCCAATATTGCAAAATACATCTTTTATAACTATTTAAACTTGAGATGAAAAACATAAGATACCAATTTAAATGTGAGGGAACAATGCTCAAGCACTTAGTGAAAGAATCTGCTACCCCCAAAATCTCAAAACTGTATGCTTTCTTCATCTCACTGAAAGAAATAAGGTAAGCTTCAAGTTGGCCCCATCCAGGAAAAGGTCACAAATAACAACCCAGAGGGTATCAGAAAAAATGAATCGCTCGTGAGTTACTGATTAAGTTCTTAAGTTACAGGGTACGAAGAACAAACTTGTGTTTACATTACAAAGTGATTTGAATGTGTGTATCTTTGCTGGACACATCTTTCAGATTCTGAGGAATGATGTCTGTCTGCAGATGGGAGATTTCAGAGAATGACTTTTTTTAGAACAAATAACCCAAAGCACTTGCTCTCCTTTCCATTTTCACTTAAGTTCAACAGTTGTGAAATAAAAAGTGTTTGACAATGTGTCTTCTAAGATTGTTAAAAGCTTTATAACATCTATGGCCAGGCAAGCCAGAACAGTATTCCAAATTCAGATTGAAACAGGTTATGCAGGAAGAACTAACCCAGAATAACTAAATAATGCTAATTATTTGAAACTATTTGCTCATGAGAGTTGAGTATTCAAGTCACTATCAGTGTGACAGAGTTGCTTAATTACTTTCACACCATAATTCTAAAAGAAGCAATTGTTGCTTTTCAACAGTGCAAAACTTTGTCTGCTATTGTTGCTTCAACCTCACCCCTACCAGGGCAGAGAGAGGAAATTGTTCTCAGAGCCGCTTTTTTCTTGACTCACACCCGCCAGGTGACCACAGGTTAAAAACAATAACAAAAATGAAAACTTCAAATTCCAAACTTCCTAAAATCAAAAGAGAGTCTCTAGGCCAGCCTGGACTCCATCATTGCTCTCCAAGGGAGGTCCCTGGACAGTGGCACCAGCATCACCTGGGACTTGTAAGAAGTAGAAATTATTGAGCCCAGCCCAGCCTTGCTGAGTCAGATTCTCTGACTTGGGGCCCAGATGTCTGTGTTTTAGCAAACGCTCCAAGTGATTCTGATGCACATGAAGAGTTGGGAACTGCTGGTCTCGAGGAAAGTCCACACTCCTTGAAGTGATAACACCTTGGGTTTTAATCCCAGCTCTGACACTTATGCATATAGCATCTTCTCATTTACTAAACTCTCCTCAGTTTTAGCTTTGTCATCTATACACCAGAGACAATATCGACTGAGATGATGTTCTTGTAGAGACAATGGGGTCAAAATCTCTCAGAATGCATGGATCGCTCCTAAATCATCAAAGCTGGCGGTGCCATAGAGTCAGATGATGAAAAGGGGAAAAAAAATTCAAACTTGGGACTGAAGACGCTCTGTCAGCAGAATCAGACATGTGACTGCACATGTGTTCTGAGAAAGAAAGTTCTTCCCGGTAACTGCTTTTAGCAAATGCCACCAACATTCCTGCTAAAGGGGTAATAATTTGTCCAAAATTGATCATGAGGCATTTTTCCTAACCGGTCAGGGGCATTCTCTGAAAGCAACAGGGATTGACGCACAGAAGACCCCAAGAGTAAGAGTATCCGTCCATTTTGGGGGAAGGAGACAGGCCAGTTGATATCACTGTTGCCTTCATCAGATTGGGAACATGACTTCTGTTTACTTTTCAGTGTAAACGAGTTTTTGAGTTAACTTGAACTGGGCTGCCTCTTCTCGGATGGATGGGTGTTTCATGTGTCCTGGATATTTAATGGGCTTCCCTGGTAAAGAATCCGCCTACACTGCAGGAGACCTGGCTTCGATTCCTGGGTCGGGGACATCCCCTGGAGAAGGAAATGGCCACACGTCCTCTTGCCTGTTTAATATCTACTGTTCCTCCCGCGAGCTCATTGTCTTTACAAGAAGAGGATTCTCCCTGTTTGTTCATGCTCTCCTACATTTAGAATCACGCCTGAACCACAGCATCTGTTCAGTAAATATTTGTTGCATAAGATTGTCTCTTTGCTATCTTCATTAGTATGTAATCATCGATTCATAACTTTCAAGATACAGTTTTCCATTAGAAACAAAATTCTCTCCATTTTGAAAAATGATTTCAAGCATTTTGCATAATCAGAATCCTCACATTCCTGTATGCTGAAAAGTTGAGTCCTTTTCTAGAATTCAGCACTACAGCCCATTTTCCTTTTTGTTTGAAACACTGCAAAATGGCAACCTAAGATATATGCCTTTGTTCTCGCATCATCCTTTAATATACAACATTTTAAAAGTAGGAAATAAAAGTACATGATGCCACATGAAAATTCAGAAGACAATTGCTCACCTTCCCATAGTTAATCTCTACTTGGAAAAATAGAAAAGTGGCAATCCAGATTTATAGGGAAAAAAATGACTAAAAGAAACAGCATAGAAAAAAGTAAGACATCAATTTGCTTTTAAAGCCTCTCTGACAGGACAGTCCAGAAAGCCAAGAGGGAAAAAAGGAAGATTTTGGAGCCAGGTAGGGCTGGACCCAAGAACTAAAAACCCCCCAAAGATGTGTGTGAGTGACTCTGCCTACTGCCATGCTGGGGTAAACATAAATCACTGGCTTCTTATTCATTGGAGATTTCCTGAAAAAATAACCAAAATCTACTACCACACTCAAATAATTCAAGAAAGAAGAAAATAAAAGAATACAGTCTTATGGCTCTGCAGGTTGAGAAAAATTGAAACCATTAGAAAGGGAAAAATTAGGAGACGACAGAGCCATGAACTTTCCCATTTTATGTCAAGAGAAGAGCAATGGGAGAGTAATACTCGTTTCTTCTTGATGTTTTTCATGCAGAATTTGACACGTAAGTTGTTTTATTCCTGGTTTCTATGATTTTCAAGAGTGTCGTTGATGTCCCTATTTTTGAGATGGCTGGAAAGAGGGATGTTTGGGGGGTGGGAGAGACAACTCCGAGGTCATTGTTCGCAGGTTCCTGTGTTGCCAAAGACGCTATTGTGGAATTTGGAGGAGGTAGAGTCAGACCATCAGGGTCAGAGGTCAGGGAGATGGGCTTCTCAAGGGGATTGATTATCCAACCTATGGTTTGAGCCACTGGGTTTACAGGCAAGATAATAAATTATGTATTGTTATTTAGAAGTCTTAATAGTCTTTAGAAGTCTTAATTCCACATCACTTGCTTGGGCAAAATCTTGTGTTTGATTACCATATGATTACCCTACATCATCCCCTCACTTAGAAAATACAACCCAGGTTTCCATGGTGACCTCTGACCTTCACAGACTAATCCACTGCCTACAAAAGTCCTATTTTACACACGTCCCTTCGTGAATTGTATTTTCTTACAGAAACTTCTATACACCCTTCTCACTGACAGATTCTTCAATTAAATTTAAATAGTGTTTTGATTGGCAGATGCCTTGAATGAAGCAAGGTTTGTTAATTATATTATTATTCTCACTTTCATCTGGTTTGAGAATTTTTATTTGTCTGAAAAAGAATCATTTGAGTGTGATAGTACATCCTTTCACTTTTAAGCAAGTAGCAATCATACTCCATTGATGACGCTGAATAAAAGAGATTCATACAAGAAAAGTTCACACAATTTCTGAAAACTTGAGATGGCCTTTTAGGCAGATTATCATATGAGCTATTATCATATATAAGCTCATCTATGGAGCTTATAAGGAAAGTCAGTACAAATCAACACACAAACACTTGTCAATCATAATTTATTTCTGTCTGAATTTTTAAAATTTGTATGAAAGTGGCAAACTATATTTTGAATTGAAACTAGTGCTGTATGTTTTGCAGGTGAATAATTCATAGTGAATTCACATTATGGAGTTAATATCCAAGAACTAATAATATAGATCTTTGTTGGTAAAATAGAAATTTAAAGAAAATTTTAGATATCTTACAAATATTTTCCAAAAGTTAGAAAAGTGAGAATGCAAAATATCTTCTACAATAAAATTTCATTATGTCTAGACATTTAATAATTATTACTTTGCTTGTTTTCTACTCATCTCCCTCAACAACTCTCTAATATCCACTCCCAGCAAAGCCTGAGCTCATAATGAGAAGTATTTTCTGAGGTATTAAATCCTAACCTGGCATCCTCTACTGTTATACTATTATAAATAATATTAGATTCTGATGTTTGGTCTACAGGGTCATATTTATTCGATTTTAAGTTTCAGCATTAATACCAGAACATGGTCATTTAAATCTTTATGGAAAAGATGGATTATCCAATAAACATTGTGATAATTAAGCAGCCAGTTAGAGAGGAAGAATAATGAATCACAAGTTTATAGCTTTTATCAAAACAAATTTGAGAGAGATTAATTAATGAAAAAATCATGAAACATTAGAAGAAAACACAGATTAGGAAAACAGTTGCAGCATGCAAGACATCTATAAGCATGAAACAGAAATTAAGAATTATTTTTAAAAGATAAATATTATTACCTAAAATATTCTGATATCTTACATGGCAAAAAAATTACTACAGATATAAGAAAAAAGCAAGGATGAAAATTAAGGAAATCACTTGTGACAAATATGGTACTGTTAACTTTATATTGCTATACATGAATAATAATAATAATAGACCAATAGAAGAGTGAGGAAAGGAAATGTCAATGTTCTCTGCAAACAGGATGCACTTTTAATTAACATAAAATATTATTAATCACATTTATTATTAGAATAAAGAAGACCAAAAGGACATTAAGATACCACTTTTATCTACAGCTACCAAAGATCAAAAGGTTTAACACCTGCTGACAAAAATGTGAGGAAAGAGGTATTCTCATATTCCCTATCAATTACCAAGAGATAATCAGAAACAAACAAGAAGACGGCAAATCACAGTGGCTTGAGAGAAAACATGTTTATTTCTCTATCATGTCAATGTCCACCGTGTCAGGGAGCCATGCAGCTCTTCTTCAAGAGTTCATCACGGGATCTGGGTATACTCAGCTGAACTGTTCTTTCATCTCCAAAGAAGATACTCAGCTGTGTGGAGTAGAAGATGGATCCCCGCTGTTTCACTACATTTTGACAGAATGGAGCAGAAAGAGGCAAGTCCTGGGACTGACGATTCCCTCCCAGTCCCCGTCCAGGACTTTCCTCACTCGGGAGAAGAGCAGAGGGCAGAGTCAGGCAGGAGAGAACCTCGGACTGATGACAGCTCCTGGCAGGACTGAGACATCTGTGTATTGATCAAAGGTAGTGAGTTCTTGCTTGCACTGCGGTCGGTCAGGGCTCCCTGACCACGTGCGTGGGAGGAGACAGTGACCAGGTGGGATGGGGCTTCTCTTCTCCTGCGCCTTGAGTTGACCAGGAGACCAGGAGCTTTGACTCACCGTGGTGCTTAGACAGCGAGCTGGTTTCCTGCTGGCCGGCTGCTCCACAAGTAGGCCTCCATGGAAGATGCCCGGGGTATGTCCAAAGGACATTGTCGGCTAAGGCCATCCATCAACTGACTATGAACCTCAAAGAGTAGGCGGAGAAAAACAATCACATTAAAGCGATGAAACCTCACAGAACAGCTGTAATGACACAGACAGAGAAAGGTGACAAATGACACCTACCTGCATAAACAAACATGCAAACGAATAAAAGTTCAGGGGGCCATACAAATATTCAAGAAAAAGACTTCATGAATTTTTTTTTAAAAAGAAGGTTTAAAAAATATATAGTGTGTGTCTATGTATCTGCTTTGGGAGCATCAGTCATTTAGCATTTCATCATACACGCATGCATGCTCAGTGGTGTCTGACTCTTTGTGACCCCATGGATGGTAGCCCGCCAGGCTCCTCTGTTCATGAGATTTCCCAGGCAAGAATACTGGAGTGGCTTGCCATTTCCTTCTCCAAGGGATCTTCCTGACCCAGGGATTCAACCTGAGTCTCCTGCATTTCCTGTGTTGGCAGGCAGATTCTTTACCACTGAGTCACCTAGAAAGCCCTTAGCATCTCATAAAGAATTTCTTAAAAAATTTTTTCCTCTTTTTTAGAGCACTGATGAAACATTGTTGTAGAACACAATTTTTTTTATTATTTTCAGAACAATGAGGAAATATTGTAGCATAAAATGCTACATATATTACACTATATACATTTTTTACTTTTGTATGTCCAAATCATTTATTGCTAGTTATTATTACTAGGATGCGCAGCAAATGCTATCACCATGAATTAATCCTGCCTTGATAGACTTACTCATTAATACAAAAAAAATCAAAAGAATGTGCCTTTCAAATGCATCTAAATGCTTCATGAAATCATGGTTACTGAGGTATGCAGCTTTTCTCAAAAACAAGAATTTTTCTTGTCTCTGTGATTCTAAACAGATTCTGAGTTGACAAAGCAACAGGAGCATGACATACTCAGGGTAAGGATTGACTATAGCAAGTGTCAATCAAAGACTGATGGGCATCAACCTTTTTTGAAGAAGATAAACATTTTTTTTTCTTTTTCTGCTTATTTCTTATCTATGTAGTTCTTTGGCTCTAAAATCTATGTGGAGATTTGTACAACCTTCAGTAGAACAGTGTATTGATTCTTGAGTTTAGGTGCCTAGGGGTATCATAAATTGCTATCCCACCATCTTATCATTTTACTTAGCTCTCAGATCATTTGCTTGGTGATATTTATATCTTAACTATCCTTCTAAATGTAAAAAGCATTTCTTAGCCTTTTTACTGAAATTTCTTTGTACATTCCTAAATTGAATGTGAGTCTCATTGATTTCCATCCTTTTCTTTCAGGGAGCTCTTCAGTGTAGAGTGCTATAATGTCTTCTAATGACTATAATTCTCATTCATTCTATCACCTTTGTACATAATACCAGTTGGCATTGATTTCATATTGAATGGCTTTTTACATTTGTAGATTTAATCATATTTTTCCACTGAAGGTTTGCCTATGAGAATCTATTTTTCAAATATCATGACATTCTGAATGTAATGTGGTATCCTGAATTGGATCTTGGAAGCAAAAATAAAAGGCGTAGATGAGCGGAAGGGGACTGAAATGGAATCAAGCGTGGACTTGAGTTAGTATACCAATATTGTTTTTTTTTAGTTGTGACAGATGTACCATAGTAATGCAAGATGTTAATATCAAGGGAACTGGATGAGAGGGGTATGATGACTTTGTATTACCTATGCAACTTCTCCATTAATCCAAATTTACTGAAATATAAAAATTTCATTTTAAAAATCATAGTACCTCAATCATGTATTAATATTTCTATGTCTCTATAGTGAAAACTGCTATTATCTGTGTTGATAAGGTACCTTGCTTTTTTATAATTTTTAAGAGATAACATTAAATACAATTAAAATCAATTTGTAATATTTCATCCAAAAATTAAACAGTAAAAATGTAATTTATTTTCTTGACTTGTCAACCATGCCATTCTGTTGATGGAAATGAAGATGGGTTTATTCATTATGATGAGTTCTTGACATGCTTTCACTTGTTTAGCAGATTGCATTTCTATTTAATGCATTTTAGGATTTTTTTTGGATCCATAAGTTGGTGATTCAATATAAGTCAATAAATGGAGAAGTATTATTCCATACGAAAATAGACTATCTCATACTTCGTATTCTAGAATTTCAATCATGAATTTTTTAAATTATTTTTTTATTGAAGTATAATTGTTTTACAGAAGTTTGTTATTTTCTGTCAAACCTCAACATGAATCAGCCATAGGTATACATATATCCCCTCCCTTTTGTACCACGTATAAAACTGACAGCCAACAGGAATGTGCTGTCTGGCTCAGGAAACTCAAACAGGGGCTCTGTATCAACCTAGGGGGTGGGATGGGGCGGGAGGTGGGAGGGAGGTCCAAAAGGATCATGAATTTTGATACTTCACAAGTACATGAAGTGTCATAAATTATTTTCTTAAGATCAAATATTGCTGCCACAGAATGCTGTGTGTGTTACTTCCACCCACCAGACAAATAAAACATTAGTAATATTTGTCACAGATAGCATATTCCATTTACCAAATGTTGAAGAGATAAATCCACTGTGTAAATTTTGAATTGCTAATAGCCATCATACATTAAACTCACTCTCTGGCAAGAAGCGGAAAAAGCAGAGATTTAAAGTTCAGTGACTCTGCTGCCAAAACACTTAAGAAACACATTTACTTTTACTGACAACATTGCTGGAATTCAAAGGATAACTGTCACCTATTTACTCAAGGTCCAGAGTGGGGAGATAGGAGCTGAAAGCTTGAAGATCTAGGACATTATTATGAATGTTTAAATTGCCATAAGCCAAAGAGTTAAAGAAAGGCAATGCCAAAGAATGCTCAAACTACCAAGTAATGCTCAAGATTCTCCAAGCCAGGCTTCAGCAATATGTGAACCGTGAACTTCCAGATGTTCAAACTGGTTTTAGAAAAGGCAGAGGAACCAGAGGTCAAATTGCCAACATTCGCTGGATCATCGAAATAGCAAGAGAGTTCCAGAAAAACATCTATTTCTGCTTCATTGACTATGCCAAAGCCTTTGACTGTGTGGATCTCAATAAACTGTGGATAATTCTGAAAAAGATGGGAATACCAGACCACCTGACCTGCCCCTTGAGAAACCTGTATGCAGGTCAGGAAGCAACAGTTAGAACTGGACAAGGAAAAACAGACTGGTTCCAAATAGGAAAAGGAGTACTTCAAGGCTGTATATTGTCACCCTGCTTATTAAACTTACATGCAGAGTACATCATGAGAAACGCTGGGCTGGATGAAACATAAACTGGAATCAAGATTGTCGGGAGAAATATCAATAACCTCAGATATGCAGATGACACAACCCTTATGGCAGAAAGTGAAGAAGAACTAAAGGGCCTCTTGATGAAGGTGAAAGAGGAGAGTGAAAAAGTTGGCTTAAAACTCAACATTCAGAAAACTAAGATCATGGCATCTGGTCCCATCACTTCATGGCAAATAGATGGGGAAACAGTGGAAACCGTGGCTGACTTTATTTTGGGGGGCTCCAAAATCACTGCAGATGGTGATCACAGCCATGAAATTAAAAGGCACTTACTCCTTGGAAGGGAAGTCATGACCAATTTAGACAGCATATTAAAAAGCAGAGACATTACTTTGCCAACAAATGATCATCAGTCAAGGCTATGGTTTTTCCAGTAGTCATGTATGGATGTGAGAGTTGGACTATAAAGAAACCTGAGCGCAGAAGAATTGATGCTTTTGAACTGTGGTGTTGGGAAGACTCTTGAGAGTCCCTTGGACTGCAAGGAGATCCAACCTGTCCACCTGAAAGGAGATCAGTCCTGGGTGTTCATTGGAAGGACCGATGTTGAAGCTGAAACTCCAATATTTTGACCACCTGATGCCAAGAGCTGACTCATTTGAAAAGACCCTGATGTTGGGAAAGATTGAAGGCAGAAGGAGAAGGGGACGACAGAGGATGAGATGGTTTGATGGCATCACTGGCTCAATGAACATGAGTTTGGGTAAACTCTGGGAGTTGGTGATGGACAGGGAGGCCTGTCTTGCTGTGGTTCCTGGGGCTGCAAAAAATAGGACACGACAGAGCAACTGAACTGAACTGAAGTGCCTGTTGACAGATGAATGGATAACATGTGGTCCATACTTGCAATGGAATATTATTCAGCCCTGAAAAAGAAGGACATTTTGCTTTTGCAAACCATGAATAAACCTGGAGGATATGAAGCTAAATGAAGTAAGACAGACACAGGAAGACAAATACCGTATGATCTCATTTATATTTGGAATCTTACAAGAAAGTCGAACTCATAGGAGCAAAATGTAGCATGGTGTTGCCATGGGCTGGAGGGTGGAGAAAATAGGGAGATATTGGGCAAAGGATAAAAACTTTCATTTATAAGAAGAAAAATTTCTAAGGATCTGACATACAGTGTAGTAAATATAGTTAATAATATTGTGTCGTACACTTGAAATGTGCCATGATCTCTGGTTCTTATCACAAACACACACACAAAGAAAGGTAACTATGTGTGGTGATAGGTATATTAATTAGCTTGACTATGATCCATTAACACAAGGTAAAGTATATTCAATATGAACT
Organism: Dama dama; assembly: GCF_033118175.1. Taxonomy (NCBI): domain Eukaryota; kingdom Metazoa; phylum Chordata; class Mammalia; order Artiodactyla; family Cervidae; genus Dama; species Dama dama. Next base: position 7,381,418 of record NC_083707.1, read on the forward strand.
TTTATTGAGTGATAAATTTTGATACCTTCTTCTGTACCATTAGTAATTTCCTACACTTGTTTCATAATCTTCCTTTGAGTCATGTTATTATTTATCTTCCAGGTTTATTAAGCAAAATAATTTGAGATTATATTATGCTTTTTTTTTTTAGTGACTATCCCATAACCAGCAGAACTCTTAGTAAGTGCATAATGATAAATAGCAACCATTAGTATTGATAATTATTTTAATTAAAATAGAACTTTATTTTGAATCTCAAAAGTGATTATTTGTTCTACTGCTTCTCAATTTTATTAGCATAATATTGGTCATTAGGAAAATAATAGATAAAACTAAATGCTCTTTATTTTGTATAACTTATGCAGAATATGTTGAGTAAATTGAATTGCAATTATTCCATACAAGAGCATATTGTGCATTTAAAAGTTTGAACTATCTAGATTTGAGTACTTGATTGTAAAATAAAGGTGACATGGAAAGTATGGGCAGAAAGATTTCTGACTTCACTTTAATATTACCTGATTAATGATGCTAAATTTTATTCTGACCATTAAAATACCACTGATTCTCTATTGCAAATTTGCTTCTCTGGAGATAAGAGTATTTTCTCTGTGAACAAGTATCTCCCACATTACAAAAAATTTACAGTCTCATGAATTCACAGTAGAACAAAATGAACTTTTCCTATCTTAAGAAAAATGTCAGTTACTCAACTTCTGCAAACCAATGTCATAACCATTATATAAACACTTTGTTTCATTTTATCGAATTACGTAAAATACAGCCTAACAAACACTGAGCATTTTTACTGGTACTCTCTTCTCTTTTTTTCCCTGATCTCCTCAAACTTTAATTTTTTATATTAATTTATTTATTTTAATTGGAGGCTAATCAGTTCACAATATTGTAGCGGCTCCTGCCATACATTGACATGAATCAGCCACAGTTGTACATGTGTCCCCCATCCTGACCCTCCCTCCCACCTCCCTCTCCATCCCATCCCTCAAGGGTCATCCCAGTGCACCAGCCCTGAGCGCCCTGTCTCATGCATCGAACCTGGACCGGCGATCTATTTCACATGTGGTAATATACATGTTTCAGTGCTCTTCTCTCACATCATCCCACCCTCGCCCTCTCCCCCAGAGTCCAAAAGTCTATTCTTTATGTCTCTTGTGCTGTCTTGCGTATAGGGTCATCATTTAATTTCTAAGTGCTCTTGTCATTACCTGGGTCTTGACTTGCTCAGGTGGAATTTTTTTTTTTATATTGGAATATAGTTGATTAATAATGTTATGTTAGTTTCAAGTGTACAGAAAGTGATTCAATTATACATAAATATGTATCTATTCATTTTCAAATTCCTTTCTGTTTTAAGTTATTACAGAATATTGAGCAGAGTTCCCTGTGCTATCTAGTAAAGTCCTCCTTTCTGGTCATTTATCTTACATGTTGCAGTATGTATATGTAACTACTAACTTATCCCTCCCTACCCTTCCCCTTAGGTAACCATAAGCTTGTTTTGTATTTCTGTGAGTCTGTTTTCTAAATAAGTTCATTTGTAATTGTTTTTAGATTCTGCATTAAGTGATATCATACGATACTTGTCTTTGACTACTTCACTTAGTATGACAGTCTCCAGGCCCATCCCTGTTGCTGCAAAAGGCATTGATGCATCCTTTGTAATGCCTGAGTAATATACCCTACCCTTTTAATGTTCGATCCATTCAGAACTATGAAGACATTTAATTATATGCCCATCTTGAAGGCTACAAAAAGCCTTCTCAGTAGACATGAGAAATGTGTTTAGAACTAAACCGCTTTTTAGGAAAGCAGTTGTTACATAATACTTGGTATATTTTAAAATATTTAATATTAACTATATCAATCTCAATACATTTTGGTACCTGTCAGAGTTTACACGGTAATCTTCATGAGTGCATCTCAGCACCCCATGTGCCATAGGAGAGGAAATGCTCTAAATCCAGGGAGATTATTGAATCTAATTATCAATATTTATACAGTAGCTTTTTTTGACAAATGCTCAGAGAACTGTGAAGTGGTTTTTAATGTTTAAAATGTATGAAATAGATTTGTTTCATATTCCAACAATGTTTGCTATTGTTTTAAGCCTACAATGTTGCCATAGTTACAGCAAGAGGCTCAAAAATCCTCTTTTCTTTGTAATATGTTAAAGGATAACTTTATAATGCCCTGATCAACTATAATGTTTGTTGAATACATCATCATATAAATACAGTTTTTATTCTTCTATCATACCCCCCCAGAACATCAAACATGAAACGAGAAGGAATTTTTTGATACTGACGATGAATAATAATGCTTAATATTTAAGGACTCTGCTCAAAACAAACTAGAGCAAGGAGGGCGAAACATAATAACTTTTAGTTTATTTGGTTTTGCTTTATTATTACAATTATGCAATTTAATCTTTATTCACAGTACTCCAGCTCATCTATTCATTTATCCAAATCAATAATTGAAAGTTAAGATAAATGTGTAATTTCTGCATCAGTGGAGACCTACTGTGACTTTGAAAGCATGAGCCCTGGGAGGAAGCCCTCTGAATGGTGGTCCTCTCGCTTCCCTCGCATATCTCAGCTCTCTGGGTGGAGATTAAATATCCACTCCTTCATCATCTAATTCTGAATATCACGATTAAGTCACTTATCTTTTCAGTCTTGCTTTCTGTTTTGAGAATGCAAGGATGGCAGAGAAGTACATTTGACTTTTCGCATCTCCTTAGCAAAGGTGGGGAATGAATAAGATCAGATGTGGTGAGAAATGAAACTACATCTGCAGTCAGAATGCTGAGCTTTTCAGAAGAATGACTAGCACATTGCAGGTTACCTGCTGATGGTAATTAATTCTTCAATTAGAGAAGCAAATATCAAGAAGAGCAAACATGTAAAGAAACCTCTTGACCCCAAATGCCAATTGCTAAGAATTTTTTACCTTTAACTTTTGGATTTCCATTCTGCCTGTGCAGCTTCAAGATGAGATGAGAGTATATGCAGCAATTAAGGGTTTTGTTGAATAACTGAATCACACAACTTTTCCCAAAACATCTACTACCGAAGCTTGCCTGAAATTGCCTTCCTGCTCAAGAGGCTAATTGCTTAAACACACCAGGCATCTGTCGCCCTGAAAAGTCCTACAAACATCTTCTACGTGATTGTTTTTTAACGGAAAAAGAACTGCGGTCTCTATTTACTCCTTTCATTCTCTTGAGGTAAAGAGACTTTCTTCTCAATTTAAAACCAAATACTATTATCAATATCCCTAGAAAATTCTACTTAATTAAAATGCTCTAGTCATTAAATCTGCCAAATAAAAACTTGGTGAGGTTTTTCAGTTAACTGCATTTAATTAGATTTATATAATATGAGTTAGTTCAGCTTCTGGAGTTTATCCTAATCAAAGAGATTTTGGTTTGGTCAAAATGGGCCTTCCTTGGTGACTCAGTCGGTAATGCACTGCTTGCAAGACAAGAGACCCCAGGTTTGATCCCTGGGTCAGGAAGATCCCCTGGAGGAGGAAATGGCAACCCACTCTGGTATTCTTGCCTGGAGAGTCCTATGGACAGAGGAGCCTGGCAGGCTACGATCCACAGGGTCAAAAGAGTTGGACATGACTGAGCTACTAACAATTTCACTTTGTCAAAATAAAGAGAACATTTAAAGAGCAATGGATATCAATGGGATAAAATACTCTTATTTCCAAGTCCTCATCTGCCTCAAGCAACAAAGGAAAAAGTCTCAGGTTCTTGTTCAGGCTATTACCAGAAATGCGTTCCCAGGACTCCAGTTGGACATCCTAAGGTGACTCAGCGGTAAAGAATCCGCCTGCCAATGCAGGAGATGCAAGTTCGATCCCTGGGTTGGGGAGATCGCCTGGAGAAGGAAATGGCAATCCACTCCAGTATTCTGGCCTGGGAAATCTATTAGACAGGGGAGCCTGGCAGGCTACAGTTCATGGGGTGGCAAAAGCGTCAGCTTAGAGGCTGAGCAGCAAAAATCCCTGCACACACATCGTGGCTCAGTCCACGGGGCTGCTCTGTGCTCGCAGCCGGCTCAAACCCGGGTCCCCAGTCTGCCCTCCTGCACTTCTGCCAAAAAGGAGACGATCATACAAACCTGGTCTGTATACCTAGGGTTTATGAATTTTATCTTCCTCAGTTCAAAAAGTCAAGTAAAAATAATCTCTACCTCATTAAATTACAGTGCAATGGGACCCTACCTCAGTCTTTTAAAAGAAAGCGTAAAGAAGTGTGCCATTAGGAAAATCACAATGAAGGCCTGTCATCTGCACTCCTCTTTCAGGACCTAAAAATTGTTTTCAAGGATGTTGATAATAATCACGTGTGAACATCACACCGAGTTGAAAGCAGACTTCTTTCTGTGCAAATCACATCTATGACAAAATACAAGGAAATAAAATGCCCCGAGGTCAGGTTGGACAATCCATGTTTAGAAGCATAGATTAGGGACCTCCCTGGTGGTCCAGTGGCTGAGACTCCATGCTCCCAACGCAGGGGCCTGGGTTTGATTCCCAGTCAGGGAACTAGATCTCTTTTGCCACAACTAAGATCTGGTGCAGTCAGATAAATAAATAAATATTGTTAAAAGAAGCATTGATTAATATTTATAAATTCAGATGAGAAACTTTTTCATGCTCATAGAATCTTAAATTGTAGGGTAAATAGCTTTGTTTCTTGTTGATTAAACTATAATGGAAAGAATAAGACTGAGTATTTAGACCTGCAGGATTCATGTCAGTGCTTGGTCTGATATTCTGGTGAAACAGGACATCTTACAGGAAAAGGAAAACACAGGTCAGCGAAGATCATGGCTTGAGGTATGTCAGAGAAAAGATCAGAAGTTTAGACACCTGAGGCTAAATGTGTGCTCACTACTTTGACCTAACTGGATAAGATACATACTGGTTTGCTTGCTTTTGATTTATTTCTATTATTTCTTCCATTGAATTAATGTATTTGAAATTTTCTATTAAGGTAGTGCTAACAGTATGAAAAAGAAAAAGATATGACACTGAAAGATGAACTCCCCAGCCTGGTAGGTGTCCAATATGCTACTGGTGGAGAGTGGAGAAATAACTCCAGAAAGAATGAGAAGATGGAGCCAAAGTGAAAACAACACCCAGTTGTGGATGTGAGTGGTGATGGAAGTAAAGTCCAATGCTGTAAAGAGCAATATTGCACAGGAACCTAGAATGTTAGGTCTATGAATCAAGGTAAATTGGAAGTGGTCAAACAGGAGATGGCAAGAGTGAACGTCAACATTTTAGGAGTCAGTGAACTAAAATGGACTGAAATGGGCAAATTTAATTCAGATGACCATTATATCTACTATTGTGGGCAAGAATCCCTTAAAAGAAATGGAGTAGCCCTCACAGTCAACAACAGAGTCCAAAATGCAGTACTTGGGTGTAGTCTCAAAAATGACAGAATAATCTCTGCTTGTTTCCAAGGCAAGCTGTTCAATATCACAGTAATCTAAGTCTGTGCACCAACCACTAATGTCAAAGAAGCTGAAGTCAAAACATTCTATGATGACCTACAAGAACTTCTAGAACTAACACTAAAAAAAAGATGTCCATTTCATCATGGGGGATTGGAATGCAAGAGTAGGAAGTCAAAGGATACCTGGAGTAATAGGAAAGTTTGGCCTTGGAGTACAGAATGAAGCAGGGCAAAGGCTAACAGAGTTTTGACAAGAAAACACACTGGTCATAGCAAACAGCCTCTTCCAATAATACAAGAGATGACTCTACACATGGGCATCACCAGATGGTCAATACTGAAATCAGATTGATTTTATTCTTTGCAGTCAAAGATGGAGACGCACTATACAGTCAGCAAAAACAAGACCAGGAGCTGACTATGGTTCAGATCATGATCTCCTTATTGCCAAATTCAGACTTAAGTTGAAGAAAGTAGGGAAAACCACTAGAACATTCAGGTATGACTTAAATCAAATCCCTTATGATTATACAGTGGAAGTGACAAATAGATTCAAGGGATTAGATCTGATAGAGTACCTGAACAACTATGGATGGAGGTTCGTGACATTGTACAGGAGGCAGGGATCAAGATCATGCCCAAGAAAAAGAAACGCAAAAAGGCAAAATGGTTGTCTGAGGAGGCCTTACAAATAGCTGAGAAAAGAAGAGAAGCTAAAGACAAAGGAGAAAAGGAAAGATATACCAATCTGAATGCAGAGTTCCACAGAATAGCAAGGAGAGATAAGAAAGCCTTCCTCAGTGATCAGTGAAAAGAAATTGAGGAAAACAGTAGAATGGGAAAGACTAGAGATCTCTTCAAGAAAATTAAGAGATTCCAAGGGAATATTTCATGCAAAGATGGGCACAATAAAGGACAGAAAATGTATGGATCTAACAGAAGCAGAAGATATTAAGAAGAGGTGGCAAGAATACACAGGAGAACTATAGGAAAAAGATCTTAATGACCCAGATAACCACAATGTTATGATCATTCACCTAGAGCCAGACATCCTGGACTGAAGTCAGGTGGGCCTTAGGAAGCTTCAAAATGAATGAAGCTAGTGGAGATGATGCAATTCCAGCTGAGCTATTTCAAATCCTAAAAGATGATGCTTTGAAAGTGCTCCACTCAATATGCCAGCAAATTTGGAAGTCTCAGCAGTGGCCACAGGACTGGGTGTTTTCATTCCAATCCCAAAGAAAGGATTGAGCCAAAGAATGCTCAAACTACCACACAATTGCACTTATCTTGTGAGGCTGTCACGGCTAACGCCATGGCAGGCAGCCTAGATTAGGAGTAGGCCTGGTTTCCCGGGGTAACATAATTATCAGGCCTCTTGGAGCCAGCCAATCAACATATGCCTAGCCAGAAAAAAAGGGAACCTATCAGGGGAAAGCTGAAAGCCCCACGTTGGGCCAACAAAAATTACCTTGCAACTGTGTAATCAATCCGCTTACGCCGACTACCCACTATGTAACCAATCTGATTGCGCCAACTACCTGCTGCTTATTTTGACCTAATAAATACCCGAGAGAACTGGGGCTCGGGGCCTTTCGTCCTCACACACCTGGTGAGGGCGGGAGGCCCTGGCTCGAGTCAGTGATAAATTCCCCTATTGCGAGTTGCATTGTTTCGAGGAGTCTTCTTTCCCGACCGGGGCCTCTGACTACGGGCAGAACAATCTCACACTCTAGCAAACTAATGCTCAAAATTCTCCAAGCCAGGCTTCAAGAGAACATGAACCAAGAATTTCCAGAAGTTCAAGCTGGATTTAAAAAAGGCAGAGGAACCAGAGATCAAATTGCCAACATTCGGTGGATCATAGAAGAAGCAAGAGAGTTCCAGAAAACCATCTACTTCTGCTTCATTGACTATGCCAAAGCCTTTGACTGTGTGGATCATGACAGACTGGAAAATTCTTCAAGAGATGGGAATACCAGACCACCTGACCTGCCTCCTGAGAAATCTGTATGCAGATCAAGAAGCAACAATTAGAACCGGACATGGAACAACAGACTGGTTCCAAATTGGGAAAGGAGTATGTCAAGGCTGTTGTCACCCTGCTTATTTAACTTCTATGCAGAGTACATCATGTTAAATGCCAGGCTGGATGAAGCACAAGCTGGAATCAAGATTCCTGGGAGAAATATCAATAACCTCAGATATGGGGATGATACCATGCCTACGGCAGGAAGCAAAGAAGAACTAAAGAGTTTCTTGATGAAAATGAAAGAGGAGAGTGGAAAAACTGGCTTAAAACTCAACACTCAAAAAACTAAGATCGTGGCATCTGATCCCATCACTTCACAGCAAATAGATCAGGAAACAATGAAAATAGTGACAGACTTTATTTTGGGGGGCTCCAAAATCATTGCAGATGGTGAAATCAGTCAATTGTAAAGGAAATCAGTCCTGAATATTCATTGGAAGGACTGATGCTGAAGCTGAAGATCCAATAGTTAAGCCACATGATGCAAAGAACCAGCTCACTGAAAAAGACCCTGATGCTGGGAAAGACTGAAGGCAGGAGGAGAAGGGACAACATCCTTTGTTGGTTGGATGGCATCATCGACTTAATGGACATGAGTTTGAGCAAGCACCGGGAGTTGGTGATGGGCAGGGAAGCCTAGCGTGCTGCAGTTCATGGGGTCACAAAGAGATGAACATGACTGAGTGACTGAACTGAAGTGAACTGCAGGCTTCCCAGGTGTCACTCATGGTAAAGAACCTGCCTGCCAATGCTAGAGACATAAAGGCACATGTTTGATCCTTCCGTCAGGAAGATCCCCTGGAGGGGCCATGGCAACCCACTCCAGGATTCTTGCTTGGAGAATCCCATGGACAGAGGACCCTGGTGGGCTACAGTACATAGGGTAGCAAAGAGTCAGACAATGACTGAAGAGACTTAACATGCAAGCATGCACAATGCTAACTGTTATATCACAAAATCAGAGCAGAATTTTAATCACTGCTCAAGTAAAGTCCGATTGGTGGGTGTCATAAGCTTCTTATTCTGCAGGTAAAAGCTGAACATAGTGAGTGGTGGAAAAGCCATCCACAGTTGTATCTGGCTTGTTTCCATTCATTCTTAAGCAAATCTGACGGTGGAAATGTCTTATAAATGTACCTCATTTCCTATAACCTTTAACTCAGATTATTCTTAAAAACATGAAATAAACTAGGGGTAAATAAATGTATGAGGAAGCTTCCAACTTGAAGCTTAAAGTCCCAAGTAAGATAAATAAAAGAAAAACCAGCTGAACATACCTCGTTCAGGTTAGAAAATCAAGAGAATAAAAATGTTCCCCCAGAACACTTGCTAAACTAAACTTTTCAAAAGAAAACCAATTTTATTATATAGGGAATATTCCAATAAAAAAGTCAGAAACTCCAATGAAAAAAAGAAAATTCTAGGTGAAAGATACATAATCATGGTACACTATTTGACTTTGAAGTGAAACATTATTTCCATGATAATATTGTTTTACACACTAAATATTAGTTGCTTAAACAAACAGACTACAAGTCTCACCAAAGGATGAAGTACAGGAGAAAGTGTGCTGAAAAATAGTTAAATCTTTAACTCTCCAAAGTAGTTAAATCTTTAATTAGGTAGTGTCTAACTTTGAGAATCCAATATACAGCAGTCTAAGTAACTCTGGAGATACAGACTTAATGACCAAAATGAAAAGCTAAAGGTTGAAAAAACTATTGCCTTAGAGAGAAAAGACAAAGAGGCAAAGAAGTTGAGATGTCATACCACATTAAAATTTGTTTAGGATTATTCTATTTTTATCCATCTTCATGTATGTTTGGGAAAATTACATTTTTTCAGGATAAGCTCAGAATATCACTGTTGGTCCAATGTCAACTCCAGAACCATAGTCTCTCAAATTAAGAATTATCTAATGTTATATCAAGTTTTAAATCATGAGTTAACTTTTGTTTTTCTTTAGATTTGCCTTTCTGAACAAAATTTGGCCTGGAAATAATACAGAAAATAGCCATTTTCTGTCTTTCATTTTCCTAAAGCCAAGTTCTTACCATGGGTTAGTACTATCACTGATCTAAGGTTTGTACCGCCCAAGGCTCAGTATAACAGAACAATGACTACACATAAACAATGGAACTGATACATAGAAGTTAGCACCACATACCCACGCAATCCATGCATGGTTGCCTCTTCATCTATGAAATGATACACTCAGTCTTATCATTCACCTTTCATCAGATGTTAGAAATTGTCTTTAGGTAACAATAAGAGAGAACAATGGATGAAAATAAGATAATCTGCTCCTCTTCACTTTTCTATAGCTTAAACATGTCAGAAATAAGCAAAACCACCAACCTTGAATGAGAAAATAAGAAGATATCATGGCACAGAAACAAGTACACAATTTGAGATTGAATATAAAGCAAAGGGCGGGGGGTAGTGTCTTGCATCTTGTCCGCTTCCCACCCGTGTTTCTCAAGGACGTATCCATGTGGATACCGCAAGCCTGTTTTAGTCCTGAGCAGTAGGTGCCACCTCCTTCTCTCCCACCTGCTCTGTTCCTCCAGGCACCTGTTTCCTCGCTCAGCAAGTCTCTGCAACACACAACCTGTGGCAATGACTTTATTCAAAAGAATCTTTTTACCATGTGATCATTCTTGAAATTGATTTAGGAAGAAGGGGTGGGGTGAAGGTGATGTGACTTCTGGCACTACTAGCTGCAAATTATGCACTTGATGTTTTATGTTCTTAATGCCAAATCCTTTCTTTTTCTGTGCATATCATGGGGTACTTCTTCAAGACCCCAATATTCCTGAAATGGTTTTTCATCACAAATGTAGAAGTCCAATTCAAGCAAATCTAAACACAATTTCAAAAGCTGCATAATCAGAAGCTAAATTTCAGTGTGTGCTAGAGAAAAACTGTTGCATATTTTATTGAAAAACACAACTTAAAAATGGCATGCATTATTCACCTACTAAAAATTCTGGAGGTAATTTCAGATGCCCAGTAATTTCATCAACAATCAGCTTCTCTCAATATTCCATACCATCCTCTTCAGATAATTAACTTTAACCGTAAGCTTGCTCCCTTATGATCAAAATGGCCATGAAATCATCTCTTTATGCGTTCTCAGTTATGGAGATTTTCATGATAATGCTTATAATTTCTGTGGATTTGCTTCTAGGCTGAGATCAGAATTTAAAAAATAATAGATTATTTTATAACTCACTATTGACTTTTCCAATAAAATGAAGCAGTTATTCATCAATAACCAACTAAAACATAGTGATGATGTTTTATTTCTTAAACAAATTACATAAATCCTTTTGTATTTATCTAAATCAGTTCAGTTCAGTTCAGTTCAGTTTAGTCACTCAGTCGTGTCCGACTCTTTGTGACCCCATGAACCGCAGCACATCAGGCTTCCCTGTCCATCACCAACTCCCGGAGTCCACCCAAACTCATGTCCATTGAGTCGGGGATGCCATCCAGCCATCTCATCCTCTGTCATCCCCTTCTCCTCCTGCCCACAATCTTTCCCAACATCAGGGTCTTTTCAAATGAGTCAGCTCTTCGCATCAGGTGGCCAAAGTATTGGAGTTTCAGCTTCAGCATCAGTCCTTCCAGTGAACACCCAGGACTGATCTCCTTTAGGATGGACTGGTTGGATCTCCTTGCAGTCCAAGGGACTCTCAAGAGTCTTCTCCAACACCATAGTTCAAAAGCATGAATTCTTCTGTGCTCAGCTTTCTTCACAGTCCAACTCTTACATCCATATATGACCATTGGAAAAACCATAGCCTTGACTAGACGGACCTTTGTTGACAAAGCAATGTCTCTGCTTTTTAATAATTATTAGGGAAATGTACGGAGAAGGCAATGGCACCCCACTCCAGTACTCTTGCCTGGAAAATCCCATGGATGGAGGAGCCTGGTGCGCTGCAGTTCATGGGGTCGCTACGAGTCGGACATGACTGAGTGACTTCACTTTCACTTTTCACTTTCATGCATTGGAGAAGGAAATGGCAACCCACTCCAGCGTTCTTGCCTGGAGAATCCCAGGGATGGGGGAGCCTGGTGGGCTGCCGTCTATGGGGTCACAGAGTCGGACACAACTGAAGTGACTTAGCAGCAGCAGCAGCAGCAGGGAAATGTAAATGAAAACCACACTGAGATATCATCTCACACGTGTAAGGGTAGTCAATATATATAGAAAGGCGAGGATGTGGAGAAATTTGAATCCTTACACTACTGATGGGAATTTAAAATGGTGCAGCCTATATTGAAAACAATGCAGGCTTGCCTCTCAAAATTAAAAGTGAACTACCATATAATCTTGCCATATAAGTTTACCATATAAACTTACCGTATAAGTTTACCATATAAGCTTCCCAGCTGGTAAAGAATCTTACCTGCAAAGCAGGAGACCCCGGTCGATTCCTGTAGAAAAGATCCACTGGAGAAGGGATAGGCTACCCACTCCAGTTTTCTTGTGCTCCATGGTGGCTCAGACTGTGAAGAATCCTCCTGCAATGCAAGAGACTGGGTTTGATCCGTGGGTTGGGAAGATCTCCTGGAGGAGGGCATGGCAACGCACTCCAGTATCCTTGCCAGGAGACTCCCCATGGACAGAGGAGCCCGGTGGGCTATAGTCCATGGGGCCACAAAGAGTGAGATACTACTGAATGACTAAGCACGCACCATACGATCCAGCAATCCTACTTCTGGGTATTTATCGGAAAGAACCGAAATCAAGACATCACAGAAGTATGTGCATGCCCATTTTCACTGCTGCATTATTCTCAATAGCTAAGAGAACAACCTAAATGCCCATGGATAGAGGAATGTGTAAAAAAAAAATGTGATTTATGAAAACAATGGAATATCAGTCAGCCTAAGGAAAAACACATGCCATATGTAACAACATAGACAAACCTTGAGGATATCATGTTTAACAAAGAAGGACATACTGCATAATTCCATTTACATAATGTATCTATAGTAGTCAATCTTATAGAAGCAGAAAGTAGAATTGTTGTTGCCGGGGGTTGGGAGGAAGAAGAAATGAGTTGTTTTTCAATGATACAGAATTTCAGTCACACTAGATGAAAAATTCTAGAAGTCTACTTTACAACAATGTGCATATAAATAACACTGTATTGTATACCTATAAATTTGTTAAGAGGGTAAATTTCGTGTTATGTGCATTTTTAAAAAACTACAATTAAAAAAACAAGTTCAATCATTTCAAATCCAGAAAACCTGGGTTTGTTTAGGGCAGATATGATGCACAACCAATGGTCAGCTGATGACCTATATTCTCTATTTTCAAATTTTACTCAGGACAAAACCTAAAGAGTTTGGACTCTATGCTCCTACACCTGCTGTCCATCTGACTGGAATAAGATTTTGTCAGATAAAATTACTCTAAATTGTGTTGTATCAATTAGAGCTCTTTTCCTGTGCAAACGACAATAAATCAATGCAAACTGACTTTGGCAAAACTGAACTCATCGGCTCATAAAACTGAAAAACACAGGAGTAGTCCTTTAGGCGCAATTTAATCCAGAAGCTCAAATAATACAAAATAATTTGTTTCTGTTCTGCTTTTCCCTGAGAAAAAAGAGAATTGGCTTTGTCTGAGGGTCCTAAATATCCCCAGGCTCATTTTTTCCTTTCTGGAGGCTATCCACGCCCCAAAACTCTGTATGCTTCTTTCCTAGTCTATCTATTATCCCACAGAATATATGCACTATATATCATATAGCATAACATCCTTTGTAAGAAAATATGCAAAGTATATTACCATAAATTTAGCATTACTGAGTAGTCCAATAGGTTTAAGTAATACTTAATAGATCAGTTAGCCATATTCATAAAGCCTTAAGATAAGCATCCATTTGGCTCCTATTTTATGCCAATACCTGTATCAGTGGACTCTCCTTGAACATTTGACAGACATAATGTCAGTTTATCATTTGCTTGATTTGGTCAAGTGTTCATCGCTGACCAGTCATTTTGGCTGTAGAATTTAATGCATTAGTTACTGACCTTAAATCACTCTCTACCCTTGGAGGCAGAAATGGACAAATATACTTATATATTTTATATTATTTAAGGAAAGTGCAAATGTTATATTTGAATAATCTCTTTAAAAACTAACTTCCACATTTCATTGTTTAATCCACATTCTCCTTATAGCAATAGGCTTTAATTTTATATTTGGTGTTCCACAAGAGGAGATTTTCTTTTCAAGCACCTCTATCCATTTGTATGCAATTATGAATCCCAAGTTATGTGCCTAAAATTTTAAAAATGAGTCAAAGCTATATACTAAGAATAAATTATAAAAAATCCTTATTGCTAAGGGTAACAAAAACAATATGTTTCATCTTTGAAATATTTAGATATTCTAAGGAAAGGCAAATCCTTCATTTCAAACAGATGGACAAAGTGGTTCTTGAAAGTATATTCCAGTTAGGTAAAATAAGGTATTGTAGTCCAACATATGAATATTTATTTTCTCTTTATCTGTCTATCATCTGTCTATTTATCTAATGTATTTTCATTTATTATTGAGCACCTTTTTTCCTATTTTGGGGAATTAAAGTTATAATAATTTTACTCTTTTTGAAAGTAATCTATACCATCAGTATTAGTACCTAGGTAAGATGGCCTTGGATGTGCAGAGTATCCAGTGGCTGTGTAAGGAGCGTTACTTTAGGAAAACATGTTGATTCTTCATGAATCAATCTGACCTTCTCTCATGCCTGTGTGTGTGTGTGCTATGCCGCTTCAGTTGTGTATGACTCATTGCGACCCCATGGACTGTAGCCTCCCGGCTCCTCTGCCCATGGGATTCTCCAGGCAAGAATACTGGCGTGGGGTGCCTTTCCCTTCTCCAGGGGATCCTCCCAACCCAAGAATCAAACCCGAGTCTCTTAATCTGTCTCTTGCTTTGGCAGGCGGGTTCTGTATCACTAGTGCCACCTGGGAAGTCCCTTCTTCTCTCACTCCTTTGCAAAACTATTCTCTTTATTCAATACAGAACATTCTTGAAAAGGAAAACAAACACTCAAAAAGAAGAAGCTTCATATAAGAGGTTTGTTCTTCCCTAGAGGACTTTGTCATATGAAAAATCATTTGGGATAAACTCCCCAAACAAACAAACAAAAAAGATAAATCTCTGTTCATTAAGATGATTGTCCTGACCACAAATTTGCACAAGTGATATATTTGGCATTAGTCTGACTACCGCTCTGAATTCTCTGGAATCATTTCTAGCACATATTGTAGGCTTCTACGGCTATAGCATCTGTTACAAATATTTTTCCTGTTGTTTGAGTGTGAGTTTTCCAGTGGAATCTTCATGGTAGCTACATGAATGTATTGAGGAATACCTCATTCAGACTTGGAAATAGAATTGTTTTGTGTGCCAAAAGTAAACAACTAACTGGGTGTAAATTGAACAGACTGTACTCAGTGTACAAAAAGATGATGAGCCCTATTTTCTTATTTCTGAACTCAGCCTAACCTCAAGCTCTAACATTTGCTCAACTATAGGAAGACGATTATTTTCTAAATTGAAGATACACAACCACTTATGATATAAAACTCAGCTCCTAAACCCCATTCATTAATTCTCAACCAGTAACTAGGTTCAAGGATGATTGTTATTATTTTGAAAGGAACATAATTATTAGTAGACCCTGGGAATTAATGGGCAGGTGCCATGCTGGGGATAAAATACAAATATCAGTAAGACACTTTGGATATGGAGGAACTTTCCTGTAACTCAGAGTTTAACGGCTTGACAAGGACACCTAAAGCAAGCACTGATTGTTAGCTAAGTCTTCCTGGTGGCTCAGGAGTAATGAACCTTCCTGCAGTGCAGGAGACAGGAGATTTGAATTCAAAGCCTGCTGTTTTGTGACAACTTAGAGGGGTGGGAGGTGGGAGGGAGGTTCCAGCTGGAACGGGCATGATTCACGTTGATGAGTGGCAGAAAACAACACGACAGTGTAAGGCAATTATCCTCCAGTTAAAAATAATTAAAAAAAAATGGGGCAGGGCTATTATGAGATGGGGTAAGGTCTGGGGAATGGTTAACTCGGGAGGAAAACATTAGAGTTTTTCTGACCCAAGGCACACTCCCAACTCCCATTGCCTAATTTCAGGTGGAGAAGAGCAAGCTAGGACTTAAAGTGCCATTCTTTCTTTACATAAGCATCATATCAAGACAGCTACTAGTCCCCAGGGATAACAAAAAATGTCACAATTGCTATGTAAGCACTCTGAAAGGACGCAAGGAATCTGCATGTGATCATCTTAGGCCATCTGACACTAATTTAGCCACCAAGTGATGACTCCTGAATAAATGACCCCAGACCAGAACAGCAGGAAAACTATCCAGTTGAACCCAGCCCAAACTGTTGACCCACAAAATCATGAGCAAATAAACTGATTATTGTTTTAAGCCATGAGGTTTTGAGTTGATTTATTTTACAGCAATTAATAAGTTTCACCAAAGAAGAATACATTAGAAATACTGGATACAAAAAAATGATCATTCTTAAAATGTTAAATAAAATGAGAGTATTCAAACAGTCAGTGTTGAAATACTATCCAGAAAGTATCAGGAAACAAACTCTTGGATATGAAGAATACATGTAAGGTTAGGCACACATCTCAGAATGAAAGATGGGGAGGAAAATAAGAAAACATGGAAAGAAATATCTTTTGTTAATAATAACAAAGAATGTTATAGATCTCGAACCCAAAAACACATATGAATACCAAACAGAGTATTTTGGAAAAAATAAGCAGCTAGAATCACAATAGCAACATTTAATAAAATCAACTGTAACAGACGTTTTTAAAGATTGTGAAGAAATGGAAAAGGAAACAACCAACACAGATCTCAGAAAATAAGAACTACACTGACAAGAATTTTCTGAAAAGAAACATGGGACACAAAAAAGCCAGTAGAGCTATATTGTCAGTATTAAAGAAAAAAACACTTAGAAACTGAAAGTTAAAAGCTTGTAATCTATCACTTAAATTCAAGAGTGAAAAGAAAGATATTTTTAGCATACCCAATTTTCAAGAATGCTTAGTTGACTTATTAGAGCAAGAATAATGACTTCAGAAGGATATATTATTTTCTTCTGATATTAGTTCTGTATGTTTATGGTTGAATTTACCAGTTTTGTTTTGATATGATATATTTGCTTTTAATAAATGTTTAATAGGAGTTTAAAATGAGTAGCAAACTCATTTTGGTATGTTGAATTAAATTTCTGTTTACACTAAAAAAAAATCGATCTTACCTACACATGTTCCCAGGTTTTGCTAGTTTTATTTATTTATTTTTAAAATATCTGTGCATTTATTTATTTGGCTGTGCTGGGTCTGGTTGTGGCACGCTGGATCCCTGATCCTCACTGTAAGGTCTTAGCTGCAGCATGTGGGGTCTAGTTCCTTGACCAGGGATTAACTGGGTTCCCTGCATTGGCAGCAGCGAGTCCCAGCCACTGGACTACTAGGGATGTCCCGCTAATTTAAAATGTATTTAATCAGTCAGTTTCCTAGGGAACTGTGTTAAAAATCTTCAACTGCAATGAATATTTCATATATTTCTCTACTTTTTTCATTAGTTCTTTTTTTAAAAAAATGTTAATCTGAGTCTAAATTTTAGCTTTACATATGTTCAGGAACATTACATCAACTTGCCATGTTTTTTTTTTTTTTCCTGTAAGTATACAACAGCATCTTTTTCATGATATTTATTTGCTTTGATTCTATTTGCTTAACAGACATTGTATAACTGGATTGGGACATCTTTTGCGCCAGAGTAGCATACCTCTGGTCTCCCTTTATATTGCTCTCAGCCTCACACTCACCCTGATGCTTGCCAGCCCAGAGCTAGTAACAGGGAAGGTCTGAGAGATCATATTTTTTATTTTTTTTTAAAGAAACTCAGAGACTTTTATTAAAGTGTTAACATATTACTATATCACTAACATTACAGTACAAAAAAGGGAAAAAAAAGTATTGATCTTTATAAATTACAATAAGGGCTTCCCTGGTAGCTCAGAAGGTTAAAGAATCTGCCTGCAAAGCAGGAGACCTGGGTTCAATCCCTGGGTGGGGAAGATCCATGGATTAGGAGATGGCAACCCACTCCAGTATTCTTGCCTGGAAAACTCCATGGACAGAGCAGCCTGGTGGGCTACCGTCCATGGGGCTGCAAAGAGTCAGACATGACTGAGTGACTGACACACACACAAATTACATTAATGTACCTTTAAATGAGAAAAAACTGTAAGCTGACACAGTACTCTGTCACAGTAATGAATAACAACATCACAGTAATGAATAAGTACATTTTAATAAAATCAATATTATATAAAAGATACAATTTATGTACCTACTAAATGGTACCACTCATATTCTCTTCTTTATTCCTTGGTTTTAAAACACAAAATAACCTACAAAGAAGCATCCACTTCAATTTCAAAGACGAGAGATCATGCTTTTTAGAGATGGCCTTCACAACATCTCCAGTCGCATACATTGCTCTGCAATGCGACTGTGTCACTTTGCACAGATAGTGAACTCCACTTCTCTGTTCCCTTGTGTCTGTGTGGACCTTGCGATTGCTCTGCTCAGTGGAATACCACCGAAATGATCGGCTGCAAGCTGAAGAGGACACTTTCACTGGCCTTACGCCTTCTATTCCCTGTTACTCATACGTCAAGAAACCACTGTGAGATGTGTAGACAGCCTGATACTGCCATGCTGTGGGAAGTCCAGGCCATGCGGAGAAGCACCGGGGAGTCAAGCATCGTGGCTTAAGAGTGGAAGAGTGAGAGAGACAGCAAGGGGCCCCGAGGCATCGGACACGAGAGGAAAGCGTTTGTCTTGGAAGTTGATTCTCAGTTCTGGCCCCATCCACTGGTACCTCACGGAGCACAACCAAGGCATCTTCTCACAGTCTTCTTAATGGTCTTGCAGCAGCATGCTACACGGCAATTAAAAAAAAATAATAATAAAAGCTACAGCGAGTATCATTGGCTTTGGTGCTGAGCAGAAGTTGGAAGCCAAGAGCTTAAGGAGACTGTTACTGGGAGCTGAGAAGATAATGCAGAAATTGTTATCAGAGGCAGAAGAAACGTTGACATGCATTATACAGTGCCGGAAAGTTTAACAAAACTGCCAATGTCTGCTCGCCTTGTCTTTCCCTATGTTGGGTACATGTGTGTAATTACTCATCTATTTCAGTAAGAATTTATAACAACGCGACAACTACCTTCTGTATGTCAAGGAGTTTCTGTTCTCTGAGCTTTCTCTTAAAATTTACTTGCTATTTTCTTTAGTTGCTTCTTGGATTATTTTAAGCTAAGGCCTAAAAAATGTTTGTTTATGTTTTTCTTTTTTTTTAAGCACTTTGGGCGCTCCTGCTGGCTCAGAAGGTAAAGAATCTGCCTGCAATGCAGGAGACCTGGGTTCAACCCCTGGGTCAGGAAGATCCCCTGGAGAAAGGAATGGCAACCCACTCTGGTATCCTTGCCTGGAAAATGCCATGAACAGAGGAGCCTGATGGGCTACTACAGTCCATGGGGTCACAAAGAGTCAGACATCACTGAGCAACTAACACTTTCACTTTCATGGATATACTTATTACATTCAGCAGTGGCTCTGTAGGTATACATACCCTGGCTGGACATGATTAGTGAAAAAAAGCAGAAAAAAAAAAATTAGGGCTTTCCTTTAAACTCAGGTGAAAAAAATCCAAATGGAGTAGCAATTTTTTTTTCTTCCTACTTTTCTCCCAGGCTGTGAATTAGAAGATCTAGATTCCATCAGTCATTATGTTACAAATGAAGTGGTACTGTGGAAATCACTTCTTTTGGTCTATTGTTTTTTTCATTCTAAAATGATAGGATGGGATAAGACAGAGGATTTCAAACTCAACACTCACAGAAATCAGAAAATCCACCCCATTCCAAATCCTACATACTCATAACTGGTGCTGTAAAAATACTGATAGTGATGGAAAACTATATGTTAGTACAAATGAAATGGTAAAATGGTGAGGCTATTCCCAGCATAGTATCTAGGGGTAGCTGAGGATGGAGGAGATCATCATGAATTATCAGTTTTTCTTTCAGATTAATAAATTGCTGACATTTAGGAATGTCAGTAAACCGTGGTTCAATAATGATTTTTAAGTGAAGCAAGAATTATCTAGAATTGGACTTAACAAAATACATTACTCAAAAGCATCAGCTTATAAACCTTTGAACCAAAAGAACTATGTTGTGCTTTAGTTACAAATTAAAATAATTGTAACTTAGTCCTCTGTGATTTTAACTCATGTTAACTTGGTTCTCATGATCTAACCTCATGAGAACATCTAGTTCCTGTAATACCAAGGCAGGTCTCCCACATTACAGTCGTCAAAAAAAAAAACAACCTAAGGACACACATTTTTAAATAGAATCTTCAAATTTCTATTCTCTGCATATGTAAGAACTGTTTTCTCTTTACTTACCTGTTTGTTTCTTTGAAAAACCCACTGTGCTCAGAGTAATGTGTCAATAGTCTTCAGAGCGCTCCTCCAAAGCTACTGCTTTATGTCATTTCTGAAAACCTTTTCTTCATTAGAAAGCATCATTTTAGAAGGAAGTATAATTGTGAAAGGAGTCATGTATTGTATATAACCTTGTAATAACTGTAATAAATCCTTTAATTTCCCAGAGAAATTTATGAAAATTAACTGTGTATGTCATTAGAAAACTATTTTGAAGAATATTATTTTAAATAATACATTTACTAAAAAGCACTGATGACATTATATCTTGATTAAAAAAAAAAAAGTAACTGTAACTGCTTGGCGCTCTGTAACTGCTGCAGTATCACTCCTTCCCGAAACTACTTTTTCACAAATTTGTCTGCCCTAACAATGGGGGAAAGAGCGATTTTAAATTTCTCTTTTTGTCTTGCAAAAGGAAATGAAAACATGTGGGACATTTCCTTGCAACGTATTAAGTATAACAGAAAATGGAAAGTTAAAGAAACAATAGATAAATAGATAAATGATTTTGCTATTGTAATATACATTTGTTAATTTATTTCCATGCACCAAAGCTTGTTTCTTTCCTAAGAATCAGGTGTTTGAATTATGTCATGAGTCAGATATAAGCATTGTCCTAATTTAACATTAAGAGTTATTTTCAACAAATTAAGTTTTATCTTTTATTATTTTTCAAATCATCCACATAATATCTAATAAATCATGATAATAATAACATGATATGTCCTAAAATTGCTAAAAGAAGTAAACTTAAGTGATGTTATTACTTTATATACAAGAGATAAAAATTATCTTTGGCACTCACAAGTACCATTAATTTTCTAACTTGGCTATTTTAAGTAGTCTTGCTTATAGTCATTAACAGATGTTTTGACATGGAACATGTAGATTTATTCTTCACCTTAACTTATATTATCTAAATATGACTAAATCCTTTTTAAACCCCTGATGGAGGCTTGTTTTCTCCCCCAAAATAACAGTGAGTGGGTACAGAACAATGAACATTTCAATCTCAGTCCATATCCTTAGAAAAGTTCCTTTAGTTTATGCTGGTTTACAGACTACTAGCGATTTCATTAGGCCGGTGTTTACTGAAAAATCTTCTTGTTTCTAAGCCACTGTCAATTAAAAATGAACCAGCAGAAAAATAAAGTTTTTTCTAAAGTGTACCTGGTATAGTTCGGTAGGTAATGAAGCTTTTTTATTCCCCTCATGTTTCTCCAGACATGATAATACAATTACCATTAAATATGAAACAAGATGAGG
Organism: Dama dama; assembly: GCF_033118175.1. Taxonomy (NCBI): domain Eukaryota; kingdom Metazoa; phylum Chordata; class Mammalia; order Artiodactyla; family Cervidae; genus Dama; species Dama dama. The sequence continues at coordinate 7,402,820 of NC_083707.1, forward strand.
AAGGGCATGGCAACCCACTCCAGTATTCTTGCCCAGAGAATCCCATGGACAGGGTCGCAAAGAGTCGCACAAGATTGGAGCGACTTAGCACACAGTCCTAGGAGGAAAAGCAGGTCTCAGCATGAAAGAGGAATAACAAGTATATATCTGTAAGTACAGGTGAAAACTGGCTGAGTAATGTAGTCCTGTGAAAGCGCTTGCCCACAAGAGGCTAATATTCTTATGATATAATACAACATATTCATAGTAGGAAGAAAATCATATTTTATTTTACTGATTTTCATAACATATCCTATCTGGCTTAAATGTGAGATTTTAAGGGTTTTACCTGCCTTCTGTTTTATGCAGATTTTCTACCTGTCAGGATACATTTATAGATTGAAAAGAAATGACTTTATCAATACTGCTTAAACTCAGTTTCATACTAGAATACTGCAGATCATTTTAAAAAATTCCACTGTCTGGCAGCAATTATTTATGACCTGTTTTTTATAAACTGACATTATGACTTGTATATTGAGTTAATAAGATGGAAGAAACAGAACTTTAAAATATGTTAGGGGATTTTCAAGAGACTAATACAGAATGTATTGGAAGCACTATTGATTATAGTCATTTTTTTTTTGTAACACCACCTATTTTAGCCATTAAAAAAAAAAAAACAAACCTTGAAGAAGATGCCAATAGTTCAGATGAATTAACAAAAGATTCCTAGTAGACCTGGAGCTTTATTAGTTTCTATAGAGAACCACATGTATGCAGATAAATACTTTCTTTTGAATCAGAAGAGCAAGTGTCCTACACCAATTCTTTTTGTTGTTGTTGTTGTTTAGTTACTAAGTCATGTCCAACCCATCTGTGACCCTGTGGACTGCAGCCAGCCAGGTTCCTCTGTCCATGGGATTCTCCAGGCAAGAATACTGGGGTGGGTGGTCATTTTTTCTCCAGGGGATCTTCCCGACCCACAGGTTGAACCATTGTCTTCTGCATTGGCAGGTGGACTCTTCACCACTAAGCCACCATGGAAAAACCCCCAATTCTTTTTAGGGTTTTAGAATTCATTTTTATCATTCATTGTTATAGGGTGCACTGTTCAAAGGAAACCAATGACACTTTGATTGGGATCAAAAGGCAGTAATGCTGCCTTCTATCCTATAAGTAGTCTCTATTTCAATGCTAACTTTGGAGAACTGTGACAAAGCCCCCTCTTTCTAGGACAGTACATTGAACTTATCAAAGCTATCTGTTTATAAGCTTTCTCTTTCAAAATCATCACATCTTGAAAACTGGCCATGTGTGTGCAAAACCTTCCCTTGGAGAAGCTAAACTTTTCCCATATGCTGCTTTTTCTCAGAAAGTAAAAAAAATCGTGGGTCCCCATCAGTGAGGTGGCATTACTCAGCAAGTGGTGGTTCGTGACTCAAAAGGGAGAAGGCAGGTTGCCAAGCAAGCAAGACATGGTGGATGGTTAACAGGACTTGTGCATGGGTGTGTGTAGGAAAATGAATGAAATCTTCAAGGGAAAAGTTGTAGCCATAACCTGGAAGGATTCAGGGGGTGGAGCAAAAGCCTTAGCATCTGCCTGACTCAGTCTCTTGGGGAGTGAAGAGAGGACCTGAGCGCCTCTCTCATGGAGCTTCTATCCCAGCTCAGGATATGCAGGCTCAGAACATCAACACTGAGGTTTGCGTAGAAGTACAACCCTTCTTCTCATTAGAAAAGACTCTGATGCTGGGAAAGATCGAAGGCATGAGGAAAAGGGGGCAGCAGAGGATGAGAGCAGCACTGACCACGACAGAGACTGAACAACAACAATGCTTCAGCCTCAGGCACAGCCCAGAAGGCAGGGGTAGTCAGAGATCAAAGAGGCCCCTGTTTCTGAGAATCTGATCCCAGAGACAGACATGTTGGCCAACAGGAAACTGGAGGAATTATGATGTGGACTTAAAAAGGCTTGGGTGCCCCTCCTCTTTGCCCTCTGGATCTCCTCTCCTAGTTTCCTGGATACCCCCTTCCGACCCAAGGCCCTCACACTGGTATAGCAGTATTTCAGTGCTCGCTTCTTTAGCCAAGTTACAAAGACCCGTGTCCTGGAAAGCAAACGGGGGGAATGGAGGTGGGAAATTGTTAGACATACTTGAGTGGATGGATTTAGCAAAGACCAACTTTTCTTCTTCTTACCTTAAACTGCTGTTGAGAAATAGATTTCCCTTAGGAAAAAATTTAACGTTGCCACTGTTTCATTGAAGGATTTTCTCCCCAAAAGTCACTTTCATAAATAATATTTTTGGATGCAAAAAATAATTACAATCCAGTCTAACATGTCAACATTCTACTATCAACTTACATCTTTGACCATTTTTAAATGGTCCTCCCTCGCCCGTAGATGACCTGTTTTCTTTGGCATCTATTCACCATGTACTAACTGCTTAAGTCTTCCTTGACTTCACTCCCATCCCCTCAGCCCCCACCCCAACACACACACACACACACACACACACACACACACGCACGCATGCACGCACACACACACACACACACACGCACGCACACACCCTGCGCCCGCACAAGAACAGCACGGGGATCTGCTGACTATCTCCCACTTTGATCCTTTCCTTTTAAGAGCTGAAACGTGGGCAGATACACACCAGTTTTCCGAGATAGTTCTCCGGGCTCTCCACCCCTCCGCTCACCCTGGCTTACCCAGGCGTTTCTCTCCAGCTCATAGCTCCTCTCACAGGCACGCCTTCTGATGGAGTTGGCGCTCGGTGGGCGCGCAGTCTCCCTCTGCGTTCTCTTGTCTCTGTCTCCAGGTCTCTCTCTCTCTCTCCCCCCACCCTTCCCTTTTCACCCCGTCCGGTGTTCTGCTTCTATTGCTCTAGCTCTCCATCCCACCCTACCCCATCTACCCACTTTTCACTAAATTGACAGAAACACACACACACAGCCCTATGTCATCACTTTACCCCACCGTCGAGGACTTGCAGCTGCCCGGAATCAAAGAGCCAAAAGCGGGAAGGAAGGAGTCTTGGTGGTTGCCTCCGGGGCTGGGGGCTCCTCTCCGGCCTCGGGGTCACCTCATTATCCCTCATCTCAGATTACGGGCAGGAAGACCTCCACCCTTTCGCCGCTGCTTTGCTGGGAACCTGAGGGCAGGGCGGCCGCGAGCATCCCGCGTCCCCCGCGCGCGCGCGCACGCCCGTGGGCGGCCGGCGCCGCAGCAGCAGGTGCCAGGAGGGGGCGGCCCGGCCGCCGGTCCGCGCGCGCGGCTCTTTCCTCTCTGCCTTTAAAGGTGACCTAGTCTCGGCGGCGCAGCGCCCCTCAGCTTTCTACCTCCTCGAATTCTTGCTACGCCTGCCTCCTCCCCGCCGTCACTCCCCCCACCTCAACTCCCAGTCCCAGCGGTGGAGTGTGGGACTGCGACTGGGCGCGCTGGGGTCCGGGGTCGCCGAGGCGGGGGCCGGGGGTTGACGGCCTCCGCGGGGCCCCGAGGTGTGGCCGGCGGCGGGTGGGCGCGGGCTGAGTGCGCAGAGCCCGGAGGGCGGGACGCAGCCGGGGGTGGGAAGGGGGTACCGCAGCGTCCAGGCAGGGACACCCGCCTCCACGCGCTCCAGCCCTGCTCGAGCCACCTCGCGTTTAACGGTTCTCCATATTCATTTATTCTCATTTTAGAAGATGGGTTTTTGTTTTTTTTTTTTTTTCCCGGGGTTGTTTCCCCAGCAACTCTTTTTTTTCCCCCTCCCCTCTCCGAGTTTAACACGCTGCGCGCGCGCGCGCGTCTGTCCTTTTTGGGGTGGGGTGGGAGGTGATCGGTGTTTGCCTTGGGGGTTTTTTTAAATATCTTGGGGAGGGCGAAGGAAATGCGCTAGAAGCCCGTGCCTCTGCCCGAGCGGTTTGTCTGGGGCGACCTCCGCGTCAGGCCAGGCGATAAAACGCGAAACTTTTAATGTTGCCTTCGCCTCCGGCGCGCCCCTGCCTGGTCTCGCAGCCTGAGCCCGGAGTATACGGCTAAGTCGTCACCCCCGAAGGGAGACGGGGCCCACTTCCTCTAGCCAGATGGACTGCGGGGCGCGGGGAACAGCTCGATCGCAGTTTCTAGGCGTTTTTCAAAAGTGAACATGTGAACCCCGAGAGGGATTTTCACTTGCTGGCCCCTCCTCCTCCCTCGCCTTTTTAGCCGGCACGAGGCTCCAGTTCCGGATTTGCCCGGCGCCCTCTGGACCCCTCGGCCCGGGCTGGCGGAGTGACGGCTCCCAGCCTGGTCCTTGCCCCTCTCCCCCTCGCCCCACCCCCAGGATCCGAGCGGGTGTGATGTCCTTGCAGCCGCCGCCGCCGCCGCCCCATTCGGCCGCGCACCAGCCCCGGGGGCGCCGGCCGAGCGGAGCTGCGCGGCTGCACGCGGGCCGCGGGCTTCCCGGAGGGTCACACCGCCCCGGGCTATGACTCAGGCGCCCACTTGGTAACTCTGCCATCTTCCCGCTCCCTCCCCGCCCCGTTCCCGTCCCCGCCTCCCCCCTCCCCACCCCCCGCCACCCCGGTCTCCCCGCCACCACCCCGCAGCCCTCCTCCCAGACGCCCACCCACCCGTTCCTCTCTCCTCAAGATCGCAGAGGTGGCGCGGAGCCCGGCGAGCCGATGACGGACCCCTTCCTCCTCCTGTCTTCAATGCCTCAGCGGACGATCCCCAAGGGCTGGACCGAGGAGGGCTGCTCCGACCTGCTGCTCGTGGTGTATGAAACCGGGGACTGAGCGAGCCCCCGCCGCCGCCGCCGCCGCCGCCGCCGCCGCGCGCTCCGTCGCTGCCGTCGGTCGGCACCGGCCCCCGCCTCGCCGCGCCGCTCGGCCCCAGCCCCTGCCCGGCCCCGGCTGGAGCGCCCCAGGGCTCGCCCCGCGCCCGCCGCCGCCCGCGCGCCCTCCTGCCAGCCGCGGCGGCGGCGGCGGTGATGCAGAGGGGGCGGGAGCAGCCGCCAGCGGCGCGGATGGAGGCGCCCGGCGCCCGGGCGTGAGGCGAGCGTCACGGCCGGGATGCTGCCGGCTTCGCGGCGGTGAGAGCGCGAGCCCGGGGCGGAGGACGCGCGGACTCGGATCTTGCTGCTGAGTGGGCTCGGATCGCTGGCTTTCCCCCGCCCTCTCTCCCCCCGCTCTTCATCTGTTCCCGGTTTGCACCTCTAGACCCTCTCTCGACTCCGTCCTCTCCCTGACCACTGGAAGTCTTCCCGTCTCTAAATGGAATTAGTGGAGCCTGGAGCCTCTGGTGTAAGGAACAGACATGATCTATGGACGCAGTTTGTTTCACAGTGAGTACCTCTTCCCGCCGCGCCGCGCCGGGCCGCCCCGGGGACCCTCCTCCCCGCCTCCCTCCCCTCGTGGCCGAGCGCGCAGGGAGAACCTGGCCCCCGCCGCGCCCTCGCCGGACCCCGCAGTCCCCGCGAGTCGGGGCAGATGTAAACTTTCTGTATTGCAGCATCCTCGACCCGGCGTGGGGGCGGCGCGCGGCGGTGGTCCCTGGGGCTGAGAGTTGGCCGAGAAAAACAGCCCTGCCGTGCGCCGGGGCGTCGGGGGGTGGAGGGTGCCGAGCGCCCGGTGGGGACGCGCACGTGCGGCAGAGGACTGGCGGCGGGTCCCACGGAGGTCGCAAGTGGAAGGGGGGAGAGAGCTCCAGCTGTCGCGGGTCCGACAGCTCCGGGGAGGAGAAGGAACGGTCCTTTCAGGGGCTTCTGGAGCCCAGCGGGCCCGTGTCGCCCCTCCGGTGGGTAGTGTGTGAACCACCTGAACGCCACGCTCGAGGGCGGCGCGAGGGCCAGCCTCAACTCTTCCGGAGACAGACCGCGAGTGTCGCTTCACGAGTGTGCGGTTCGCGTGCGGTCCAGGGGAGGGCGAGGAATGGAGGCAAATAGCGTCAGAAGTCATCGAGTAAAAGGCAGGATAAGAGCCGTGGTGGGAATCTCACGGGATAGAGGGAGGGTGAGGCTGCCGGGGCCGCGCAGTCAGGAGACCGGCGTGTTCATCACAGGACACATTCCACAGTGCGGTTCCATCCCAGTAGGGACCCCAAACCAGCAGCTTGGCGTTGCTGGCTGTAAACGTGTGTGTGTGTGCGTGGACATGGCAAGTTAAAAGTAAGACTTTTTTTCTACCTGAACACAGACAATAACAACCAGTGTTTTAATCTGAAAGCAGAAGACCAGGTTAGGGTACAAGTAAAATAATTGACATCCTTTCTCGAACACTAATGTCAGGGCTCACATATACTTTTCCTGGAACAGTCTTCATGGATGCGTTTTTAAGATCCTGTCCTGAACTTTCGTTTAGGAAGTCATTGTGGATTATACCTGCCCTTATCTAAAGTCCATTTTAAGTGGACTTATGATTAGACACCTAATGAAACTGAGAGCTTGTAGATAATTGACAGGAAAATAAATGATAAAAGAGAAATACAGAAGGCAAAATCAGAAATTATGAAGACTAGATTACTTTAATACTTCTCTCAGTTTTAGACTTTGTCAAAATATTAAGTAAGTCAAGGATGTGGAAGTAAAACAAGATGCGTTTTAATGGTCTTTGTAGATTTACTGTTAAGTTTTAGATCAGAGTCTTTTTCTGATACTGAATATCTGCCTTAATAAAATGTTTATAGAAAAAACCTTTTTCAAAATTATAAAATATTCCGGGATAAAACAAACGATTGCATCAAAGTTAAGGTTAGGAGAGATTCATTTCCCAGCCTAAGCATGCTGAGGACTGGGGTTACTTGGTAGGTCAGTCTTGTAAAAGAAACATTTTTATTATGGTGCTTATGCCTTTAGTCCACATTAGGCTGTTCTTCCCTTGTTCTGCTCCCCCACTTGCCATAAGATTTGGTGAAATATTTGTTTCCTAAAATACAGTAACACTGTTGATGAAAATACTTTTCTTTTTCATCCTTTGACCTCCTGACCCTCTGTCTTCTTTGTGAGAAGCTGGCAAAGTCGTTTACAAGGGGCAGCCAGGCCACACTCCTGAAAGCCCACTGTGATGTGACATTAGTAGGTGACAATGTTGACTCTTAGTCTCAAAGTCTGAATTTGCCTTAGGAGCTTGAGTCTCAACCATTCTTAACTGGCTTTACTTCCTGAGGAGGTTCCTAAATTCTTCTGATTTGTACATTTTGATTCAGTTTTTGCAAGTTCTTAGTTATCTGAGAGGGGTTGACAGTAATAATCTTCTCTGATATCATTTTATCTTTAAACTGTTATATTAATAGAATTTGGTCATTTCAGTGTACATTAATCTTCCCAATTTTTCTGTTTTGTTTCAGTTGTAGCAAGTTTAATCATCCTCCATTTGTCTGGAGCAACCAAGAAAGGAACAGGTGTGTTTCTTTGGAAAAATTCAAGTGGGAGGCCTCTGCTCACTTGCCTTTTCCTGTATTCTCCATATTCTTAATATTCCAGAATATCTGAGCATTTTATAGTGTGTATAATTGATTGGTTTTGACTAAGACAGCATTTAGAAGTTAATTTACTAATGGATATTGTAAGGATGTCCTCTCTATTTTTAGTTGTATAGAAAATTGGATAATGGGGCTTTCAAAAATTTTATTTTGCAGAAAAGCAAACCACCTCAGAAACACAGAAGTCTGTGCAGTGTGGAACTTGGACAAAACATGCAGAGGGAGGTATCTTCACTTCCCCGAACTATCCTAGCAAGTACCCCCCTGACCGGGAATGCATCTACATCATAGAAGGTGAGGGAGCCAAGTCAGCTGGCCATCCCTGAGCTTGGGATGGACAATGTGCATATAGACATTACAGAGATTGCTTCTGGAGACCGCACATGTAAATATCTCTGAGTGAAGCCAATAGCCATAAAATCTGGAATCAAGCTAATTATTGAAATGATTAGTAAAGGCTTTGTTGTTGTTGTTTAGTTGCTAAGTTGTGTCCGAATCTTCGCAACCCCATGGACTGTAGCCCACTGGGCCCCTCTGTCCATGGGATTTCCCAGGCAAGAATCCTGGGGTGGGCTGCCATTTCCTCCTCTAGGGGATCTTCACATGTCTAGGGATCGAACCTGTGTCTCTTGTGTTGGCAGGCAGGATTCTTTACCACTTAGCCACTGGGGAAGCCCAGTATACATAGAGACATTACAAAAATTGGTTCTGGATACCCTACACAAAAAATGTCTCTTGAGTGAATCCAGCAACTGTCAAATGTGGGATCGAGCTAATTATTGAAATGATTAGTAAAGACTTATAAACAGGTAAATTCTGGAAAATAAAAAGAAATCAACAACTTAGTTTATTTTGCTGTTGATTTCATTGATGTGGAGTTCTAAATTAGTGGAATGGATGTATGATTGGCATAATATTACCGAATGTGTAACAATTTTGGTAGCTCATCTTTTATTGGTTAAATAATTAGTAGAAAATCTATTCTTTTGTTATTTTTCTCTTAAATAATATGAAGTACCCAAAACGTATTCATGTCAGAAATAAATGTAATCATGGAGGGTGGGAGAGAGGGTCAAGAGAGAGGAGATATATGTATACCTGTGGTTGATTTGCATTGTTGTAAGGCAGAACACAACACTCTAAAGCAATTATCCTCCAATTAATTTTTTTTTTAATTCATGATCGTATTTTCCAAACATCAATCTGAATATTACTCTGAGCCTTAGTTTGTGCTCAAAAGTGACATTTTCATACTTTTATGCCAAAGTCAGCAGTCCAAATGATGATGCTTCTTTTCATTAATTTTTTTCCCAGCTCGAAGGATAAAAAGTGCTGAAAAAGGGATTCACTTCTCTTTGAACATTTTCCATTTCCATTACCCTTGTAGACACCTCTCTATTAAGGAAATTTTTTTTTAAATATATGAACATTTCATTTAGTGATAGAAGTTTTCAATATTATGTGTTAGTACCTAACGGCCCCAAACTTGCAACTTCCCAAACACCTGTGCACCCCCTACCCCCCCCCACCCCCCCCCCCACACACACATAATTACCTTACCAGAGTTAACCATAAAAGGTATTTATGCTCACTATTTACTTATAAGCAAGGCACATGTTAATTTGATAAGTCTTTCATGTCAAGGACAAAACTTGAAGTTGGGAAATAAAGAGAACCTCCTATCACTGTGAACTCTTCTTGAAATACTTCATACTAGCCCTTTTTTCATTCATACATTTCACAAATACTTACTGAACCACTCTTGTTAGTACAGTTTAGAGAGTATTGAACAAAATTGACATGGTCCTTGCCTTATGGAACCTACAATGTGGTCTGGGGACTATGCTCTTTTCCACTAAACAGTCTAAACTGGCTCTGAGATGAGCAGTGTTTGGAACAGGGAGAAAGACAAGGCTATAAGGAGAAAGATGCTTGCGTTCCGTTTTAAAGACCATTCAGGACACAGTCATTCTCTGTGTAAAATAGCATGTGCAAGAGGTTCAGAGATATGGTGTGGTTGGTTAACCACATGTAGAGGGCTTTTGCAGAGGGTGAGGACAGGGACAAGTGAGGAGGCTGGAAAGCATGTGGTCTCAGATAAAGGAGAACTTAGTATCCGTCTGCCACCCAGGCCAGTTTGGACTTGATATTGTAGACAGTGGGGTGCCACTGAAATAATCTCAGGAGAGAAATAGTAAGCTGAGATTTTGATGAAGTAACTGGAAAAAAAGAACTGAAAGAAGAAACTGTTGTGAAAAACCAGGTAAACCACAGGGAAACAGAAGTGACATTGATGGGAAAACAATAAACAGTGAAAGGTATTTGGGAAACTGAATCTTGAGTGACTGGATATAGGGAGGGGAGAGTAGGCCATCCTGGGACTATTCTATGGGTTCTGGCTTGGTGACATGTTAGATGCAATTGTTATGCCAGGTAAGGAATAGGGGTGGAGAAAGGGGCATTAAAGGGAAAGCCATGTCTTCAATTTCATGTTTATGGAGAATGTCTCATGAAGAAATTGCATGTGTGGATCTTTAGTTCAGTGGATAGTCCTGGCATGAAAATATATGTTTACAGGTGATAAATACAGAGATTGCTATTGAGACTGTTAATATGAGTACCACTATCCAAAGGGCATTCATAGCATTTTAACTCTCAAAAAACACAGATACCTGGGTCAGCCTCCAGATTTTCTGATATAATTGGTCTTGGATGGAGCTGCAAATATTATAATCTCCCTCCTTTGGGATGTCCACGGCATCCAGTACATTGGTCTGGAAAGAGAGGAGATAAGAAATACATAGAATAGATTTTTGTAAATTAATATGCAAGGGAGGGCAGAGTAAAGAGAAAGGCAATGTGGACTATGAAGGAAAAGCCAGGGAGTATCTGGGTTATAAAAGGAAGTCTCTAATTTTCAGGTGATTATGTATCTCAGTTCTATATACATTTTGATACCCATGCCTTAATTTTAAATGCAAGTGTATACCGAAGGCTTTAGTTTTAAAGCCACTCAAGTGTGATATTCAATATATATTTAAGAACTGCTGTGGAGGGAACAGTAGTCATTCGGAATGATTGCTGATCACATGGGCAGCGGGCCCTCTTGTGCCAGGTCTTAACTTTCACGGAGGGGTTGGTCTTTGGAGAGGGTCAGGAGGCTGGAAAGCACTCAAAGGATTCAAGACAGCTGTTTGCTAACTAGGATAAAAGTCTGGATACTTCAGCAGCTGAAATGGCTATACTGGGGGTACCCTGACTGAGTATCAGTCTAGAATGCCAGAGTTTTGAACTGTTTTGGCCATGACAAGGCAAGAGTGGAAAGGCTTCAGCAGATGCATCCATGCAGAGGTTTACAGAGCTACTCACCTGATCTTGCTCTTCTGTGATGAGAGCTGTAAGCACATTTATAAAGATAAGCTCATTTACTGCGATTCACTCAAAAAAAGCTTTCTTTTTTGGACATACCCTCAAGGACAAGTACTGTGCTTGAGTGCTGAAGGAAGAAGGCGGTTGGTGGTGGTTTAGTCACTAAGTCAGGTCCCACTCTTGAGACCCCATGGTGTGTAGTCTGCCAGGCTCCTCTGTCCACGAGATTCTCCAGGCAAGAACACTGGAGTGGGGTGCCATTTCCTTCTCCAGAGGATCCTACCAACCCAGGAATCGAACCTGGGTCTCCTGCACTGCCGGCGGATTCTTTACCAACAGAGCTATGAGGGAAGCCCGAAGGAAGAAGGTAGACAGATACAGTTTGTGTATTTAAATTTAGAGAGGAGGTGTTTTCTTTGGGTGTGTGTGGATTGTTTTTTGTTGTTGTTTGTTTTTTAAGCAAGATTTCCTCACATAAACAGGAGTTGGATTGGAAGTATACAGGTAGTCCCCAAAGTGGGAAAACACATGAACGCTTGAAAGGGCATGCTGTCTTAGAAAACATGAACGCCTGGGATGGCCTGAGCTTGGGCTGTTTGTGAGCTGGAAAGACCCTGCTGGAGTGAGCTGTCGGAGACTTCGAAGAAACCTGTGTGTCATCGTGTTGATTGTTTCCTTTAGCTGATGGTCTCTGAATGAGTTTAACCCTGAGAATGACAGGATAAGGCTGTGTTCTAGAAGAGTTACTCTTCATATTCCTCTGCACACAGTTCGCTCTAACCAAGACATCTGATTGGGACTACTTGAATGGTTGTAGAACTCAAGATCTATGAAGCAGATCTCAAGTGGTGTCTGACCTTAAAACTGGCTTCTCCTGAAGATACAGGAGAAGTAACAGAAAGATGCCTCTCCGCTCTTTAAACCTGAGTTAGGAGCCTCTCACAAAAATACCGTGACTTGTTCATTGTGTTAGATATTGAAATGGTCTTTTTATATCAGAATAATATTTGGGGCAACCTCATCAGTTTTAAGACTCATTCCTTAGACATTCTTACAGAAATTTTATCCCTTAGACTGCTAACTGAAACAAACTTCCTTCATGTTTCTATGTATGTCACGGTCAAAGTTGGATAGAAGTTATTATACAAGATGAAATCTTAAGTAGAATCAGAAAAGTCAAACTACAGATTTAAAAAGGACCTTCTAGACATAATCTTTCTTACTTTTTTTTTAGCTGCCCCAAGACAGTGCATTGAACTTTACTTTGATGAAAAGTACTCTATTGAACCATCTTGGGAGTGTAAATTTGATCATATTGAAGTTCGAGATGGACCTTTTGGATTTTCTCCAATAATTGGACGTTTTTGTGGACAACAGAATCCACCTGTAATAAAATCCAGTGGAAGATTTCTATGGATTAAATTTTTTGCTGATGGAGAGCTGGAATCTATGGGATTTTCAGCCCGGTACAATTTCACACCTGGTAAGTGGGGGCTTGTTTTTCCTGTCTCTGCTTTCTTCCTTAGTTCTCTTTCTGTCATAGTATAAGAACTTCTGTAAGACAACTTTATCATTTCTAAAGTTTCCCAGTTCTATTTGGAACCAAACCTACAGTGCTCTCTCTCTTCATATTGTAAATTCTGAAAGGGAAATTATTTTTCCTTAAAATTTAGCCTACTCTAGAGGTAAAGCATAGTGACTCAGGGGTTTACATGGTCATCAGCAACACAGTTAATTAGTTGGACTTCCATTACGCTGAAACATGTAATTCAAGAGGCAGTCTGTAATAGAGAAACTAATTATACTTTGAATCCCAATAAACTTGAAAGGCAATTGCAATATTGCAAAATGTATCCATCAAAATGATCTTTGGAGAAATTGAATAAAATATTCATTTGTTCTGAAAATTATCATTTTTAAAGCAATTGGATCTTAGGATAAAGCCATCTAATCTCTTTTTTAGAAATGCAAATCCCTAAGAGTTGTGATGAAAGGAAAAGTGAGCCCCCTAGCAGCCCAGTACTCATTTGCAAGGCCTGGCACACATTATCTGTTATTATATAATTATCCGTTCTATGTCAATTTTCCTTTTAAACTGTTAATATTAAAAAAAGGCCTGTGATGTTGACTGGCTCACTTTATGATGAGTTACCATTTGTTACAATGAAAATTGTTACCACATTTTTAAACTGTGTGAACATCAGGCTGCAGCAATTTGAGATTTGATGAGGTCATTTTTTTTTAATAGAAAGATGATTCAAATTACATAAAGTACATTATTTACTTATAATTACATATTTTTTTAAAGTTGGTGTGTATCACTTTACTCAGGTTGTAACAGGCAGTAAATTAAATTGGAGTGTACGTAAACTTTGTTCAAGTTTCTATCCCACGTTACAGAGGCGACATCAGAGTAGGGCTGTGATGCTCCATTCAAACACTAAAATATTTTAAATAGTTAATATGCGATTAACGATGACTTTTATTATGATACTATAGACAAATAATATGATAAAATAAGTGAGATATTAACTCTGGCATATGTGTTAACCTTAAACATTACTAGATTGTGGTTTTTGTTATGCTTTGCTAATATTGGATTGTTAACAGAAGTCATGGATATTTCATATGTGGCAATCAAACTTGATGTGTTCTGAAAACATATAAACATTGTGATTGCTTAATTAGTGCTGGAGTTTTTAATGGAAATACATATTTTCTTCTTGACCGCTAATTTGGAGTATAACCAGAATCGAAAGACAATGGCATGTCTAGGCTTTCGTAAGTTCCAATTTCATCCTGAGATTGGTAATCATGGAAACATGATTTTATGTGGGGATATGAAATTGTAGTCTCATTAGAAATGTAGAGTCAACTTCATCAACTTCATCAGCTTAAGCAAGGTGATCCAGATTCTAGCTCTACTTGAGATGCATAAATGGTGACGCTCAATCTGCTGCCCTTGATTTTCAGAACCTTCTTGGTTCTCGAGTGCTGTTCTTTGCTCCTCGTTTTTTTAGAGTCATGCTACTTCACCTGTAGAAGGAGATTTTATTACCAAGAGCACCTGAGTCAGAACGGAATGTAGGGAGGTGGTTCATGAAATGAAGAATACATTAAGGATAGACTTAAGCGTCTCTAGTCACTTGGACAAACTCAAGTGTAGCAGGAAGCCTACTCCTGGCACCTGAGGGAAATGTAGGACCTTAAGAAGAGATGTGTCAAAACCCCAGTCTGCGAAGCTGACATCCATGGCCCGAGGCCATTGCCTGAGTGCGCCGTAATCCACAACTCAGTCTATAAAGAGACAGTATTGAGGAGGCCACTTAGTTGATGAAGGAGGCAGAGATTCGTGATAATTTGTCTGTGGACAGAGGAGCCTGGCGGGCTACAGCCCATGAGGTTGCAAAGAGTCAGCCATGACTGAGCGACCACGGAACATGCAACATATGGAGAGCAGGGAGTTGCAGAGACTTCACTTTAATTTGGGCTTTATTTTTGTTTGGTAGTGTGCTTCCAGTGGTGATTTGTGGAAGTTGAGCAGAGTTCTTCAAGTTCGCTTTATCATTTAAGGGATAAAGCAGTGCTGACATTCCGAGGGCCCCCAAGTGGGATGCCCCCTGCAAGGGGATCTTCTCTGCTGGCCTCCAGCATGGCCGTGAAGGACACTGGTTTTAGAAGCAGATTAGGCTTCCAGTTCTGACTGTCTTATTCTTGCTTGCTATAAATTTTGGATATGATTCTTAATGTTCTATGCCTCAATATTTTTATTTGCAGAATAAAAATAGAAATAATATTATTTCAAAAGATTTGTTTGAAGATTGTTTGATTACTGACCAATGCATATTTATAGATTTTTCACTTCCTAAATGATCTCAGCTATTGATAGTTCTTATTTTATTAATTTGATCGTGTGTTCTTTAGAAGTAAGGAAGGCTTGGCATAGTTTATTGGGAGAGCAGGTGTCCCACACTTTTTAAATTACAGCTGCTGTTTCCCTGACTTTGGTGGGGGGGGTGGATGTGCAAAACTAATACCTTCCTGATGTCACTTTTCCTTACTGGGTTTATTTTAGTGGGTCTAAGTCTCCACAGGAGGGTTATAGTTATTTCTGATAGCAGTCATAAAATACATTAGAGCAGAAACAGCAGTGAGAAGACCAATTATTTTTGAAAATTTATCGCAATCTGGAATCTGGATCTTAATTTGTAGTCTCAGAAACTTGAGGTGGGCACATGAAAATTTACCCACTCTTAGTAATGAGTTCCATTGACCAAGCTAAAAAGACTGAATATACACATATACATGTAAACATCTATACACATACATATATGCACACATATAAAAACATATATACGTTTTCAGTTAAGAGTTCTTAGACTCACTCAACTCAGTGTTTCTTTTAAGCAATCATGCATGGACATCCAGATTATAATCAGAAGATTACACAATGAGTGTGAAATCCAAATATTGAAGCTTAACTTTGTAACTTGCATCCAGCTAAGGTACATGATGATTCATCCCTATAAAAATGGATCATTTTTTTTCCCAGTGATGATTTAGGTTTAAGACTTTTTGTTGTTGTTCAGTTGTGTCCAGCTCTTTGCGACTCCATGGGCTGTGGCACACCAGGCTCCTCTGTCTCCACCATCTCCCAGAATTTGCTCAGAATCATGTTCATTGAGTTGGTGATGCCATCCAACCATCTCATCCTCTGTTGCCCCCTTCTCCTCCTGCCCTAAATCTTTCTCAGCATCAGGGTTTTCCCAGTGAATCAGCTCTCTGCATCAGGTGGCCAAAGTATTGGAGCTTCAGCTTCAGTATCAGTCCTTCCAATGAATATTCAGGGTTGATTTCCTTTAGGACTGACTGGTTTCATCTCCTTAGAGAAGACTCTAAGAGTCTTCTCTAGCACCACAATTTGAAAGCATCAGTTCTTTGGCACTCAGCCTCCTTTATTGTCCAACTCTCACATCCGCACATGTAGGTTTCAAACTGCCATGGGTCATTTCCTCTGTCTAGTCTTGAGCTGTGGTCTTGCCTGACCAGGACACTAATTTGTATCAACTCTTATCTCAAAACTTGTTTTTGTCTCTTAATATCTGAGTGTCTTTGACCATCTTTCCTAGGCACCTTTAAACATAGCCCTTCAATCCCTGGCTCCTGTGTTCCTGGGAGCCACTTGTGACCTGGTGGTAGACAGTGGTGGATGGAGGTCATGTGTGGACCTGGAGGGTGAGAAGCAGAGCCAGAGAAGATGCCACCAATTCACTCTTACAGGGATTTCCCATCTTCTGACACATTCTGATGACCCTGCAGTTTTTATTTTATGGACTGTGACTATTTCTGGATGCTGTACCTTTACACAGTGCAATGATGAATCACCTAGGATTACAGTCTAGCATGCATGAGAAGGATTGTGAGATTGAGTGACAGTCAGAGAAAACTCAGCCAGTCAAACTCTGAAGTCTGCGGAAATGAAGGATGGGGTGAGGTCTGAAAAGCAGGGCTGAGGACCCCAGCGCCTTGCGGGGAGGTTCCAGGATGATCCCTCTTGGGAAAATCTCTCTTCTTCCGGTGTAATCACAGTTGTGTTGTGACGTACACTCTCCCACTCCTGAGACGAGAAATGAAGTCAGAGTTACTGAGGATGTTACAAGATACATGATGGAAAATTTGATAACCCACAGATAATTGAAAAAGAAAACATATAAAAGTGTTCATTGCAATAGACTGACATTATTTTCTCATCTTAATAAGGTTTTCTCATCTTAATAACGTTTATTGGGAAATATTTTCTCACATGAGAAAATATTTTATAATAAAATTACTTTAAGAATACTGGAACAATATTCACCAAACTTGTAACGATGATTACCTTAGATGATTTTGGGAGTAGGATGGTTGAGAAGGAATTGAAGAAACCAATATAGACATATAGTGAAAATTTATCAGTATTATCAGTTATTTTTTAATTTTTGCAAAGGATACTATATTATTTTTGATATCACTTATGTAAATAAAACTGAAGATGAATCAAAAAGGGAACATACCATAGTTGGTCATTTTAAAATGAATTTTATTCAAATTTAAAATGTATTTTTAAATAAAAATGAATTTTTAGAAGAGTGGATACCACTTCTCCACAACCCGCATTTTTTTTACTTAAACAGAAAATGCCTTTCAAGTAGAGAATAACTCCCCCTGCAGCCAGCTTCCCTAGGCCTCAATTTTCTTTGCCACTTGAAAATATAAACTAAAGAGAAAATATATAACCATATTTGCTGTTCTACCAGTTCAGAGGCATTATCAGGGACTCTGTGTGATAATAAGAAAGAAGAACATCCCAGATATTCTACTCTTGGGGAATGTAACCCTTTCAATCTCTTTGGGAACAAATATCTCTTCTTGTTGTTCTTTAGTCTCTAAAGTGGAGTCCAAATCTTTTGTGACCTCATGGACTGTGGCCGGTCAGGCTCCTCTGTTCATGGAATTCTCTGGGAAAGAATACTGGAGTAGGAAGTCAATCCCTTCTCCAGGGGATCTCCCCATCCCAGGGATCAAACCCCATCTTCTGCATTGCAGGCGTATTCTTTATCAGCTGAGCCACCAGGGAAGCCCAATTAGTCTTGTGCTTTCCTTCCTAATGGGGAGACTTTCTCCTCTTTCAGTTCAGTTCAGTCACTCAGTCTTATCTGACTCTTTGCAGCCACAGGGACTGCAGCACACCAGGCTTCCCAGTCCATCACCAACTCCTGGAGCTTGTTCAAACTCATGTTTATCCAGTCATTGATGCCATCTGACCATCTCATCCTTGATCATCCCCTTCTCTCCCTACCCTCAATCCTTCCCAGCATCAGGATCTTTTCCAGTGAGTCAGTTCTTCACATCAAGTGGTCAAAGTATTGGAGCTTCAGCTTCACCATCAGTCCTTCCAGTGAATATTTAGGACTGATTTCCTTTAGGATTGACTGGTTTGATCTTATTGTTGTCCAAGGGACTCTCAAGAGTCTCCTCCAACACCACAGTTCAAAAGCATTAATTCTTCAGTGCTCAGCTTTCTTTATAGTCCAACTGTCACATCCATACGTGACTACCAGAAATACCATAGCTTTGACTAGATGGACCTTTTGTTGGTAATGTAATGTCTCTGCTTTTTAATATGCTGTCTAGGTTGGTCATAGCTTTTCTTCCAAGGAGCAAGCATCTTAATTTCATTGGCTGCAATCACCACCTGCAGTGCTTTTGGAGCCCAAGAACATAAAGTCTGTCACTGTTTCCACTGTTTCCCCATCTATTTGCCATGAAGTGATGGGACTGGATGCCATGGTCTTCTTTTTATGAATGTTGAGTTTTCAGCCAGCTTTTTATTCTCATCTTTCCAGACATAGAATGTAATGTTTTTGGAATCTTCCTCTTTTGATGATATTTTCCTGAAGTTGTTGTTTGTATCAAAGTTACAAATATCCTATTAGAGAAGTTTAGTTTAAGGATTATGCCTCAAAGTATCAAGTAAGTGATGTGGAGTTAGGTGTTGTCATGAGATGAGTGGCGTTGTCAATTTATTGAAATTATCAGGATACTTTGTATCACATTTCATCTGATATGAAATAACAAGTTTCATCTGAGCAGCTTAAAGTGTTTTAGGAACATTCTGCACAATTCCTAGACTCCTTGGAAAACTCCATACTGATTGAATCCAAAGGCAATGGAAGAGATACACTGCAGCACAGTGATTTCAATTGAATGTTTAAAAAAGATTTCTGTGCATATTAAATGATATATATTAATTAGGTAAAATACTGTCATAGACTCAGTGTTATTTTAATTATCCATTGCAGTGCTTTTTCTATCTGAAATGTGTGAATATTAAAACATGTTGAAAATTCCTGATTTTTCTTGTCTAGATAATCAGAGTTTAGATATATGCTTTGGTGGTAAGAAAGAAAAGCTATATTTCATCTATCTGTACCAGTTTTTCAGTAACTAAACTTTAATTTGCATTTTATACTAAAAGATGAAAGAATAAAAGAGTTTCAGGTTAATGTTAAAACAAGGACAAGGACTTTATCTGATTATTTTTTTCACCTAGAAATAAAAGATTGAACAAGTTTAGGTCAGATAGCATTATGTTGTCTTTCTATTATCTTTACACTGTAGGCTCCCAGTATTCTAATTTCAGCCCCAACAAATACTGTCAAATGGAAAACGTATGAAACGAAATTACATTTCTTCTCGAGGCTTTTATTTTTCAAGAAATGAAACTGAAAACTTGAGAGTCACAGTAGGGACATGTAATAATTACCAAAGATATTCATGTAAGGGCAGTTTCTCTGTGCCTCAACTCTCATCCCCCCAGCCTGTGATTTGGTTGATCTGATGTGTATAAAAGAGGGCTCAAGGGGAAGGTTGAGGAATAAGTAAAGAGAGAGAGGGAGAGAGGCTGTTTGGTCTAGGTGGGTGTTCAGGAGAGAAGTTGAGAGTGGGAGAGAATTTCCAGGATTAGCTCCCATCTGTACAGAGAATATTGAAAGCTGTAGCAGAAGAGAAGAAAGATTTTTAAAGAAGTTTCCTGTACAGACAGAATACCTTTCCTCATCTTGCTCTTTCCTGGAAAGGTAGAGAAAAGTGTTTAGGGGTGTGTGTGTGTGTGTGTGTGTGTGTGTGTGTGTGTGTTTTAATGATTAATTGTTGGACTGCATGTTTTTGAATATGGTACATTTGAGACTGGTCCATGTGGAGTCTCAGGTATATTTACATTGTAGGCAGGTGTTTTCTGTAGATCTGAAAGAGACCTTGAAGTTCATCTCATTCAGCCTTTTTATTTTAAAGATAAAGAAGCCAGTGATCTAGAGAAAAGGTGTTGCCCAGGTTCGTGAGCTCTGTGTAGAAGTTACGTGACTGCTTGTTCATCAGTTACATAACCCCTGGGCTGATACACCTTTCACAAAGGTAGAGATCATGACTTTAATTACATCACATATTGTAATGCTTTCAGTTTAGTTATATTAAGAAATTTAATTAAGGGATAAAACTGTATCACCCACATTTCACCATTACTGGTTATGGATTTTAAAATTCACTTTCCCCATGTTGCCTGAAATGCCTTTCAGCTGACAGTGATGAAAAAGGCAGTGATTTGTCTTCCTTCCCTCTACCTCTGTTATAAACACCTGCCTTTTCAGCCCCCGCCCCCCAGCCGGAAGTGTGTGACTCACTTCCTGTTCTTCTCAAACGTCTCCTGTCACTGACCTGGCCAGTTAGGTGTGTGTAAAGCACTCTCATGACTTGGAACCTGTGCCTGATGTGCTAAATACTCAAGGAAAAACCTTGAATTTCTTTCTCCTGCAGTGATTCCTTCTTCCTAACACATGTGTCTCTGACTTTTTTCAGAGACGAGTTGCTGGCAGTCACCAGCAGCTTTCCTCTCTCAGGGCTGCTCTGCACAGCTGTGATGGTCAGGCCCCTAGGCTGAGGGAAGGGGAGCTGATTCTGTTCCCGCTCAGGTGCCCCGAGCAGACCCATATCCGGAAACGGGTGCTGTTTACTAATTTCCACAAATGCGTCTTATGGACTAGCTAGGATCATGCATTGATCACTCACAACATCATCTCTGAACCCATCACCTCTGGACCCAATCACACCTTTGGATGTCCCAACATCCAAAGACCACCATCCACCTTCCACTAAAATTGTCCTAAAATGGTATCATTTGAGTCAGAGAAACATCCAAGAAATAAAATAAAAGAACAACAAAAAAAAGCATATGTTTTATCTCCATTTTGCATTCTTGTTTTTTTCTAAGTGTCCATAGTTACCAGGCTTTTTGGTAAAATCTCCTAGCAAATGCTAACATTTGACTTATAGCATATTCAAGAAGTATGCTTTTCAGATTATAACATCCTATATCTATGTGTTTTGACTAAGAAAACATTATAGTCTAAATTTTTTTATTTTCAAAAAATTTTCACGACAATTTGCCCATAGTTTAATACTTATTATTTATTTATGTGCAGAATCAAAGAGTTATCAGGAAAACACCCCCACTGTTATTTTGTTGACCAAAAATGTCTGTCTATTTTATAATTTGTCTTCCATCATAGCTACTTAAGTACAGCTCATGTAACTATACAAAGTGAACTTGCAGAATGACTTAATCTCCGCTTGTATTTGACACTTACACTCATTCAACAAATATTTATTGATTTACTGTTCTAATACTGTAGATATACGGTGTGTAAAACATCCTGTCTTCCCTACAATGAGTCCATATTCTATGAGAAGAGGAAGATATTGTGTAGTAGAGTGATGCCCTTCCCCCTTCTATATGTATGTATGTATGTACCTATCTCTCTATATCATTTGATTTTATGTGAATGCCATCTTTATACATAAATATGGCAGCAACTCCAACAAAATAGCAACTCACAATCCTTTCCAGAGCTGTGCATGGGATGGTGGCATTTTTGTTTGCGGCAATAATAGCTATTTGTAGAACCTGGCACTCTTTAAGGCTCTGCCTCTCCATGGCATATCTCCCTGATGCCTTTGCTTCAAAAGAGCTATGCTGTCTGTTGCTGCTTGCTCACTTGGCTAGCTTCCCACCATTCCACAGCTATGCTGACTTGCTTGAAATTCTGCTTCAGTACATCCTGATGGCATTTTCCCTCTCCAACTCATTTCAGACACCCTCACTTCACCCAGACGACCACAAGGATTACAGAGTGATTATGATACAGAAGGATTATTCACAATCAGCAAGCCATGTGCCACAGAAGAGCTAAACTTGACTTTTAAGCAGAAAGACGTATGAGTCGTACCTGTGTCACTTCTATTCTGTTGTCTGTTGATCGTAACCCAAATCAGAATCCAAAAATTCCCTTGGAACTTTCCTTTTGAAATTTGCACTTCAAAGCTCCAAGGAATTTCTCTAAGTGATTCAAAGAGAAATGAGATGCAGAGATCCGTATTATCTTAAAACATTCCCAGACTCTATTCTGCTTGCTGGTGCAGTCTGAAAGTGTATTACCTTTAGCCGAGTTGGCGGGCAAACAAACTCGAATTTGTAGACTGGTCAGTGGCAGTGCTAATGAGCTAGGAAAGCAGAGATGAGGGTTGTCATGGCAATGATAGGTGAAGTCTGACATAGAGGGTTTCCACCGCATGAAAATGAGTCAGGTTTACAGAGATCTGCTGTGGAAGATAATTGGTTAACTGGTGAGAAAATTATTCTTAGTTCTTTTGCATGTGCATATTACTTTCCTTTAATAAGTATTTTCAAATAATATTAGCAGTCTCATTATTTTATTTAGATTTTCAAATAATACTTGGGATAAATATGGTTTATCCCAAATTTAAATGCAAAGAAAATTGTCATCAAAAAGTAATACAACCATGCTTATGTTTTGTTGAGCACTGTTTTATCATTTGTATCATTTCTTCTGTCCATCCCATTCATTATCCTCTTGGTTCTTGCTCTTGCTTCTGCTTCCCCATTCCTTCTTTCCTGTACCTGAGTGGTGGCCACATACCTCTTTCCTTGACAGCTACAGGCAGTGTGTCTCCCACTGGCTTCTGCTAACTCCTTACTGCCTTCTACTCACAAGTTGCTGGGTCCCTAGGCTCTTCATTATGCCTCCTCACTGTACCAGCCCCATTTTTTGGTCTGATCCCACATTTTCTAGAAAAAAATTCAGATCTTGTTTTTGAGCCCTGATATAGGAAAAATGTAATGATTCTATGAATAAATACGGAATTTAGTTTCCTGTTCAAATGTCAGTTGTTGGCATGTATGTTCTTTGGACTACACTTTTCATGTCTAGCTTGAGTTGTGTATCGGTTTTTCCTCCATTAACAACTTATATGTTCCATTCTAGATCATAAAGGAATCCACAGTAAAGCCCAGCTTTTTGTTAACTTAAGGCAAATTGCTTCTAAGGATGTGATTTGTTGTGTTTTCTCATTATCTATGGATGACATGTTCTTTTATGCCTAAAAGGTACCCTTGTTTTAGAAAAATTCCTCAGCAGTTTCAAGTTATTTTCAGTGTAACATCTCTGCCCTCATCAGGAAGAATTAAGTTGAGGCTGTAACTTATAGTACATATTTAAGTGAAAAGAGTTGTTTAGGTATTTGCTGTGAAATGTGCAGGGGAATGCTCAGTTCCTTTCAGAGAATGTCGACACTATGCTAGGTCTTTGTTGCAGTTTACCTGGATGAGTCTTCGGTTTTTCATGTCTGCATAAAACTATTTTTCTCATTTTCATGGTTTTCTAATGATTTCATATTATATGTAGGTGTACACATACACATACTATTTTGTTAAATGTGGTCAAATATGGGCCATAGTGCTAGACTGTCTAAGTTTTGACTAAAGAAACTTCCTTATTATGTGACTTTTGGCAACAGCAGTTTACTTAATCTCTTAGAGTTTCAGTTTCCTCATGAGACCAGTACTTGGCCCATTATCCTCATGGATTTTGCTACTAACAATATAGCCAAAATATGAACATATGTTGTTGTATGTGACGTGATATTCCCTGAGATCACATCTAAACCTCTGATTATTTCTTAGAGTCGTTCAACAGCAGTAGAAGAGTTTTGACCCATAGTTGGTCCAAACTGTGCAGTAAACGCTGAGATGTGAACATGGCTGAGATGCAGAATCCCCTCTTGAGGAACTAAGGGCATGAATATTTATGTTTAATATTATGTTTGAGGGCATGAATATTTATGCCCCTATAGTGAGTGCCATGGCAAGAGCACAGAGCGCTGGCCCCTAAAGGGTAAGTGGGGACATCGCCTGAGGACAAGAGGCGTGTCACTCGGTGACATTTCCCTGCATCCTCAGGATGGACCCTGTGTCCTCACAGGCTCACCCAGCCAGCTCCATCATGCCCTACTGACGCACATTATAAAAAACTTTCTTTCTCTCCATTGACACCAGACTTCTCAAAAGGAAGGAACTTTGGTTTATATCTTTAAGTTTCTAGAGCCTCTTCAGTGTTTGGCATTAGCTGATAGTTACTGAAATTTACATGAATGAACACCTACATGAGTTAAAAAAGAAATGAATGCAGCTAAGTACCCAAAGAAGGTAGAAAGAGTGAGATAGCAGGCAAGGAAAAATTGGTAAAATATATAGCAGGAAGTCAAGACCATTTGGCATGTGGGAGTTTTAGTTGCCACATGTGGGATTCTCAGTTGCAGCATGTGGGATCTACTTCCCTGACCAGAGATTGAACTTGGGCTCCCTGCTTTGGGAGCATGGAGTCTTAGTCATTGGACCCTCAAGGAAGTTCCAGTCAAGACCATTTGGAAAGCAGATTTGTGACTCTGAAAAAAGTTGAGATGAGACTGATTAGATAAATAATGTTTCATAAGCCTTGGTAATGATATATAATTTTAGGAGAAGTGGGAAATAGACTAGTATTTTAAATTGAATTGCAATATTTGAGACATTTATTGTAGTCCTGCCTCTGATTTATTAGAATGTGGAGGGTGGATTGAATAGAGAAAGAAGAGAAATGCAGGAAACAAAGATAAACAATTAAAATCATGCAGGTAAGAAATTGTTAAGAGCCAAGATGAGCGTAGTGTGTGCGGCAGTGTACTGAAAGAACAAATTTGACATCAGTAAGATTTAGTGACACATTAGGTGTGCGTGTCGAGAAAGAAGAGTAGAAATGACTGAAGTTTTCATCCTTAATGATTTGATGATTATGTCATAACTTACGTTGGAGAATAAAAGAATAGCAAGTGCTGTGTTTGTTTTTAAAGATGTCGAAAGGGAAATGCCAGTGTGATAGCTCTGGGGGCACATTGCAAGCCTGTTAGCAATTCAGAGCTGAAGCCGGAGGAGCAGCTAGGGAAGGTGAAGAAGTGATTGAATTAGAGGGCTGAGCACAACTAATTATGCCATCCACAAATTAGAATAGAACATTGTATGAGTTGGAGCCAATACTCTTGTCTAACTAAATTAGAACACGAAATTGTATATTTTGGAATTTTACATTCGGTTTGGTCTTGGCTTCTTCCTTATGGACAATCTTAGCTGATAATCAATTGGCATCAGTTTTTCTTTGAGTGTAGGTGAATTTTAGGGGCTTTCCAGGTGGCCCAGCAGTAAAGAATCCACCTGCCAATGCAGGAGATACAGGAGACGTGGATTTGATCCCTGGGCCAGGAAGATCCTCCAGAGGAGGAAATACCAACCCACGTCAGTATTCTTGCCTGAAAAATTCCATGAACAGAGGAGCCTGGCGGGCTGCAGTCCCGGGGTTGCAAAGAGTCAGACACGACTGAGCACGCACGCCAGGACATAGTCCCATGCTTGGAGAGTTCTAATGATTAGGGGCTTTTTCCCGAGTTATGGAGAGAACTACTTCCATGAGACAGGTTACAAAAGATGAGCTTCCCTGGGATGGTTTTGAAAGGTTCAAGGGTAGACATGAGCTATACTGCATATTGAATGACAGATCATTTAGTAATATTTTCATTTTCTTTCTGTATGGCTTTGCCATTCTTCCTTTTAGTAATGACATCATTTATTTATACTTACTTTTGAAAATATAATATCTCAATTATCAGGATAATTTCAGGTGTCTTTCAAGATTTGAAGAAACACATTTGGTCTAATTTAATGAAGAGGGCAGGGGTGGGAGGGAGGAAAGAAAAGTTCCTTTTCTGTGTTCATTATTTCCCTGTAATTCAGACAATATTTATTTTACTACTTTATCTGTTGCTTGCTTGTCTCTATTGAATTTACGCTGATTGCCGTTGCAAGCTGTAACATGGTAAAAGAGCAACGGTATTCACTATTGGCTACAATTTAGATGGTAGGGATAAGAAAGGGGAAGTGAGTTTGGAAAATATTCTGATACATATATCCTACATATTTATAAAAAGCTGCTTTCTTACCAAAAGTATTTGGATTTATTAGATAAAATATCTCCTTCCCAAATTTCTCTGTTATTGTCCAGCAGAACAATGTGTGATAAATGTAGTCATTCAAAATTAATTTATGTGAAATAATGGTGTGATTAGGCAGTGATTCTTGCCTTCCCCTGTCTGATTATAAGATATTCATCTTAATAAAGCTAAAGCATTGTTGAGTTCTTATTCTATGCCAGAGGTTGTTCTAAGCACACTGCATACACTATCTCATTTGATTTTTATAGCCCACCTGTGGGGTATTGTATCATTGTCATTCTCGTTTTAAATTCTTGAAAAAACAAATATTTATAATTTTGCATGTTGTGCTTAAGGTTATCTCCCTAACCAAAGCTGAGATTTGAACA
Organism: Dama dama; assembly: GCF_033118175.1. Lineage (NCBI taxonomy): Eukaryota > Metazoa > Chordata > Mammalia > Artiodactyla > Cervidae > Dama > Dama dama. The sequence continues at coordinate 7,428,920 of NC_083707.1, forward strand.
TAAGAGATGTATATATTTAGGCATTATGTCCTGTTGTTAACAGCCATCTGTTTCCTTCAGGGCTAAACTTCTCAGAAACTTTGACTTCTTTTCACCCTTTGTGATTTTATCATAGAGCATTGAGATGTTTTCATTCATTCTAGCGTTTATCCTTTCTGTATATTTTGCCATCTTTCAGATAACAGCAAGTTTTGTCTCTATGTCATAATCAAGCAAATAAATAAGTATAAATTCCCCTGGATTTTTAAAACCTTAATTATAATAAATTACTTTTAATATTGGTTGGCGAGTGATCCTATAAGCCAATCTCTATTGATAAGAGATATTACCTGATGGGGAATTTCATTCACCCGCCAGCCACAAAAATCTGCATTTTATTTTTAAAGTATTTTAAATTAATTATTCATTTATTTTAAAATGTTTAATATGAACTTTTTGGCTGTGCTGGGTCTTAGTTGCGGTATGTGGGATCTTTAGTTGAGGCACGCGGCATCTAGCTCTCTGACCAGGGATCCAGCCCAGGCCCCTGCAGCGGAAGGGCGGAGTCACAGCCACTGGACCGCTGGGCAGTCCCAAGGGAGAGTGTTCGGGTGATGTGACGCTGGTGGAGTTTGAGAAGCTGAAATGTCAGAAAGTGAGTCCTAATGATCATAAGAAGAACTTTCTTAGAAATTGAAGAGCTATAGAATCCTCTCAAGCTTTCATTCACTGACAGGGAAAGAAATTTCTACATCAGTCAAAGGTTATAGTTGGAAGTAAAATAAAGTAGGATTATTCCTCTTTGACCTCCATAGGAATAGACCTAGTAAATCCTAGTAAACAAATCTAATAAAACTATTTTCCTATATTAGAAAAAAACAAAAACTTAGAAATGTTTAAAAACTTACCCAGGCTCACCCAGTTTACAAGTTACAGTAGAAAATTTAAAATCCCTTGAAGTTTGACCCTAACTCTTGCTTTTAACTCCTATGCAATACTTCCTAAGAAAGTTAAATTGATAAACTAACAGTGGTCCTAGATACCTTCACAGTAAGGAAGAACAACATTTTAACTCAATTTTTATTTTGCCGACCAATGCAATGATTGTCTAATCTTCAACCCACGCCTTTGCTCTTCCAACATTTATCTTATTGTACTTTCTCTGGAGTCGATTGGGGAGTCAGTTCTGCAGAGAGCTGCTTAATAGAGATCCCCTAGATGTCCACTGTTATATTTATGATGTTCAAACTTGAGCTCTTTAATTTTGCATGCCAAGTGAGCACCACACGCTAAAAATTCCCCCAGGCTTAAGTCTTCTCCTGTGTTCTATTTGTTGTTATTCAAGAGCACCATGGTCCATCCAGAAATTCAAATCCAAATTAGATGAACCATATTTAATTAGAGAACCATATTTAATTTTCTTTCTCCTACTCCCTAAGTCCTCATCATTCACTAAGTTCTCCTGAATCTACATCCTGAAAGTTCTCCTCTGCTTTTAATCTCCCCCATTCCTACTCACATTATGTTCATTCTGGCCCCCAGGATGCCTCATCTGGCCGAGTGTAATATCCTGTGTCCTTTTATTCAGACACATTTTCCCATCTCTCTAACCCACTCCTGCCAGAGTTATATGACAGAAAAATCTAATTGTATTCACCCCCTGGTTAAAACCATTGAGTGGCTGAGTATCCCATTTCTTAGCAGGACAGTCGTGGGCCTTAACAACGTGACGTCTGTCTAGCCTTCCTCCACCATTCTACTTTTGACTCACGTCTTCCATTTATAAAAAGCTATTTGCAACTACACTCTTCTGTGCTTCTGCACGTTTCTCCTGCCTAGAATGTCCTTCTACTCATTCATTTATGTAGGCATTTTTTTTAAATTGGAGTGTAATTGCTTTACAGTGCCGTGCTGGTTTCTGCTGCACAACGAGGAGACTCAGCCGCAGGTACGCATGTGCCCCCTCCTCCGCTCGCTCCCCCACCCACCTAGGTCACCCCATGCACCGAGCTGAGCTGCCCACCTCTGCATCAGCTTCCCACTAGCTGTTTTACACGTGGTAGTGTGTACACATTAATCCCAGTCTCCCGATTCATCCCACCCTCTTTCCCCACCCACCTCACCAGGCCCACATGTCCATTCACTATGTTGGCGTCTTTATTTCTGCATTTATTAATCAAGACTATATTGTGTACTTGTTCTGAGCGTCGTGGGCCTTGGGATCCACTGATGATCCTGACAAATATGTATCTTCATCTTCAAGGTCTTAAATATCTGGTTACAGATATTAAATAACATATTTTAAAGGATTAATTAGTTACACCAAGTTCTGGAACCAATCCCTCATGGATCCTTGGGATGACTGTATTATATCTCTCTCTTATTGCTCTTCCGCATGGTATTGTAATTAACTGTTTACATCATTTTCCTCCCACTAAACCATGAGATTCATAAGGAAGTAACTGTGAGTCATATTTGAGCTTCAAACATTAGCCATGGTATTAACATATAGAAGAATACCCTTCAAGTATTCCTCCTTCTCATCCGTCTATTTCTCAACCAACTCCTATTTTTACTTGCATGTCCACTTCAAATTCAAGAGTATCAATATTTCCTCCCCAGAAAATTATGTCTTCCTTCCATATTTCATGTTTTGAGTAGTGACACCACCAATTCCTTGGCCTTCAAACAACAAGCTGTGCATTATCGTTCACTCTTCCACCTCATTCAAACACCACATCCTTCAGAAGTGCTTTCTAATTATTTGTTGAATCTTTGCCGTCCCTTCCTGCCTTGGCACTGATTTTGCACCCTCCTCATTTCTTAACTGAGTTGCCAGAAAGGAGTTGTAATGTATGTTCCTGCTTCAGGATTGTTCCTCCTGTAAAACCCAAACATCTACTGAAATGGTTTTCTAAAATTCACAGCAGCTCATGATGCTGGCCTAATTGAACTCCTTTACTGGTGATTCTTTGCCCCAGGATAAAATCTAAACTCTGCAGCAGGGCACACAGGGCATTTTGTGATCTTGCTTCTCCAGTCTGGTGCCTGGATGCTCCAGTGCTCAGAACTCTGGTTTAAACATCTTGAACCACACTCAGAGCATCCAAGGCATCACTGCTTGTGCCACTGGAAATGCTGTCCATCTAGTTGCCTCTTCCACTTAGCAAATTCCAAGTCCCAGGTTAATCTCCGATGAAGACTATCTGCTCTGTGAGTTCCATCTCCTGCATTTCCCTGCTGGCATCCATGGGCTTCCTATTACAATCTTAGTTGTGACTTACCCCTCTCTCACTAGCATACTGTGAGTTCTTCAGCCCAGATATTATGCTCTAGGTCTTTAAAAATCACCAGTGACATAATCCTAGAAATTACTGTATGTTTAACACATTTTAGCCCAAACAATGTTGTCAATAAAAACTCAAGATAGTAGTTTATTTCTCTAAAAAGTGAGAGATTTGGAGATGACTTCAGGGCCAAAAATAAATGCATATAATGAGTGAATTACAAAATACAAATTTTCTTCAGCTCAGCTCATTATGATCTGAATAAAAATGTTATGAAGTTGACAACTAAATTATTTTCATTACTTCTGTTACTCAAAAAGAAATTAATATTGTTTAGAATAATTGATTAGCTTTTTAAAATATCACGTAACTTAAAAGTGGATTTGGAGCTGGGGCACAAGTAGTTTTTTCTGTGTTATATTGTCTGGTATAAACTCTATTTCTATGGAAATGGTTTGCATTAAATATTAGCAATCTAGCATAAAGTTACACATATTCAGATCCTTTTAACTGGTGTTGAAAAGATTTTGCTACAGCAAAATAGAACCTGTGATTCAAAGGGAAGTATCTCACTTTAAAGGAGTTCAGTTAAATCCTGCTCCATCACTTTGTAGTCATGTGGCCTTTGATACCCTTCAGATCTCTCACCTAGAAAGTGGGAACAGCACCAAATTCATTGGGTTACTGAGACGTTTAAAATATAAGGCATGCAAAGGTTTTGGTACATTGTATGGAATTATTGACTTAGAAAATTTCACAGCCTAAAAGTTGAGAGTTATGTTAGAACTTCAAGCCTGGGAGGCAGCATCTCAAGTAACCCAGAGAGAACTGCTCTCTGGAGGTTGGTGGGGGAGCCAGGTTGTATGGAAGTCATGCAACAAAGGGCAGGTAATCTGAACGTCAAATGATTATTGTTAAAGGGAAAGCAGATACCTCAAGTTAAGGAATTTAGCGCTTTCCTATTAATATGTATGGAAAGATGCAAGAGTCTGGGCTCACTGAAATCCGTCCTTTGATGTGCACCTCAGCCATCTGGGGCCAGCATCCTGTGTTTTCACTCCCAGCCCCATGGGGGAGGGGCTGCAGGCTGATGGCTGCTGGATGGCAGGAATTCTTTCCTTCCCGAGCCTCTCTAGGCTCACCAGCTCACCATCCGTGGTGCTGGCAATCTCAGATGACTGTTACCTCCTTTGTTGATATGGCAGGAAATATTCCATTTCTCAGAATATATTGCTTAATAAGCATTTATTGCATTTGTTACTTTTCTCTAGATCGCACATACACCCTAGAATCTTCAGTGACTATTTGAGCAAGAAACGTGGTTAAATCTGTCTCCAGGGCAGGAAAAAAAATTTCTAGTGCGTACTTTTAGTCATAAGCTAAATGCAACCTGTAGATTTTCTGTTTGGATTGCATGAGCTATTTAATTAAATAGTTTTCATGCTTATTTCCCCCTCTTTTAATTTTGTATGTCAAAATCTACCTAATGTTGGTCAGAGTCATTGAAGAGACAAAACTAGGGAAGGGAAGTAGTGATTGCCACTTTTTGTTTTCTCTGAAAAGTTCTTTACCACCTTTTGCTGTGTTCTTATTAGATTCCTCACCATTAATTGTTTTAAGTAGAACTCTCTGGGCGTTTTACCCTTTGAGAAAAAAATCTTCTTTCCTACCTTGGTGACTTTTCTTTGAATTCCTATAGCATGCCCTTTCTAGACTATATCCCCAGATTTGGCAGTAGTTATTTTTAACTGCTGTGTGTTATTCTGTAAGTTTCATGTTAATATGTTACATTTTCCTAGGTAGGTTTTACTTTCCTTGACCTGATTCTGTATATTATTCAGTATCTACTGAGGTTCTTTTAAAATCAGTATGTAAGTAATGAGTATAGATTGATGATCAGAGAATATAAAGTAGGATAAATACTTTTAAAATCTTTAAATTAATAAGACATTTCCATTGAACAGTGTTCAGACTACCGAAGAGTATTCCTAACTTTTGCTCATTATATTTTTCAAGTTATCCACATAACGAGCCACATATTGAAAAATTGAATAAGGTAGTATTGTTAAGGAAACAGTGTGTGTGTAGGGGGTTCTAGCTGCTTGCCATTCAAAAGCCTTATAAACAGGCCAGGTGGGTGAAAGGAAAGTTTGCTTTATTTCAGAGGCCTGCAACTAGAGGGGGGAGGGTGGCCAACATCTACTCAAAGGTCCCCTCCCTTCACCCCCTACTCCCCCTCCCCTGGACAGGCAGGGGTGAGACCTTTTACAGACAGAGTGGGGCGGGGAGGCTCCATGCAGAAACAGCAAGGTCAGCTCTGACGGCCTTCACATTGGTCATCAGTGGTCCGACCAGTGTCATCTTGATTGTTTTAGGTACAATTGCCTCAGTTCCAGGGTCCATTTGTTCCTATTTCTTTGAGACTGGTTCTCGGAATTGTGGCCACTTATGTTCTGGATACAGTCTGGTCGTCATAGTCAACTTCTTCCACCTGGGTTTTCAGTATCTGTGAGACAGCTCACAGGATACGGCTCAGAATATTATCTCTAATCCTTGAGAAGGAACTACAAGTCCTTGACTGTGCCTAGTGACTACATTATTATTATTTGGTCTCCTCTGACTGTCTTCCTTTGTCTCAGCATTTCTTACTTCTCTGATTACACTTGTTCTTTGACTGATGTTCCCCAGAGAGAAGGCAGGCTGAGGACCTGGAGGGGGCAAGGACCACAGGGCCCTGCTCCATGTCAGTATCACTTTCTAATAAAAATATATCAATCACGAACAGTGTTTTATTACACTCCTATATAAGCAAAATATAAACACCAAAGCTGTAAAATATTAAACAGAAAGCTGAATTATAATACATGATACATTGCTCTGTTCATTCCTGTTAGTCTGTCTAAACATCAGGGCAGCCAGCAGAGTATACTAGGCTCGTCTAGTCGCAGATCAGTCCCTTGGATCATCCTAATAAACTAGAAGATGTTGTAACAGGGATGATAAACGTCAACTGCCCAATGCTACCTGTGAGCTCAGGAGACAGAATTATAAGCCTTGCAGTGTATGGGTTAATAAAAGCCTAAAGAAGATGACTTGGCTATTTCTTAATTCTTATGCAATATAATTCAGAAGTGGCTCTTCCTGAAGAGTAAATGTGAGCAAATAAAACTTGAAGGGTTTATTTCTCCCTGAAAGAAATTTGATCTTTAAGAGAGTGATGCGAACTACACAAATTTCAAACCTTAGACTTATCAACTCTTGCAAATAATAATAATTTTCCTAAAACTACTTTGAGTCTTACTGAAATGTCTAGGGTGTTATGAAATATTTCTGTAAATAAAGTTCAGGGCCTACTTTTTTGTATTCTTTGTTCTAAGAATTAGAAAACATTTTACATTGCAGCAAAATTTAAGAGTAAACACATGGTAGACCTAGCAGGAATTTTAAAGATTATCACCAAGTTTTCCCATTATTTATTTATTTTGTGATAGGAATTGGAGATAAATAAATAAAGCTTATAGTGTTCATATTCTACTTTAGGAGACAAAGGGTACAATATGATACATGTCATAATAAAGATAACATGGTTTTAAGGAAGAAGATGCCTACAACTCAGACAAGACTAGTCAACAGAAAAGCATTCTCAAGGGATAAATCTAAATCCAACCTCCAAGTACTTAGAAGGAGGAAGGTATGAACAGACTTTCCAGACTCTTGCACCACGATGTCCAAAGACAGAAATATTGCTATTGCTTTTCCATTTAAAAAAATATGCAGCAAATGATTTGACTTGGTTGAAATAAAGGCTATGCACAAAAGTATAATAAACGATGCATTTGGAAAAGGTATCCAAGATCAAGTCAGTATTTGTTATGCCAGTGTATTTGTTCAATCTTTAAACAATGGAAACCACTACCAAAAGATTTCATGTATGGAGATGATCATTGTTGAAACATAGAAATATCATTGGATCACAAGACAGAAAGTAATTTGAGAGAAGGTGGACTTGTTTATGAACTGGAAACCTGTAAAATATGTCCAGGTGAATTAATATGAGTTCCAGTGGTAGCACTAGAGATGAACAGGAAGATATAGCAGCAAGAGTTATGGAGATGTTAAAATTTATAGCGTATGTTCTCTGATTATATGTGAGGGGGAAAGACAGTGAGTTACATTGAAACATCTTTGGTTTGAGGTGAAATACAGAAGTGAAGCAACATAGTGTTTTTTATTATCTGTTGTGCCAGACAGTAATTCTGTGAAGTAGATCATTTTTAATTCATTGTTGTAGCTCCACTTGTTGAATAGAATTTTAAATTATAGGAGAGATCTGATCAGTGAAATCAATTGTGTTAGTCATCAGCTTGGGGGCGGTAGTAGAAATCATGGGTGTAGAGTGTATTGCTCAGCAAAGAAATACCAAGAAAGATAAAGACAACATTTGAGTAGGTGTATTGGCAAGAAAACAGAGAGGGTGCTATTTGACACACCTAAAATAAATGCTCTGATAGGTGGCTAACTAGTGTCAGTGCTTCAAGTGCTGGAGTGAGGATGTCAGAAACCAAGGGGAAGAAACCATTTCAAGTAAGTTGGTTTCCAGTGTATAAGCTGAAATATAATTATCAATCTGATTTTTTTTTTGTTTATCAAATACAGTTTTCCTGAGTGGTTAAGGTAGAATTCAAACTTGCAGATAAATAAGCAGTGAATAAATTTGGGCAACCAAATAAGTATAGAATAACCTTTCAAGGACCTAGTCAGTGAAAGAAATAATGGGATGGGAGGGTGAAGAATGGGTTGGTGATTGAATCTGAGGGTCAATGCAGAGACAAGGGAGGGGGATGGTTAAAGTCCATCTCTTGTCACTTCTTTATGCAAGACTTGGCTTCACTAGGAATTCACTTTAACACAGGCTTTTCTTATGCCTTGCTTCTACCTGGTGAAATCCATCTCCTTCCTGCCTGTCCTATCCCCCAAATGAAGTCTGCTCCGCCAAATTCTGGCAAGCTTCTTTATTACATCTGCTCAATGAGGAGTCACTAGCCAAGTTGCAGCCCCTAGGCCTTTGTTATTTTTGCCATTTTTCTACTTCTTTCTTGGGGTCCTTGTTTAGATATTCCAGTCCTTTCCGGTGCCCAGTATAAGTGATACGACAATGGTTTTCTGAAGGCATATGTGGTGTTACCTACGCTGCTGAAGTTCACACTCCGATGCCAGCCTCGGTTTCCGGTGTCTGGATACTGTCCATGGTGCTGAACATGTGGCCGCACATGCCACAGCTTTTGCCAATTTCAGCAGCACGGTTCCCACTCTCAAGCCCGAGCCAATACGGCACTGCTGTTCCTCTCTCATGTGGGGGCTGCTCCCTGCTTCCGTAATTCTGCAGATGACATATATGCCATGCGATAGGATGACAAAGCAATAGATATTTCAGTACTTCCTCTTTGATTTCATCCACACATGTAGCTCGGGGGACCGGACTGAGGCACTCTCAGAGACATACACCATGAGTTCTTCCCAAGTGCCCTTCTCTATTTGTACAACCAAGAGTTTCTCTTTTCTTGGGCTGAGGTTAATTCCACCCCCACCCCTGTGGATACACTCCCTATATATTCAGATGTATCTTAACCTGCCTGGGTCAGTCCTGGGATACTGCATTTTACCCTCTAACTATACAGCAGTGTTCAGCCCTACACATGGGCACGCTGTCTTTATAGCTCCACTGATGTGATAGAACCATGCTGTCACTAGAAGTACTAGCAGGACTAACTTATGATCCTGACTAAAGAACAGTGGGTGTGCTGCCTCGGTTTCAGAGAAGCTGGGCAAACATTGTTTTGTTACCTAGGGTTTCTATTCTGCTCTTGTTATTCCATTTATTTTTTTCAATCTACTTTTTGGCAAAGGAGAAAATAATTTGCTTGGGTTCCAAAATGTAAACATATGTTAGGGTAAAACAAACATAGATCTATTTTAACAGCTAAAGTAGATACTGGATGTTGAAATACACATTTAAATTTCTCAGGTTTGAATCATGTCAGGTGTGTCAGGAATGTGCTGGGACTAACTGTGAAAATATAAGAATGATGATAATAAGTTGTATTATAATAAGATTTAATAACTAGTCATAGGGTCTTGGATGTTTCTGGATCTTTATTCTTCCATCAAAGAAGCGGAATCAGCTTGTCATGATCCACTAAAGAAGACCACTGCTGGCATTTTGGTTGGTCTGTAGATCAACTTGAGGAAAGCCAGCATTTTTAATATGTTGAGTCTTGTAAAATTTCATGACCATGATGCACACTATAACCCTTGTCTTACCTAGGTCTTATCAAATCCCTTTCAGTGTCATTCAGTCCTGTGTCTTTCAAAATATCTTCTTTGACCCATTCTTTTGGTGCAGCAATTGTGGTTTTTCAATTTCTATATGAAGTTAATTTATTTTTGTTACTAACTTCTAATTTAAGTTGTATTGTGATTAGAAAATGTGGGATGTTCCTTATTACCATTTTTTTCCTTTTTTTTTTTTTTTCCCTGATCTTTCCTACATTTGAAACTGTTCTGGGGTCATATTTCTCTGAGAATTACAGCCTCAAATTTTCCTTTAGAACCAGTCTCTTGGAGATAAAAATCTTCCCATGTTTACTTACTGTCTAAATGTCTTTATTTCCCCTTCATCCTTGAAAGATCCTTTGGCTGGCTGACAATTTCTAGGTTGACAGGTATTTTCTCCCAGCTCTCTGTAGATATTATTTGACTGTCTCTTGGCTTCTGTTTTTGCTATTGAAATGTCTGCCATCACTCTAACTGTCATTGCCCTTAATTGACGTGGCCTTTCTTTCTGCTCCTTCAAGGTTTTATCTTCATCTTCTGTTTAGTGATTCTCCTGCCACGTGTCTGCAAGGATTTCCTTTTATTTATTTACTTTGCGGGAAGGTAATACACCCTCTAGATCGGTGGTGTCATATTTTCATCAGCTCTCCAAAATGTTTAGCTATTATTTTTTAAAACACTGCCAATTTCAATTGTGTTCTTTAACAAGTTCATATACGGAAATTCCATTTTCAGTGTCTTTTTAAAAATAATTTCTTTTTGTATACTTCTTTTTGCAAATGCCTCTTTCAAATCGTTATGTCTATGTCTATAGAAAGTATATTCTATATTTGATGATTTCGCTCTCTAGAATCTACTGTATGTTATTTCTGCTGGATGTCATGTGGAATGATGACCCTTCTCCTTTTGTGAACTTTTTATATTCTCTTTTAATCTATTGCCATATGTGGACTAATCTGGGGAAACTTTCCTCTTAAGATGGTTTGTTCTGCTTCTGCTTTGTTTCTGCCAGTAGCAAAGGGCTAACACCTGACCAGTACCACTTCAGCACCCTCAAAAGTGGTTTTCAAAGTTCACAACCCACATAGAAATGTTCATATAGGAATCACATATCAGCAGTACGCTCCTTTGTTGTTTTGTTGTTTAGTTGCTCAGTTGTGTCTGACTCTTTTAAGATGCCCTGGACTGTAGCCTGCCAGGCTTCTCTGTCCATGGGGTTTCCCAGGCAAGAATACTGGAGTGGGTTGCCATTTCATTCTCCTGGGGATCTTTCCAACCCAGGGATTGAACTCACATCTGCTGCACCGCAGGCAGATTCTTTACCACTGAGCCACTCCTGGGAAAATTCAGTACCCTCCTGTATGTATGCTCAAACATTCAGACCCATTTATGTTTGCATTTCTTTTCCCCACATTTTCTCCTCCTCTGGACCAGGTCACTTAAGCCCAGCAAGAGCTCAGTTCAGGCTTGTAGGACTGTTTGAGTCTGAGAGTCATTTTGTGGTTGGTGAACCAGTGAGGTCTCCATGAGTGTGACTGTCATGGGACTGTCCTTGACGAAGAGTGTGTACATATGTGTGCATGTGTATGTGTGTGTGTTTAAGTGTAGTGCTTCTTAGAACTTCTAGTCAATTAATGTGACAAGAAATAGAAGTCTTCAGGGCCATTTCCAAACAATAATTTTACTATGAATATATTAAACATCAAGAAAAAATAGACTAAATATAAAATTCTGCAAACCCACTTCTAAGCCTTTAAAATATTGGAAGGTTACCATATTAAACAAATAACTTACAAATTTGAGAACAACCACTATGTGTATAGAAATACTGTCTTACTGTCTGTAGTTTCCAAGCCATCAAAGAGTTAGAAGGGAATACAGAAAGCTTATAAATCAAATGGAAGGCAGAAAGGCAGGAAAAAGGAAATGTGAAGAAAAAGGAGGTTTAAGAAAATACAAAATTTGGTGGCAAAAATAAATCCACGTATTTGTTTATAGTTTATACTAATCAATATAAAATATAAACAAAGTAAGTTTACCAATTTAAAAAAAAACCTGAGAAGTGGATTAAAGAAAAGAATCAGCTATATAATACTCATAAGAAACACATCTGAAATTAATTAAAATATACATATACACATACAAGAATATAGAAGATTAAGAAATATAAAAAGATAGAGAGGTATTAACTGGAAGAAAGCCACCATTTCTGACCTCTTCCCATGTTTAGTATGGCTCCCTGAACCATCCATGACTGGAAATTTCTGATTGTACTAGAACTTTCACAAGAATACGTGACAGCCCTTCTTGTTCTATCATACTAAAAGCAATGTATAATTTTACACTTAGTCCAAATCCCTTTGAGTGTAATTTAAGTAACTTTTCTAGTCTCAAGAAATGAAGTGACTATTTGGAAACTATTCTCATCCGATCATGTTCTCAGTAGTTAATGAATATTTCCCAGACCTTTTCTATTGTCCAAAGAAGACTCTTAATTCATCTATACCAAGTACTCAGAGCCAGGTAACTGTAAATTCAATTTGAGATCATAACTCTACAACTGAGGCTCACAAAAACTTTATGAGAAGAGAAACATACTCAAGGTATAATGCCATGGAAATAAAATTAGAAATAAAGCTCCCTTCAGTCAAGTCCTATATGTGACTTGAGTCACGATATGACCAAGTCCCATTACTTCTTCAACAGTTATTTCATGAGTAGCCATTAAATGTTAGGAATTTTTGAGAACTGTGTTTACTGAGATGAAAACAAACCAAAAACCTCTGCCTACTCTCTAAAGTACTTGTCTACTCCATTAAAAGTTTTGGATGAGTAAACATTATTGCCATAGAACAAAATAGTGTAATACAGACATAAAATTGTATAATAAAGTCAAGTTCTATTCCCAACAGAATATTTTCCACATGGCAGTCAAAGTGTTCTTTTAAAAATACACTCACAAAATCATCCCTCTGTGCAACCGCCTACCATTTTTCTTTTCCATCTGAATCCTTCCATTGCCAAGATCGCCTTCAGGAAAGGACCAGAAAGTAAATATTTTGGGGCCACACAACCTCTGTGAAATTCACTCAGTTCTGCCATTGTGGGGGGAGAGCAGCCCCAGACAATGCATAAAAGAGTGGGCGTGGATGTGTTCCAATAAATCTTGTGGGTGGACAATAAGAATTTTTGAGTATCTTTTTTTTTTGGAGGGAAGGAGGTTGGAGAATTTATCACAGTAGCTTCTTTTGTTCTTGTTTTCCCAGAAGCTGGATTGTACATGCAGGTTTAATAATTTACTTTTTAAAAAAAGCTTAGAGAACAATGTCTGCCGGGAGTTAAGTCTTCAGCTTTTATTCCTATGACAACTCATGCTGTTCTGATAATAGTAGCACAATTACTATCTATTCCGTAGTTATAAGATGCATGAAACTCAGGGCTAGAAAAGTGTCACTCTTGTTTCATCACCAAAATGATGTTCTTGACTCTGAGCTCACAGATTTGCTTGGTGTAAACAACTTCATCTTCTGCGGTACATTTTTTCTTTTTGGTCATAGTCAAAATTCCCCTCAATTCTTTTGACGCCTCCTCTGCAAATGGCTCTATTCTCTGCTCTACTTCCCAAGTCCTGCCATGGGACCCAAGAGTGGGGCAGCGTTCCTCATTATCTTTCGCTGGTGGTGGCAGGAAACGGAAGCTGCTACACTTGCAGTCTGATCTGTGGCTCGGGCTGTGACCAGTGGGCACTGTCCACGTGGGCATTGGTCCGTCAGTAGCTTCCTGGTGTCATAAGCCCATGTGAGCTGACGCTCTTGAATGGTCCACCGGCCTGTTTCACGATCAGTTGTCTCTCTGGGGCCACTTCCTCCAGCCTCGGGAGACTGGAGTCCCTGTCAAGCTCCCGCATGACTCCTAACATCCTCTCTGTACCTGTGGGTCACACACAGATCCCCCTCTAGCTGTGAGGAGTCAGAGATGCTGCAGGACCTCTGCTGTTCTCACAGGCTCCTCCCCGCTGAATCTGGTATTAGGAAAACTGTGGTCACAGACGGGTTCGATCCCTGGGTCAGGAAGATCAGCTGGAAGAGGAAATGGCAACCCACTCCAGTACTCTTGCCTGGGGATTCCAAGGACAGAGGAGCCTGGCGGGCTGCAGTCCATGGGGTTGCAGAGTTAGACATGACTGAGCACGCACATGGGCACAGAGGTGTCTAGGGAATGCCCTTCACTCATCAGAGCCCAGCAGGTCTTCAGCGTCTCTCCTCTTCTGTTGAGAGGGCATTGGGAAAACCTAGAAGACTAACAGGAAACTAGCAGGTGGAGGTCAGCATGTAACCTGGATGACCGTGAGCACAATGTATCATGACAGCCTCACACCTTTCCCCTCGCAGCTCCTTTAAATCGTAGAAGGACACTTCAGTCATGTAGCAGGTAAGAGTATGGGCTCTAGAGCAAGATTAAGAAAGAAAGAAAGAAAGTGAAGTCGCTCAGTCGTGTCCGACTCTTTGGAACCACAAGGACTGTAGCCTACCAGGCTCCTCTGTCCACGGGATTTTCCAGGTGAGAGTACTGGAGTGGGTTGCCACTAGCAAAATTACCTTCATTTAAATTCCACTTTTTCCACTTGTTTGAAGCATGATCTTCACCATTTTTCTCCGTCGTCTTACTTCCTTCAACTTTAAAAATTGGGATGATAACTACCTTGACAGAAGATGTTACTATGAGAATTCATTGAGTTCAGTTCAGTCTCTCAGTCATGTCCAACTCTTTGTGACCCCATGGACCGTAGCACGCCAGGCTTCCCTGCCCATCACCAACTCCCAGAGCTTGCTCAAACTCATGTTCATCGAGTCGGTGATGCCATCCAACCATCTGATCCTCTGTCGTCCCCTTCTCCTCCTGCCTTCAATCTTTCCCAGCATCAGGGTATTTTCCAATGAGTCAGTTCTTCACATCAGGTGGGCAAAGTATTGAAGATTCATCTTCAGCATCAGTCCTTCCAATGAATATTCAAAGGACTAATTTACTTAGGACTGATTGGTTTGATCTCCCTGAAGTCCAAGGGACTCTAAAAGAGTCTTCTCCAACGCCAAAGTCCAAAATTATCAATTCTTCTGAGCTCAGTGTTATAGTCCAAATACACATCCATACATGACTACTGGAAAAAACAGTAGTTTTGACTAGATGGCATAGTTTTACTAGACAGTAAAATCATAGTTTGCCTAGATTTATCAGCAAAGTAATGTCTCTTCTTTTTAAAATGCTGCCTAGGTTGGTCACAGCTTTGCTTCCAAGGAGCAAGCATCTTTTGATTTCATGGCTGTAGTCACCATCTGCAGTGATTTTGGAGCCAAAAAAATAAAGTCTATCACTGTTTCCATTGTTTCCCCATCTATTTGCCATGAAGTGATATGATCAGATGCTGTGATCTTTGTTTTTTGAATGTTGAGTATTAACCAGCTTTTTCACTCTCCTCTTTCACTTCCATCAAGAGGCTGTTTAGTTCTTCTTCACTTTCTACCATAAGGGTGGTGTCATCTGCATATCTGAGGTTATTGGTATTTCTCCCGGCAACTTGATTCCAGCTTGTGCATTATTCAGCCTGGCATTTCGCATGATGTACTCTGCATAGAAATTAAATAAGCAGGGTGACAGTATACAGCCTTGATGTACTCCTTTCCTGATGTGGAACCAGTCTGTTGTTCCATGTCTCGTTCTAACTGTTGCTTCTTGACCTGCATACAGGTTTTTCAAGAGACAGGTCAGATGGTCTGGTGTTCCCATCTCTTTATGAATTTTCCAGTTTGGTGTGATCCACACAGTTAAAGGCTTTGGCATAGTCAATAAAGCAGAAGTAGATGTTTTTCTGGAACTCTCTTGCTGTTTCGATGCTCCAGCAGATGTCGGCAATTTGATCTCTTGTTCCTCTGCCTTTTCTAAATCCAACTTGAACATCTGGAAGTTCATGGTTCATGTACTGTTAAAGCCTGGCTTGGAGAATTTTGAGCTTTACTCTGTTAGCATGTGAGATGAGTGCAATTGTGTGTTAGTTCTTTGGCATTGCCTTTCTTTGGTATTGGAATAAAAACTGCAGAGTATCAGAATCTTTTTCCAATCCTGTGTCCACTTTTCCAGTGCTGTGGCCACTGCTGAGTTTTCCAAATTTGCTGGCATATTGAGTGCAGTACTTTCATAGCATCATCCTTTAGGATGTGAAATAGCTCAACTGGAATCCCATCATATCCACTAGCTTTATTCGTAGTGATGCTTTCTACGGCCCACTTGACTTCACATTCCATGATGTCTGGCTCTAGGTGAGTGATCACACCATCATGGTTATCTGGGTCATGAAGATCTTTTTTTTATAGTTCCTCTGTGTATTCTTGCCACCTCTTCTTAATATCTTCTGCTTCTGTTAGGTCCATACCATTTCTGTCCCTTATTGTGCCCATCTTTGCATGAAATGTTCCCTTGTTATCTTTAATTTTCTTGAAGAGATCTCTAGTCTTTCCCATTCTATAGTTTTCCTCTATTTCTTTGCATTGATCACTGAGGAAGGCTTTCTTATCTCTCCTTGCTATTCCCTGGTACTCTGCATTCAGATGGGTATATCTTTTCTTTTCTCCTTTGCTTTCAGCATCTCTCCTTTTCTGAGCTATTTGTAAGGCCTTGTCAGACAACCATTTTGCCTTTTTGCATTTCTTTTTCTTGGTGATGGTCTTGATCACTGTCCTCTGACAACTAACTTTGAGAATTAATGAAGTCACCAGTGTTGAAGTGTCTTCAAATTGTGAGGGCTCACTAAATGTTTCAGGATTCTTATGAGATAATTTCCATAATTTTATTTATTTATATAAAGTGGAGGTCAGAAAGGGCAAGAAAGCTCAGCTCTAGAAATCAAAATATAGGCATCAAGGCATCAATAATAAGTAGTGTGTTAGCCAGTTTTAGGGCTGTATCTGGGCAAGAGGTGGGCAGGAGAGATATGGGGGCCTGTGTGTCATCTATATTGGTCAGGGTTCTTCAGAGAAATGGAATTGTTTATGTAGGGAATCAATTACATCAATCATAAATATGGAATTTATTATGAGGAACTGGCTCCATGATTATGGAGGCTTAGAAGTACAAAGATCAACAGATGGGGACCAAAGAAAGCTGATGGTTTACTTTCAGGTCAAATCCAGAAGTCTGAGAACCAGGACAGCCAGTACTGTTTAACTTATATGCAGAGTACATCATGAGAAACACTGGGCTGGATGAAGTACAAGCTGGAATCAAGATTGAGAAATATCAACAACCTCAGATATGCAGATGACAACACCCTTGTGGCAGAAAGTGAAGAAGAACTAAAGAGCCTCTTGATGAAAGTGAAAGAGGAAAGTGAAAATGTTGGCTTAAAGCTCAACATTCAGACAACTAAGATCATGGCATCTCATCCCATCACTTTATGGCAAATAGATGGGGAAACAGCAGAAACAGTGTAGACTTTATATTTTTGGGCTCCAAAATCACTGCAGATGGTGATTTCAGCCATGAAATTAAAAGACACTGACTCCTTGGAAGGAAAGTTATGACCAACCTAGACAGCATATTAAAAAGCAGAGACATTACTTTGCCAACAAAGGTCCGTCTGGTCAAGGCTATGGTTTTTCCATTGGTCATCTATGGATGTGAGAGTTAGACTGTAAAGAAAGCTGAGAGCTGAAGAATTTATGCTTTTGAACTGTGGTGTTGGAGAAGACTCCTGAGAGTCCCTTAGACTGCAAGGAGATCCAACCAGTCCATCCTAAAGGAGATAAGTCCTGAGTGTTCATTGGAAGGACTGATGTTGAAGCTGAAACTCCAGTACTTTGGCCACCTGATGCGAAGAGCTGACTCACTTGAAAAGACCCTGATGCTGGGAAAGATTCAGGGCAGGAGGAGGAGGGGACGGCAGAGGATGAGATGGTTGGATGGCATCACAGACTCGATGGACATGGGTTTGGGTAAACTCTGGGAGTTGGTGATGGACAGAGAGGCCTGGCATGGTGCGGTCCTTGGGGTCGCAAAGAGTTGGACATGATTGAGTGACTGAACTGAACTGAACAGTATCAGTGGAAAAACTCCAGACCCAGATCAGTTTGAGTCCAAAGGCAGGAGAAAACTGATGTCTTATTTAAGCAGTCAGGCAGGAGGTCTTTCCTCTTCCTCCAGCATCACTGTTGTTGTATTGCCGTCTTTAACTATTCCATAGATAAGGTCCATCCACATTAAGGGGGGCTTCCTGGTTGGCTCAGTGGGCAGACTCTGCCTGCCAAAGCAGGAGACACAGAAGATGCGGATGTGATCCCTGGGTGGGAAAGATCCCTAGAGAAGGGAATGATAACCCATTCCAGGATTCTTGCCTGGAAGATCTTATGGGCAGAGGAGCCTAGCAGGCTATATGGTCCATGGAGTCACAAAGAATTGGACATTATAACTACTACTGTGGGCAGGAATCCCTTAGAAGACATGGAGTAGCCATCATGGTCAACAAAAGAATACGAAATGCAGTACTTGGATGCAATCTCAAAAACGACAGAATGATTTCTGTTCACTTCCAAGGCAAACCATTCAATATCAAGGTAATCCAAGCCTATGCCCCAACCAGTAACACTGAAGAAGCTGAAGTTGAACGGTTCTATGAAGACCTACAAGACCTTTTTTTTTTTTTTTCCTATAAGACCTTTTACAACTAACACCCAAAAAAGATGTCCTTTTCATTACAGGGGACTGGAATGCAAAAGTAGGAAGTCAAGAAACACCTGGAATAACAGGCAAATTTGACCTTGGAGTACAGAATGAAGCAGGGCAAAGGCTAACAGAGTTTTGCCAAAAGAAAGGACTGGTCATAGCAAAGACCCTCTTCCAACAACACAAGAGAAGACTCTACACATGGATATCACCAGATGGTCAACACCAAAGTCAGATTGATTATATTCTTTGCAGCCAAAGATGGAGAAGCTCTATACAGTCAGCAAAAACAAGACCAGGAGCTGACTGTGGCTCAGATCATGAACTCCTTATTGCCAAATTCAGACTTAAACTGAAGAAAGTAGGGAAAACCACTAGGTGATTCAGGTATGACCTAAATCAAATCCCTTATGACTATACAGTGGAAGTGAGAAATAGATTCAAGGGACTAAATATGATGGACAGAGAGCCTGATGAACTATGGATGGAGGTTCGTGACATTGTACAGGAGACAGGGATCAAGACCATCCCCATGGAAAAGAAATGCTAAAGGCAAAATGGTTGTCTGAGGAGGCCTTACAAATAGCTGTGAAAAGAAGAGAAGCAAAAAGCAAAGGAGAAAAGGAAAGATATCCCCATTTGAATGCAGGGTTCCAAAGAATAGCAAGGAGAGATAAGAAAGCCTTCCTCAGTAATCACTGCAAAGAAATAGAGGAAAACTGTAGAATGGGAAAGACTAGAGATCACTTCAAGAAAATTAGAGACATCAAGAGAAAATTTCAGGCAAAGATGGGTTCGATAAAGGACAGAAATGGTATGGACCTAACAGAAGCAGAAGATATTAAGAAGAGGTGGCAAGAATACACAGAAGAACTGTACAAAAAAGATCTTCATGACCCAGATAACCATGATGGTTTGATCACTCACCTAGAGCCAGACGTCCTGGAATGTGAAGTCAAGTGGGCCTTAGAAAGCATCCCTACGAGTAAAGCTAGTGGATGTGATGGAATTCCAGTTGAGCTATTTCAAATCCTGAAAGATGATGCTGTGAAAGTGCTGCACTCAATATGCCAGCAAATTTGGAAAACTCAACATTGGCCACAGGACTGGAAAAGGTCCGTTTTCATTCCAATCGCTAAGAAAGGCAATCCGAAAGAATGCTCAAACTACCGCATAATCGTACTCATCTCACACGCTAGTAAAGTAATGCTCAAAATTCTCCAAGCCAGGCTTCAGCAATACGTGAACAGTGAACTTCCAGATCTTCAAGCTGGTTTTAGAAAAGGCAGAGGAACCAGAGATCAAGTTGCCAATATCTGCTGGATCATCGAAAAAGCAAGAGAGTTCCAGAAAAACATCTATGGATGTTTTCTGCTTTATTGACTACGCCAAAGCCTTCGACTGTGTGGATCACAATAAACTGTGGAAAATTCTGAAAGAGATGGGAATACCAGACCACCTGACCTGCCTCTTGAGAAACCTCTATGCAGGTCAGGAAGCAACAGTTAGAACTGGACATGGAACAACAGACTGGTTCCAAATAGGAAAAGGAGTATGTCAAGGTTGTATATTGTCACCCTGCTTATTTAACTTATATGCAGAGTACATCATGAGAAACGCTGGGCTGGAAGAAGCACAAGCTGGAATCAAGATTGCCAGGAGCAATATCAATAACCTCAGATATGCAGATGACACCACCCTTATGGCAGAAAGTGAAGAGGAAATAAGGAGCTTCTTGATGAAAGTGAAAGAGAGTGAAAAAGTTGGCTTAAATAACATTCAGAAAACTAAGATCATGGCATCCAGTCCCATCACTTCATGGCAAATAGATGGGGAAACAGTGGCTAACTTTATTTTCTTGGGCTCCACAATCACTGCAGATGGTGATTGCAGCCATGAAGTTAAAAGACGCTTACTCCTTGGAAGGAAAGTTATGACCAACATAGATAGCATATTAAAAAGCAGAGACATTACTTTGCCAACAAAGGTCCGTCTAGTCAAGGCTATGGTTTTTCCAGTAGTCATGTATGGATGTGAGAGTTGGACTGTGAAGAAAGCTGAGTGCAGAAAAACTGATGCTTTTGAACTGTGGTGTTGGAGAAGACTCTTGAGAGTCCCTTAGACTGCAAGGAGATCCAACCAGTCCATCCTAAAGGAGATAAGTCCTGGGTGTTCATTGGAAGGACTGATGCTGAAGCTGAAACTCCAGCACTTTGGCCACCTCATGCAAAGAGTTGACTCATTGGAAAAGACTCTGATGCTGGGAGGGATTGGGGGCAGGAAGAGAAGGGGATGACAGAGGATGAGATGGCTGGATGGCATCACTGACTCAACGGGCATGAGTTTGAGTAAACTCCAGGAGCTGGTGACGGACAGGGAGGCCTGGCGTGCTGTGATTCATGGCGTCGCAGAGTCGGACACGACTGAGCGACTGAACTGAACTGAGTTCACATTGCCCTCCATATGCTAAGGAGGGCCACCTTCTTTACTCTTTACCAATTAAAAGGGTAATCTCATTCAGTAACACCCATACAATGTTTGGTCAAATGTCTGGGCACCCCTGGGCCCAGTCAAGTTGACAATTAATTGTCGCATCACCCTGTGTTTCCCAAGGAGAGCAGATGTCTGCTGAACAAATGGTACCACCAATACGAGCAAGTGGGCCGGTGGGAAGAGGGACAGAATTCTATTGCCTGGTTAGGTAAAGATGGCAAAGGATACTGCAACCAGCATAATCTGTCCTTGATTCTGCCTTCCAGTCTGGATGGTTCCAACACAATAATCTTGATGTTTAACTGCTCTACATGGAGGTAAATTGTGACGAGTTGAAACTTTAGAAATAAAAGCTTATAAAATCTATTTCTCACACATTTTTTGTCGGTCTTTCCTGAAACGTAAAAAGTAAAAAATCATTTACCTGTCTCTTGTTTTCTATATATAGATTAAGTGAACATCAATGGACTGTCCATCTTTCAAAGACTTCTGAATTTTTTAGAGTAGTTTAGAAATTTGAATTTTCTCACTTATGTAGCTTTAATGTGAAACATATTCTTCATTTCCTTCTAGTGCAAAAGCAGAAACAGAACCATTTTATTTTTTTCTGGTGCCAGAAATATGCTATCTATATGTTTTAGTTTTTATAGTATGCATTTTACGCCAACAAGTACATTTTGAAATAGATTCTGGAAATAGTTTCATTAAAAAGAATTAGCTGAGAAAAATTAAGTCCTGATATATTAATAATATATAAATTTAATATCCTGAAATGACAGTCCTTTCATATCAAGTATAATTCAAAATTAATTTTATGTATTTAAAGAAAAAGTAGGGGGCAAGATGGGGTATAAGATTAAGAGATAAAATAAATTAGCGACAGGATATATTGTACAGCACAGGGAAATATAGCCATTATCTTGTAATAACTTTAAATGGAGTATAGTCTATAAAAATATCGAATTATTATGTTGTACAAATATGTCAATTAAAAAATAAACTTTTTTACTTCTAACATATTTTATTTTGAAATTTCTCAACATTTAACATTGTTTTTTATGCTTAATATTATTATTGTTTGTCTCCTTGTGAGGAAAGTTTCATGATAGTTGACAATAAGAAATTTCAGTATTTAAGGAAGTAAATTTTAAGGTAGGCAAATTAAGAAGTGAAACTAAAATTATATCAAAAGTTTTAATGTTTTTAATATTTCAAGTCTTTTAAAATTCAGATTTATATATTTTAGTGTTGGCAGTCTTAAGATTAATTAAGGCTTTATTGTCAGAACAGAACTTAGGAATGTTATGAAAATATCTCATTTTGAAATAAACCCTATATTGATGTTAAATATGTTTGTAATCATAGCATTACTTAATTGTGAAGTGTTAATCAGTTCTCAAAATTTCAGCAATTATAGTTTTTTAGAAGTTTATCATTTTCTTTAAAGAAAACAGTATCAAATATATAAATAAACTAAGATTTTTTAGAAGTATATATACATTGTTGGAATGAAAAGTGTCACAATTTTCCCAGCATCATTTATTGAAAAGAAGGTCTTTTTGCCATTGAATGTTTTGGCACCCTTGTTAAAAATCATTTGACCACATATGGGAGGACTTACTTTTCCTTTTTATGTCAATTCAGCTAAAAAAATTATATACAAGGTACTGAAGAAAGGGGGGACTAAGGCAAAGAGACTGGTTAGAATTCTGATGCCCTAAGGTGAGAAGGTGGGACCAGGATCTTAGCAGACTGGAAAAGGAGCTTGGTAGTGAGAGGTTTTACAAAAATAATTGAAAGCTCTTGGTATCTTGCTGATGAAAGACCGGTGCAAAGTTAATTTTGTTTTTGAAGTTTTCAGCTCGGGGAATCATGAGAAGGCTAATGATTGATAAAATGAAAAGTCTAAGGGAATAAAATTAATGGGATCTCATCAATCTTACTCTCTGACTAAACAGGAGGGACCTCATTTTCTCCTTCCAACCTAGAATGTATGATGTTGATTTATACTGCTGTAGACCATTACTTTGGGGAAACCATGGATTATTTTTACACCTCTTAATGAAATAACCTGAAGTGCTGTTATATTTGAAAGACAGAAAAATAAGCAAAGGGAATGCAGATTTAACAAATGTCTCAATAAATAACTGGGTCTTACACTATAGTCTAAGGGCAAATGAACAATTTCAGAGTTTTGGTAATGCAATAGTGTTTTCAGAGTTACACAAGTATTTTTTTAAATACCAGTGGGAAGAAATGTCAGTATAGTGCTATTTAAAATTCTAAGGCATATTCCAATGAACATTTCAAATTGTGTTTGATGTAGGTTGAAAATGAGCTTGATTCTTTAAATCTTTAGGAAATGATAGATTTGGGCGTCAAATGGATATTCTGGCATCAATCATTCTCCCCAAGATGGAAGTTACACTTTTGAGAGTTAACTCTTTTTCAGAGTTGGATGGGTTTGGGGAGCTCTAGTCTGATATGGCTAACATGTTCAAAACTAGGTTCCCGATTGCGATCACTTGTATTCTCAAGTGAAACACTCATGAAAAATACTGGTTTACACACTCAATCGAACCTGCAGAATCGCTGTGATCTGGGGGACCTGAGTAGAGGGGGATGAAAATCGCTGTGAAAAATGGAAATGGAAAGATGATACCTTTTTTTGTAATTGTTTAATTCCCCTGGATTTAAAATGGATAAAGATTACTCGCTAGTGGAGAATACAAAAAAGTGATGATCTTTTCAGTTTTCAGATAGTTTTGTAAACCTAGGAGAAGACCTCTGAAATTGCCAATTGCGATGTTAGATACAGCGCTCTGTTACATGGCTTCATACATATTTAGATTAGCTCTGTTTCACTCTAAAATTCGGATATAATTTTTGAGCTAAATGACATAAAAGATCCTTTTGTACCTAGTCTATGCTGTTATACACTAAAGGAAAAACGGATATCTGGAAATTTACCAGGTATCTAGCTTACATTTGGATATTTATAAACATTCAGTAAGAACTATGTTATGACTTTTATGCAGGAATTCTCCAACTCATCTCAGGCATTTGAGGAAGTGAGATGCACTTCCCCAAACTGAAGGCTCTCTAATAGAAATAACTGCAATGTGAAGAAGATAGTGAGACTACAGCAATTGTATTTAGTTTGTAAATAATTTTAAAACCACAAATAATATTTCAGGAATGTAAAATAATATTTCAGGTATTTTTCATCCATTTTTCACCCAAGAGTGAAAATTCTAAATTTTACATGGATATAATTTGTACTTAGGTGTTGCTTTATACGTCAGGAAGTATGTATCCTATCTATGATCTATCAGTAGTTG
This sequence comes from Dama dama, assembly GCF_033118175.1. NCBI lineage: Eukaryota > Metazoa > Chordata > Mammalia > Artiodactyla > Cervidae > Dama > Dama dama. The sequence goes on from NC_083707.1 coordinate 7,453,065, forward strand.
ATATTGGCAAGTCTTCTACTTTGTACCAAGCCCAGCTGATATTTTTATCCTAATCTTTTAGAAAGAAGCCTTATTGTTGTTACATAATACAAGTTCAACATCATTAAAGCTTTCTGGTGGATTCTTCTTGATGAAATTAATATGTAATTTACTTTTTGATGATATATTTTGGCTTTAATTTCAAGTCCATTTTGTTTAGTAGAATATATTGTCATTTTTTTCATTTATTATTGTTATTAACATGATTTCACTGGCATATCATTTTGCCCTTCTAATCTCAATCCTTCCACATCTCCATGCATTGCTTGTGGCTGTAATAAAGGGTTGCTCATGGCCAAGTTTGGGTTTTCGAAGAGCAGAAGACTAGCCAGAACTCAAAGATTCTGTCCTTGATGAAGGGAGGTGGGAGTTGTGACTTATGTAAGATCACACTTACATATAAAGACAGAACAAAGTCACTTCACTGTCTTGTGTGGACTGGGAAGTCCTTCCATGGACTTCAGGAGGATTTTTCAGCAGGAGCCTCCTGCGTGCTTCCACACAAATCAATTGCCAGTGCCAGAGCTTGGCTTATTGGATTTGCTCTTTTTTTCTGGTCCCGTTGTGGCTGGCTTTGTCCATGTGCACTGCTAGTGCCTGAAATACACAGTCTCGTGTCCTTGCCAAGGGTACCAACAGAGAACATTCCCCACGTTTCCAATTAGAGGCTGTTCCAGTTCTATTTAGAAGGGGCTAAGCTCATCAAATTGACAGGAAGTTAAAAAAAAAAAATCTTGCCTTAAAAAAAAAATCATCTTGCATTGAAGCTAAATATGCTTGGCTTGTACAACTTTGCTATTATTGTTGTTGTTCAATTACTAAGTTGTATCTGACTGTTTGTGACCCCACGGACTGCAGCACGCCAGACTTCCCTGTCCTTCACCATCTCCCAGAGTTTGCTCAAACTCATGTCCATTGAGTCGATGATGCCATCCAACCATCTCATCCTCCGTCACCCCCTTCTCCTCCTGCCCTCAATCATCAGGGTCTTTTCCAATGAGTCAGCTCTTTGCATCAGCTATAACTTATAAGACTTCTTCAGCATACTTGCATTTATATTTTTATGTGAAATGAAAAACATAGCATTTTAATAAAATATGTGATTTTCTTAGTCATCGGTGATGTGATTTATTTAGCGTGACATGACCTAAATGGGCTGAAGGATACTGATGTAAGGGTGAGCCATTCCTCACTGCACCTGCCCCAACACACACACACAACTTGGGGAGCCACCCCTGCTTTCAATTCTGCATGTTCAGAGCCAGGGGGATTCTATTCCTCTGCAGCCATGTACACACGTGCTGGGCAGGTTCCAAAGCAATTAGTTATTCCCAGACTTTCAGTTGCTCTCAAGAAGTCATTTCCTGTTCTGACTCATCTAAGCATAAAACCTCAGATCCAGTCTCTACTACCTGCCATGGTCTGCGCACTGGCTGTAAAAGAATTTCCAGACGTGAGGCTGAATGATAGGAGTATAGAGTTTATTAGAATCAGAGATGCTGTTAGAACAGTGGGCTGGCTCAAGGGAGAGTCAGCCCCTTTTGTGGACTAGTAGCCAATCGTTATGGGCTTCCCTGGCAGCTCAGCTGGTAAGAATCCGCCTGCAATGCAGGGGACCTCGGTTCCATTCCTGGGTCAGAAAGACCCCCTGGAGAAGGGATAGGCTACCCACTCCAGTATTCTTGGGCTTCCCTGGTGCCTCAGACAGTAAAGACTCTGCCTGCAATGCGGAAGACCTGGGTTGGGAAGATTCCCTTGGAGGAGGGCATGGCAACCCACTCCATTATTCTTGCCTGGAGAATCCCATGGACAGAGGAGCCTGTGGACCCCCTACAGTCCATGGGGTCGCAAAGAGTCAGACACAACTGAGCGACTAAGCGCAGCCAATGTTTATAGCCTGAAGGCAGAGAAAATCCTTACTGGAAGGGTGGCTTGAGGTGATTGGTTAGGATGCTTTAGGGCGGGTAATAAAATGGGTATTTTACCAAATATGGGACCAGGAAAACTGGCTGGTTACGATCGGGAGACTCATGGTAACAGTTGCTATGTGTGTGTGCTAAGTCACTTCAGTCATGTCTAACTCTCTGCAACCCCATGGACTGTAGTCTGCCGGCTCCTCTATCCATGGGATTCTCCAGGCAAGAACACTGGAGCAAGTTGCCATGTCCTTCTCCAGGGGATCTTTCCAGGGAGAGAACCTGTGTTTCTTAGTCTCCTGCATTGGCAGTTGAGTTCTTTACCTCTGGCACCACCTGAGAAGCCTTTTGGGCTTGGTTAATCCCGGAAATTTTTGCCCTGTGACCTTAGTACAAGGCTCTACACCTGGGACCTTGAAATAGGCCTCCACACTACCTGCCAAAATATTTACTCTAAACTCTCCTATGGTCAGCCTTCCAATCTTCCTCCTGATTACTAAACAATACTCGCTGTGCATGTCAAAAGACATGAATGGGTATTGGGAAAGGAGCGATGAGAAGTAATGGATGAAGAAAGGTGGGCATTGGAGGTATTTTAATCACTGACAGTGCTGACACCACAGTTGTGCCAGCAAGAAATGTCCTACTAAACCAGTTCCAGTGGAAAAAGACAGTTCGGAAGATGGATTCAGTTATTTGTGGCTTCATGTGATTTGGGACCTACTTAGGAAGCCAAATCCAGCCTCTGTGCCCCGACACTGAATTAATTCTAGGAGACAGAGTTCTGGATCACGTAGAAAAGATTAGCTCTGTTGCTTTGCTGGGCGAAGGGGGCCACAGTGGGCTGATGTCCTCAAAACTGTGTGTCCCAACTTGGAGGTGGTAGTGAGTAGTTTCGTCCTTGGGCTTGTAGTTTTGGGTGGTCCAAAGAGGGCATGATCAGCTCGTGGACATTCTCCTGACTTGGTGGTGGTGAAGTAATCTGGAGTCAGTCATCGGCCTTCTGGTTCCAGTGGGTCTGGGGTCTGTGTGTTTGTGGGCAGCATACAGGTAATCTGTCTCACCTGGTGGGGGTTTCGGCATCTGCAAAACACTTCAAAGGTGCTGTGCTGAATGGGCTTCCCCGGTGGCTCAGCAGTAAGGAATCCATCTGCCGATGCAGGAGACTCAGGTTCCATCCCCGGGTCAGGAAGATCCCCTGGAGAAGGAATGGCAACCCACTTCAGTATTCTTGCCTGCAGAATCCTATGGACAGAGGGGCCTGGTGGGCTACAGTCCATGGGATGGCAAAGAGCTATTGATTAAGTAACAGCATCGTGCTGTGTATCCCTTGAGGGGAAACCAGGACTCTGGGCCAGGCCTGCACTATTGTTTCCTGACTGCCCCTCTTTATCTCTGCATCTCCCCCATTCCCTACTTAGCAGTTATTTGGACCTGGTTGTTACAACTCAGGGAGGTTCCTGGAGGCTGAATGAAGACTGTTTTTGGTAATCCAGAAATGGGGGACACAGGAAGCCTTTTGTGCCCAGGAGCCCCACACGGTCTGGCCTGACACCGTGATCATCCACTTACTGGATGAGTGAATTAGGGAATTCTGAGAGAAACTGTTGGCAGGGGAGTGGTTTGCCAATAATCAGTCAAGGGCTTTCCTGGTTTCCCTTGGACAGAAAATTTAATATGTTCTATAATATCTGATTCAAATACCAAACTCTGGTTTTGGACAATCTAGTTTTTTTTTTTTTAAATTGTCTTTCTTATTCTTTTAACCTTCTGATGATTTCTTCTTCTCTTCTTTCCTCAAGGTTTGTCTCTATTCTATAGAGAAATGCATATTTTCTGCCTGGAATATTACTATTGCCTTGTGATTATCAAAAACAAACATTGCAAAAGCCTACTTCATGTGAACACAAGCAAAATCCAGCATCTGTGCATTCATCGTATAAGAAAGACTATATTCTCTCAATATATTTAAAATTAAGAATATGAGCATCATGAGGACACAGAATATATTACAGCTAAATAAATAAGGAAGCAATACATCTATAAAAACCGTGCAAATATCAATAATATTTTACAGGACTCGCAAACTTCCTTCCAAAAATTCTTGTATGTTTTGATTTCTAAAATTCATATATGCATAAATTTTATGTTAATCTATAAAGAAAAAATCATGATGTGTAAACTCTGCACTGCGGGCTACAATCCATGGGGTCACAAATAGTGGGACACGAGTGAGTGACTAACACTTTGACATTCATATTCACGTTGCCCTTATGAAGGCAAACTCATAGTGAAGCCACTGTTGTCATGGATAACAGTAAACCTTTAAAAGAGGCTTAAATGCATATTACACAGTGCATTTTATGCTGGGATGATGTTGCTTCTGGAGAAGAGATAAATCAGATCATTAAAATACTATGATGCTGCAAGCTATCTTAGCACTGTGCCGTCAAGTGCTTTTGCAGTCAGGTTTTAAAATGGCATGCTAAATTCAGTTAACCGGTTTCAAAAACCACAAACAGTACTTTTCAATCTTGAGTAGGAAGCAAGGCTGATGGGCTGCAGACAGGTAAAAAAAGACAGGAAAGTGCTTATTGACATGGGCAGTTAGTTTCGAGGCAAAGGCTGATTTAATAAAGATACAGACATTACAGGTTTTCAAAAGTAAGTAGAGATGAGAAGTGGACGCATTATGGAGCTCATGACATAATTCAGGCTGTGTGAGATGGTGAAAATTTGACGAAAATACCAGTCAGCTTTCCCTGGTTGAACTGTGCATTGCAAACATACTACAGTATCAAAGTTGATTTCTATAATCAGGGGGTTTCACATGGCCTTGTCAAGCAGTTACATTTTCCCATAAATGTTCTTCTAGAAACACCGCTGTGCTCTGTGGTATAATGGCTCACTTGTACATTTAAAAGCCTAAACCAACAACATCTTGATGTTAGTTAAGAAAAATACGTTTCCGAACTATGCAGTGATTTGTGCAAAGTTTTAGGTTTAGCCTTTGGGTCAGAACAAGTTTATTTTTCCAAAGTTGTCGAAGCTCTATTTTGTTCATCTGTAAAAGGAAGATGCTTCTGATTTTGATTTAGTCATAATCTAGTCCAATAAACAATAATTTACTGAAAGTCCAACTATAAGCTGGGGCTTCCCTGGTGGCTTGGGCAGTAAAGAATCTAACAACAATGTGGTGACATTGCTCACTTTGTGGAAATTTCCTTGGAATGTAAAATAAATGAATTGTACAGTCCTGAGTTTAATAACTTGCCATAAGAAGTTTTGTTGGGATTAGACATTTCCCCATAATTCAAAGATGAGGTTCGTTAAGGCAGAAGTTCTGAAATATTTTGTCTCAAAAGCCTTATCTTCTCTTAACAAATACTGAAGACCTCAAAGTGCTGCAGCTTATTAGCTATATCATTCAATATTTGTCATATTAGACATTTCAACTGATAAAATTTTAAATAACTATGAATTCATAGAAAAACCACACTGAAAAACAATTATGTGTTAACATAAAAGCATATTTTAAAACATTGGTTAATATTAACATATCCATTAATAAATATTAAAATAAGAATAATTAGGGTGATTACGTTGTTTCACAATTTTGTGAATCTAACCCTGGCTTAATAGGACATAGCTAGATGCTCAGATCTGCTTCTGTATTACAAATTTCTAATGTGCTCTTATGATGGAAGTATATGAAGAAAATTCAGCCTCACAGAGAATGTAGAGGGAAAAAAGGAAGAGTGTTTCACAGCCTTTTCACATGGATACTAGCCCAAACCTCATAAAGTGATAGTTTCACAAAGCTTAGTTGCAATGGGGAATGTGAAACTTTATCAGTGTTCATATTCTATTACATTAACATCTGCTAATGTATTTTTCTCTTCAAATGCCTCTCTTACCCATGCATAATTATTTAACACCAAAATTACTAGATAACAGTTATTGGATCACTGTTAAGCAGATCTTCCAAATATGAACATATTTCATTACTCAATATCAAAAATCACACTTGTTCACATAAACAACAGTCACATTGAAAAATTACTTCGGTATTGAGGATCTATCAAATACACGCTGATGGATACGTTTCAGTTTGCTTGAATCTCTCCATTGGCAGCAAATATTTTCAGTTTGTTTTCCTTGAAAAGTCAGCAGATTTATTCTGTTCTTTCTGCAGAAAATATATGTAATCAAAATTTTACATTTTGAAAAATTAGTAATTTTGAATGCCTCATCAAGGAGATTTTAAAGTAAGGCTTTTGTACCCTCAAGAATGCATGGGAATGAATTATGTAAGGGAACCTAACAGCTAAGGTTTGGTGCCATTGTTCTGATTCAGCAGTTTTATTCACTTATTACTTTTGCACCATCAATGCAACTGTCAACACAGATGTTTCAGTGTAAGTCCTGAGATTTAAAAGTTATCCAACAATTTGAATATTTCAATACTCCTTGTGTTTGTTGCCAAGCATTCATATAAACGAAGATCTATGATGACTGGGCCATGCTGAATTTGAGAAAAATAAGCAAGCTCAGCCATGTCTGTACATCTGTCAATCTGTTAGACAAACATAAGGTTCCGTAGACAAGATGTTAACTCTGTCTTCTTGTTTAAAGCTAAAATTTTACATCTGCAAGTTTCTATATAGTTGGAAAGTGGCAGTGTCTTTCTTGGGTTTTGTTGTTTTTTTTTAAAAAACACTTTTCAGCCAGTAGACATTCAGCAGTGTCAGCTGACGAAAACATTGCTTGATTAGTTTTTCTGGTCTTGTCTGTGCTTCTCTAGTCAACACAATAACTTGCTTTGTAAGATATCTCAGTGGCTGTTATTTTTAGTTTGAAAAGTGAAACATGAATTTTTGCTTTTTTTGGTTTTGCAATATCATTTTTTGTTTATTCAAAATTTTCCCAAATAAAAAGTAATATGTAATAACTATGTAATTATATAACATTATCTCATATACTAATACAATTATTAACATGCATTATTTCACCATAAAATTAAAATATGTGAATTTTATTATATTTAAAGAGGCATTGTAGACGTTTGTAAGGAAAATTAGAAAACTTGCTTTCTTAACCTAAGTGCATGTTTTAACACCTAACGATGCTGAAAAAGAAACTGAAATAACAGAGTTCTCTGACTCATGGAAGTGAAAGATCTCCTTCAAAAAAAATGAACTAAACTCTAAATAAGAAATGAAAGTATAATGAAATCTGTACTTCCCCAGGCTTCATAGATGTTAAAATTTAACTGACTGTGTGTTATGCAGCAGGACATTTTTGAATGGTATTACTGCATTAGTTCAGTTGTGGCATAATTTTGAGGTCATTAAAGAAAAAGAACTGAATTTTTCAACTGAAAATGTGATGAACTCTTTAAAATCAAAAAACTAGCTGTTACAGCTTTCAAACTAGAAATGCAAAAGACAGCAAAGCATCATAAAATGTTAGGTTCTCACATTGGTTGGAGAGGCACACACAATACTCTCTCTAAAAGAGAGTTTCAGCTTTTAAAGAGCGTATTATGTTTATGTTTAAAATATTCAAGACTTCCCAAACTATTAACTGTCTCAAAATAATGCTGCAATCAAACTGTCACAGTAAAACTACTATAAAATATATTTCTTCCTAAATCACAATAGGGCAAATTATTAACATCAATAAAGCTGAAGGAAAGATATTTTTTTCCCCATCTTTTCATTTCTTATGTAAAGCTCTTTCATTTTATTTGGAGTACATTTCTCCTTTCCATAAATAAGAGACCTCTTTGAAATACGAGTTTCATTCTTTTCTCAAACTTTAGATATAGACATTGTAATGGTGATGGAGAAAGTGAATTTTAGTCTCCTCCATCTCTGACAAAATGTCCATCCTTCACAGTAAGAAAAATATAAATACATTTATTTCATTTCAGAGGAAATACTGTTAGATTTCATAATGCTTATACTTTATCTATATCTATCTATATATGTGTGTGTGTTTGTGTGTGTATATTTATAAAACAGGACAGGAAAAACGTACTAATTCTAGTTGTGCTTCCATGTGGACTCAAGACAAAATTCAAGATTTCTAAATTAGAATGTATTAGACAAAAATGGAGTTACAGAGATTATAGCAGGGGAAATTAAAGATAACAGGTCAGTGCCCTATTAAATCATTGAAAATAAAGTAGGTTCATCTCTGAAACCGTATGTCATCTCTACCCTAAACTCACTGCCTGAGACTGCTCTTGAAATCATAAGCGAATCCTTCTTTAACCACACTTGTGATGTCATCACGTGTCATGTAGGATCTGAAAACCTCTGCCCTACATTCCTGAGAAATGAGGATAGCAAAAGACAACATTTTAGTAAAATCGTGAAACAGGTTAACCGTTGGATATCATGAAAGAGTCTCCTGAACCCTAGAGGCCTCTGACCATAACTTGAACAGTGTTGGGTTAGGAGAATAATTTGTGATAACAACAACAAAATCCTAAAACCTCAGTAATTTCAGGTAATTGAAATTTACTTCTTGCTCATGTAGCCTTATCAGGAAAAGGCTGTGCTCCACTTCCATTTCGGAATTGGAGCTGGAGTTCTACGTCTTTGAGGTCCGCCTCCTGATGTTGACCCTGGGAGAGAGAAAGGGAGTGGATAATTTTTTCAAGAAATACTTGTGAGCTCAGCCTTCAAGTAAACATTGCTGTTTTGCCCACATTTCACTGGACACGGTACCCAGAGTTGCAAGGAAGCCTGGAAACGTAGTCAGCTGTGTGCCCAGGAAGAAAAAATTGTGGTTCAGTAAATAGGAGGGCAGTCTTAAATACAACACCTAAGTACACTTAAATACAACATTAATGATTTCCTGTAAGTGCCTCTGGATTGGGTGTTGATATAAAGCATTGCAAATCAGTCAACAATACAAGATGATCAAGTTATATCAGTTCATAGAACTCATACAAGTTATACATATAACTTGATTATCTTGTATTGTTGACTGATTTGCAATTATTTTTATACACAAAGACAAAAACATGTGTTATATTCAGTAACATTTATTGTGCACCTGTTAATGTCCAAGCAGTGTCCTGGGTCGTGGGTAAGGGGAGGAAGAATAGACATAAAGGCCCTTGTGTACTTCCTTATAGTCTAGTGGGAGTAGGTGGTCAATAAAAAGATAATAAATATGAAATAATAGTGAATTGTTATATTAAAAAAAAATGAAGAGACAAAAGAAAGTGGGAGTCAATGCTGCCTTAGAGTGGGTCATTCAGAAAGGTCTTTCCTCAAAGATATTTGAGTGAAGAACTGAAGAATAAGAAAGATTTATGGGTGCAGAGCCCTGGGGGAGAGACTGCAGACCTAGAAAAGAGCAAGTTCCAAGTGCTCAGCATGAGAACAGCCTAGGGTGCTGGAGAAACAGAAAGTGTCCATGTGTTTTGAGAGGAGAGTGAGGTTAGCAGCCTGGGGTATGCTGGGCAGGTGGTCTGGGAAATGAACACCCAAGATGTTGTGTTCCATTACAGAGAGTTGTGGCTTTAACCTCAGGGCAATGGGAAGCCAGGTGTGTATCATGATTTGATTTGTGTTTCTAAAAGTTGATTCAGATTGTTTAGTGGAGCATAGACTTGGGGAGCTGTAAGTCCAAGGTCACTGTGCTTCTGCATAATAATTTATGTCATTGCCCTAGACAACCTGAAGCAATAAATCAATCTCAATATCCTTAAATTCAGTGTAGGCTGTTTTTACAAATCACTGTGTTGTTTACTTTTTGTTTGTTTTTGCAGCTCACAGGGGCCATGTATTACTGTGCTGGTCATATTACTGGTGTCTAATTCACAAATGATTATTTTCCCCAAAGAATTTTTTTTTAAGCAATCAGTGCTCTCACCATTAATACAACGACAAAAATACATTTTTTTCAATTCTCAGAACTGGAATTTCTCTCAACGTTGTCTGGCATGAGTTATAAAAATGACAAATGTTAGCCTTCAAACTAGGGAACAGAATACCAACTACATTCTCACAGGAATTATAGGAACAGCTCTGCAAGGTTGAAACATTCTCATCAAAAAGGAGATAGTGAGTAGCACTAATGACTATTGTTAAGTATTATGCAAAACAGTAAAAAGAATGTAATGAATAATAAAGAATCCAGATAACTGAGGATGAGATGGTTAGAGCCCATCACCGACTCAATGGACTTGAGTTTGAGTAGCTCTGGGAGATGGTGAAGGACAGGGAAACCTGGCGTGCTGCAGTCCATGGCATCCCAAAGAATTGGACACAACTTAGCAACTGAATAACAACAAAAATAACTGAAGTAGGCAAGCTTAATGGCTGGATCTTTTCAATACCAGTAAAACTGCTAAATAATGATAGGCAGTTTGCATAATTCTCTACAAAAGAGAATTATTCTTTTCTTGTACACAGTAGGTATTAACATATGCATTTCTTGAAAAATTGATCAAATACCTATTGACTTAGATGAAGGAAAAAAGTCTCTGCTAGGAGGAGACCTGATCCAAATAAACTCTTTTTCTTCATTTCTGTTTCTTTAATGGAAATTCCATGCAGGTATTTCTTTCTGTTTTTCTTTTCCAAAAAGGCAAAAGAACTGTTTTCAAAACACTTATGCAAAAGAATTTCTTTGTTAATTCTAAATTTATTGTTATTGTTATTCTAACAGTGTCCTGCAATAAAGTGAGTCTAAGTAGAGAATGCCTCTAAATTGTAGGAGAACAATCCTACAATCCTTTCAGCTTCAACAGATCAGTGCAATTTACTAGTTAAAAAACCCACAAAAAATTAAATATTTCCTTTACTTTGTAGAACTAGTGACATCAGTCTGCAGTTATGGGCTTGTGCATTCACATCCAGAGATGCACTAAGAAGCATCCTCAGATACACACAGACATACATGCACACGTGGTCTTAATACCCAGAACTAATTCTATCCAGAAAGAGTGCTAGCCGTTAATATTTCAGCCCCAGACCATTATTAAGTGTTGCCTTACAAAACATTTCTAACTTTGTACGACTTTTGATTTATCACTAATACCATAGTAGCAAAGACAAATTAAGTTTCACAATCATCTTTTAAATTGAATACCATGTGTCTCCAAGATAAATCATAGCCTTTGATGCCTTTGCCCATAAATAAGAGAAAATCAATTCAAAGTAACTGAGACTATAGGACGTGTATTGTTTCAAAAAGTGAGAAGCTCAGAGTTGCAGGTCCAGACAAGGTGAATACAATGCCCGGTGATATCCTTAAGGACTCACAGTTCTCCATGGTTCCATTCTGCTCATCATTTGTTGTGGTTGTTTAGTCACTAAGTCATTTCTGACTCTTGTGTGACCCCATGGACTGTAGCCCACCAGACTCCTCTGTCCATGGAATTCTCTAGTCAAGAACACTGGAGTGGGTTGCCATTTCCTTCTCCAGGGGATCTTCCTGACCCAGGGATCAAACCCACACCTCCTGCAATGCAGGCAGATTTTTTTTTTTTTACCACTAAGACACTTGGGAAGTCTCTGCTCATCATAAGAGTCAGCATTTTCTTTCTTTAGCCTCTGCCAACATCATGTTGCCACCACACATGATCCCAGAGGGGCCAACACCAACATGACGACAATCGGAGCTGGGAAAGCTATACGCCTTGTCTCTACATGTTATCAAATGAAACATTCTCAGAAGCCCTCCAATAGGTTCAGTGGTACGTGATCCTGGCTGCATACTCACTTCAGAATCAATTCCGGGAAATGGAAACGAGACTACCACTTGTGGTTTATAACAACTAAGATGCTGCAGAGGCTCATGATAAATCAGGCTTCCCTGAAAACACATACGGGGCTTCCCAGGTGGCTCAGTGGTGAAGAATCCACCTGCCAAGGCAGGAGACGCAAGTTCAATACCTGGGTCAGGATGATCCCCTGGAGAAGGCAGTGGTAACCCACATCAGTATTCTTACCTGGAGAATCCCGTGGACAGAGGAGCCTGGCAGGCTGCAGTCCATGGGGTCACAAAGAGTCAGATACAACTGGGTGACCAAGCAGGAAAACGCCTAAGTGAGCAGGGAAGAACAGACCCCTGGACTGGGGGAGACTGAGAAGACTGGGGGGAGACTGGATGTTGAGTAGACAGAATCCCGAGGAGCACTTTGAAAACTAGCATGGGATGAAGAGGAAAACAGGATCGGGAACTCCCTGGTGGTCCAGTGGTTAGGACTCCTCACTTTTACTCCCGAGCGTCTGGGTTCAATCCCCGTCCAGGGATGTAAGATCCTGCAAAGTGCACGGCCCAGCCAAAACCACAACGATGAAGGGGCAACGCAGTGCAGTCAGCCGGAGGAGAGGGCTTCATGATTTACGGTGCTGCACTTTCAATGCTGTCTCAGCGGTTTAAAGACTCTTTTAAATCACACGTAGCAGTCGCATCTAGAATAGGTGGACGTTTACTCAAACCTTGACTTACTTATGGATTTTGTTGTTGGTTAGTCGCTCAGTGGTGTCAGACTCTTTTGTGGCTCCATGGACCGTAACCTGCCAGGCTCCTCTGTCCATGGGGATTCTCCAGGCAAGACTACTGGAGTGGGTTTTCATTTCCTCCTCCAGGGGGTCATCCCAACCTAGGGATCGAACCCATGTCTCCTGCGTCACCTGCATTGGCAGGCGTATTCTTTACCACTGCACCACCTGGGAAGCCCTATCTATGGATTCATTTTGCAAAAAAAAAATAACAACTGTTGTCTGATTATAAAGACCATTGTCTTTATATGATTTTTACTTGATTAGATGAAGGAATGACATTGTAAGGTTTTTTGAAGTGGCTCTTTTAATTGATAAAAATCTTGTAGTAGTAATATTATATAAATAACATTATAGTCTTAACATTATTATGCAGCTTTTATTTAACCATTTAATTTCCCTTAATAGGGTTATAAGGGAGAATCCTGAATAATTCAATGATATCTTACTCAGTATCATTTTAAGTCATAAATACAGAATAAGACTAATTGTCTTTTTCTCAATTTTTAAGATCCTGACTTTAAGGACCTTGGAGTTTTGAAACCATTACCAGGTTGGTAAAACAGATATTTAATACTGTTCAGAGACCTTTGTTTTCTGCTGTGATATATACTTTTGGTTTATTACTCAAGTTCCATTTTTGTATGTTTGTCTGGCATCTCGTTATTTAGTGTGTGAGTTTGAGATGGGCGGCCCTGAAGGCATTGTGGAGTCTATACAAATTATGAAGGAAGGCAAAGCTTCTGCTAGCGAGGCTGTTGATTGCAAGTGGTACATCCGAGCACCCCCGCGATCCAAGGTCAGTCTCAAGGTGGAATGCAGGTTTGACAGACAACTTGAAAAGTGTCTCCAGCATTGCATTGCTTTGAACCAACCAGACATGCTCAGTCCATTACAGAGTGCAATCATAAGAGATCATTTTATTTTTGTTTTGAAATGTAGTGTGTTTTCCTCTGTTTAATGTAACTTTCAAGGTCACAATAATATGGAAAGAATGCTTAAGAGATCCTTGGATAATCTGGACAATAGACTCTAGGGTAAATCTACCTCTAAAAAATGGAATGAAATGTTGTAAGCAAGCTATGGTTTAATTAACTTATGCCCGTATTGTCAGTATCTGCAGTTTGCTTGCTTTTTAACTTAAAATCTGTGAAAGAAATTGTCCAGGGCTCACAAAGTCATGTATTTCTGGTGTGTAACATTGTGGTCCAAATTCAGACTCAGATCTCTGTTTTGGAAACACTTGTTTAGAACAACTCTATTCATTCTATTATGGATGCATCTTAAGAAACGCTGGGATGAGAATTTTGTACCAGTAGCAATCACTGGTTTAGCATGTTGATTATTTGCTTATTCTCCCTTTATTGTCATCCTTTAGAAGTAGAATATAGTTACAATAAAGCTTTACTGATTTATTAGATTTGGAGTTGCCGATTTATTGAGGTTGAACAGTTTGTTATTTAATTAATTGACCTAGTGTGTCTATAACCTCTCAAGGACTATGCTGAAGAAATGAAAATTATGCTGTCACATTTCCAATTTGATTTTTAGACAACTATGTATCAAAATAATCCATGAAATAAGACAAGATCATTGAGGTATTTATAAGATGTGGTAGAGTGAGGGAGAAGACCACTTGCCCCTGGTGAGGGGAATCAAAGGCACTATCAAGTTGGATTGCAAGGCGTCTTCTGAGCTTTGATGAGAAATGATGCTCTTGGGTAGACAGGGTGGGACTTGCCCTCTTAGGTAGAGTAAATAGCTTCCTTAAGGTCATGGGATCATAAGAGATCCCCCCTCTCAGGAATTAATTGCATGTGACCACATGAAAGCAGGATTCTGGAGGTGAATGGTTAAGCTGAAGGATTCTGTTAGTGCCCTTCAAGAGCCCAGATTCATCCTGAGTGCATTAGTGATGCATGTGCGTGTGTGTGTGCTAAGTCCCTTCCATCATATCTGACTCTGAGACCTCACGGACTGTAGCCTGCCAGGCTCCTCCATCCACGGGATTCTCCAGGCAAGAATACTGGAGTGTCTTGCCATGCCCTCCGCTTAGTGATACATACAAGAGTGTGAAACAGCAAAGTGATGTGGTCAGAGTGTGTATTTTCAAAAAAACAGATTTTCCTTGTCTAGAAAGGACAGAGTTGTCATTCCAAGCTAGATATGAAAGAATTTGGTGACTGGATATTCCAAATAAGGGAAAAATAAGACTCATCTCCAAGTGAATTGGTATTTCAGGAAATATTTTTATCTTTCTTCTCTTGATTTCCCATGAATATGTCTTTGGGGTTTGCATCTCATTTGGAAGTGTGACATATTTTCCCCAAACTTCTGGTGATGGAGATTCAGACCGTGGCCCAGTTTCCAGCTTTACCACTACAGGTCTCTGTGCATCAGAACAAATCTTTTAAAAGGTTAATTAACTTTGTTAAAATTATGATTTATGAAGAAAGACATAGTTACTACTTCCATTAAAAAAATCCAAGGCTACTGGTGACATAAAACCCCACCTCCTACAAAGATTATGCAGGAATTCGATTGCAGTTTATTATGTTCTTACATAATTTGTGGATTCACATGTGCTATTCATTTTCCTTCAACTCTATGAGTGAAAGCTATTTTAGATTTTTTTTTCAACAGGAAGTATCTGAGCCCCACCTCATGGTCATAACTGGCATCTCTGTCACCACAGTGTCAAAGAGAGGGTGTCAATGAAAGTGCGAACCCACACCGTTTCCTTCCAGCTGGTAAATAGACCGTCTTTTGTACAATCCCAGAACAATGCCAGGTATACCTGCCTGTTACAGAATCTGGCAGTCTGTGACCCAAGGAGGAAGCCGCCTGCAGAGCTGGACAAAGATGACTCTATTGTGACAGGCCTTCTCTGTTAAATTAAAGGTTAGGGAATAGGAAGTGGCTTTGAATAACTGTCGAAAAAAGCAAGAAGTGGAGATGACGCTTTACTTGGGCTTTCTATTTATACGGAGGTCCGTCCTCGCAGCCTAGGAGAACAGACTATCAAAGCACAAGTTAAACTTGAAATGGCTCCTGTGAATATGTGAATGATAGCTGGTGATTGCCACATTGAAAGTGCTAAATAGCTTACTGGGGTTCCATTAAAATTTACATCAAGTGTATGTCGCTTCTCAGCCCTTTCATAAATAGAAAATACACTATCTGATATCACCTTTGTTTGAGAATTGTAATACAGATGATTGCCTTTAATTAGAATGTGATTAACCCAGATTTCTTAGAAATTGGAATATCAGAGCCTGAAAGAAAGTTGGAAATTACTGATAAGTGCGTCTAACAGATGAATAAGCAGAGTCAGGATAGTGAAGCTGGTTAACAATGAGATGTTGAAATATGCTTCTGTAAGCAACTCTTTGGCTTTCATATAGATTCTTGAGCAAGTGAGATGGGAGCATATTAATGGTGTCTAGTTCTGGGTCTGGTTCAGTAAAGAACCACTAGAGAAGGATATTGGATGAGCCAATTATGGTAACAATGTTAATTTCCTGAAGGTTGGAGCTTATTTCTCTCTAGGTTCGTGCATGTGTGTGTGTGTGTGAAGTCACTGCAGTCGTGTCCAACTCTGCAACCCTATGGACTGCAGCCCGCCAGGCTCCTCTGTCCATGGGATTCTCCAGGCAAGAACACTGGAGTGGGTGGCTGTGCCCTCCTCCAGGGCATCTTTCCGACCCAGGGATGGGACCTGTGTGTCTTACGTCCACCTGCATTAGCAGGTGGGTTCTTGACCACTAGTGCCATCTGGGAAGGCCCTTCTCTGTAGGTCCCCAGTGCCAGGAAAAATGTATCATTCAATTAACACTCATGAGAAAAATAAACTGATATTTTATATTATATATATATATATGTATATATATATATATATGAAAGGACATAGTAACAATCTATAAACATTTGAAGAACTGTCAGGAAATAGAATTAAGAGGATAAGACTTAATTCACATGTTTTTTTAAGTACTGCAATTTATTTAAATGCTTGGATCTAGAGAAATATTCATTATAAAGAAGGTTTTTGGTTTTTATTTTCATAATGGAGATGTCCAAGGATCAAAAGAGAATTCACGGGAGGAATCCAACTAAAGTTTGGCTGGGATTTTATATAATAATTAAAACATCAAGTTATTTTCTGGCATAGATAATACTAAACTCCTTTTAAGACCAAAACCTGATGAATCTATGATAAGTAACTGCTCAAATATTTGATTAGTTAGTAGAAGGACTGAAGCAAGTCTCTCTCTTGACCCCCAATCCAGTGTGATGTCACAAAACCACAGTGTTTGGGGAAATCAACAAATTTGTTAAGATAGGAAAATTAAAAAGTCAAAAGACTTATAAAAGTATATAAATTTAAGATTATTTATTTAATAATTAAGGTTTGGGGAGAGTAAAACTATAACTTTTATTAACTCTCCATCATTTAAAGCTTCAAAATAATTTTTTAAATGTTACTTAATTCAAAATGTTGTGAATAATATTAAGACAAAAAAGAACAAATTGACAAATACAATAAATTAATATTTTATAGTGAAGTTGAGTTTTCAGACTCATGTGACCTTAGCAAAGAACACAATGCAGCTCACCAAACTTCTGACCTACAGAACTTGGAGATAATACATGGGCATTATTTAAAGCAGACTTCCCGGGCGGGGGCGGTGGTAAAGAATCCACCAGCCAATGCAGGAGATGCAAGACACGTGGGTTCGATCCCTGGGTTGGGAAGATCCCCTGGAGAAGGAAATGGTAATCCACTCCAGTATTCCTACCTAGAGAATCCCATGGACAGAGGAGCCTGGCAGGTTATAATCCGTGGGGTCACGAAGAAGAGTCAGACATGACTGAACGACTGAGCACAACCACATAACAACATTGTTTAAAGCTGCTCAGTTTGTGGGGATTTGTTATGGGAACAAGGAGAAAATGAATGCCTAAGCAAAGGGTAGCAGCAAAAATTGATGACAGTGGTAAGATTAGGGACTCTAAAGACTGAGCCTGCCCTTATTATCTCCAAAAATGAAAATAAAAATTGGATAAACAACATGAAAAATTTAACTGACTAGAGAACTACCTATGACAGTGTTATGGTTCAACTTTGTTTTTAAATGAAATCTCAGTTTGTAGCATCAGATTTTGGAAAGTTACGGAGATGCTTGTCTGTGCAGGCCAGAAAATCACGTTAATGTTGTTTTATCCGGGTTTGTTGTGTGGAGTGTGTGTTTTTCCAACACTTCAGAACACAGTATGATGTTCTGGTTTTCTCCTCTGAATAAAGTGCACACTGTTCTCCTCCAAATTCATGGGCTATACTACTTAAGACTAGAAGGCCCTGCAAGTCCAGCAGCCAGAGAAGTCCTGGGAACACGCTTTTTAGAATGTAGCTTTATCTGTCAAAGTGTAAAGTAATATTGACACTGTGGTCAGTGTTTCTCAGACTGTTGTGTATTTAATTTGTATTTATCATGGAGAAAACTGTTCTGGCAAGTCTTAAAAGTGACCCCAAACAGTGTTTGTTTTTCGCACATCACTGGGAGACAGATGATGGAAGCAGGTTGAATGATTGGTATTAAATGTTTGCAAGTAAATTAACTTAGTAAATTGTTAGCCAGATATCCTTGGTTTAAATATGCAAAAGGGATTCTACTCTCCTATTAGTGTGACTTGGAAGACAGACATTACTAGAAATTGCTTATATGTTCTGAAGCCTCCCACGTCCTTTTCCATAAATCATTTTGTCAGCTCAAACTCTTTGTGATTGATTAGAAAGAAGAATGCATCAAAATGATGCACTGAGACGAGATTGTAATCTGACTATTTTACTGAAGTTATATATGATTCTGTTTATCACTTTCTCTTTTTGCAGCAGACAAGCAAGCTTTCTGTAGTTTTCGACTTTAAGTAAAAACACTGGCACATGGCATTTTTCCCCTTAGTAATATTATGACATGAGCTTTAAGCTGACAAAATATCATTTAAATCCTAATGTAGGGAGGGTTTTTTAATGCTATATACTATATCTAGAGTGGGAAAATTTGATCACTGGTCTGGTTAATGGATTTGGTTTGTGCAGTAACAGCTCTGTACTCAGTAAAGCTAATTATCACTGGAATATTTTATTTATTTTTTAAAACTACTTTTAAAAGTTTTAAAATGATTGAATGCTTCAAAAGTGAATATATAATATCCAGTGACTATATAATATCCAGTAATTGTTAAAAAAAGTATTCTAATAAGTTTAGATCAGTTGCTCAGTCATGTCTGACTCTTTGCAACCCCATGGACTGCAGCACACCAGGCCTCCCTGTCCATCACCAACTCCCAGAGTTTACTCAAATTCATGTCCATTGAGTCAGTCATGCCATCCAACCATCTCATCCTCTGTTGCCCCCTTCTCTTCCTGCCTTCAATCTTTCCCAGCATCGGGGTCTTTTCTAGTGAGTCATTTCTTCACATCAGGTGGCCAAAGTATTGGAGTTTCAGCTTCAGCATCAGTCCTTTCAATGAATATCAGGACTGATTTCCTTTAGGATGGACTGGTTGGATCTCCCTGCAATCCAAGGGACTCTCAAGAGTCTTCTCCAATACCACAGTTCAAAAGCATCCATTCTTCCGTGCTCAGCTTTCTTTATAGTCCAGCTGTCATATCCATACATGACTACTGGAAAAACCAAAGCTTTGACTAGACAGACCTTTGTTGACAAAGTAACGTCTCTGCTTCTTAATATGTTGTCTAGGTTACTCATAACTCTTCTTGCAAGGAGCAGGCGTCTTTTAATTTCATGGATGCAGTCATCATCTGCAGTGATTTTGGAGCCAAAAAAAAAAAGTTTCTCACTGTTTCCATTGTTTCCCCATCTATTTGCCATGAAGTGATGGGACCAGATGCCATGATCTTAGTTTTCTGAATGTTGAGTTTTAAGCCAACTTTTTCACTCTCCTCTTTCACTTTCATCTAGAGACTCTTTAGTTCTTCACTTTCTGCCATAGGGTGGTGTCATTTGCATATCTGAGGCTACTGATATTTCTCCTGGCAATCTTGATTCCAGCTTGTGCTTCCTCCAGCCCAGCGTTTCTCATGATGTACTCTGCATATAAGTTAAATAAGCAGGGTGACAGTATGCAGCCTTGACGTACTCCTTTCCCTATTTGGAACCAGTCTGTTGTTCCATGTCCAGTTCTGTTCCTACTTGACCTGCATACAGATTTCTCAGAAGGCAGGTTAGGTGGTCTGGTATTCCCATATCTTGAAGAATTTTCCACAGTTTATTGTGATCCACACAGTCAAAGACTTTGGCATAGTCAATAAAGCAGAAGTAGATGTTTTTCTGAAACTCTCTTCCTTTTTTGATGATCCAGTAGATGTTGGCAATTTGATCTCTGGTTCCTCTGCCTTTTCTAAATCCAGCTTGAACATCTGGAAGTTCACGGTTCACATTCTGTTGAAGCCTGGCTTGGAGAATTTTGAGCATTACTTTACTAGCGTGTGAGATGAGTGCAATTGTGTGGTAGTCTGAGCATTCTTTGGCATTGCTTTTCTTTAGGATTGGAATGAAAACGGACCTTTTCCAGTCCTGTGACCACTACTGAGTTTTTCAAATTTCCTGGCATATTGAGTGCAGTACTTTCACAGTATCATCTTTTAGGATTTGAAATAGCTCTAATAAGAATGGTCTTTAAATATAGAAGGTTCTTCCACTTCAGCCATGCTGGTTCTTGTAAGAGTGCACACCATTCACCTCCCATGGAAAATGTCAAATGAAAAAATAAGGGCCAAATATGCAAATCACCTTTTTAACTATATCAATGTTCTTTCATAAGATAATCTTATTTTTGAAGAAAATTTAAAACAGCCATTTATTTCAGAGGGACACATTTATTTTCTGTAAATTTCATTAATATGTCAGCCATCGGTATGTTTCTTAGTCCCTTTAGAAAAATAGAAATGGGTTTGTTTTGCTTGCTTACTTGTCAATTTTGTTCTAGTTTATTCTTGTTTAGGACTATAACTTTCTTTCTGGACTGTCAGTCTGAAAATTTTCAAAAAATTTATCTGAGTCTGCAAAGTTTGATACCAAGGAGAAAAGTGTCAGGCAGAACTGAGTTGAATATTGATCTATTACTTAAAGGTCCTGTGTTGCTTTAAGAACATCACTTTGCTTTTTCAAACATCATGTTATTTTAAAATAGTTGTGATAATAGTGTGCATCGCTGTTGGAGAGATTTGAGTGAGATAATGCCTTTGCACAGTGTTGAGTTATTGTCAGTATATGATGCAAAAAGTTAGCATTTTAAGTTGTGTTTCTTTATTCAGAGTCAGAAAGAAACCTGAAATAATTGTCCAGACATATTCACCCCTGAATCAACCTGAAAATATTACATAATCAAAAATCTTTTTTCTTGAATTAGTTGAACAATCCCTCTAGTTATTTTTCTTTCTGTGGGCATCGTGTTTGTTTCTTGTAACTTTGCAAGGACGCTGGAGGGAGGGATTTTCTGCTACTTTGCTGAGTGTCTTCTCCTGTTAGGAACTATGTGTGTTTACAATTCTAACTGTATATTACTTTGAGGGCTAATTAAATATGTTGGAATCATTGTGTACTACTTGAGAATATAAATATATATTTGATTTTTGTTGCATTTAAGTTCTTCTACTTTCCAAGAATACATAGAGTTTACAGTTATTTATATTTTTATACAGTTTTCAATTTGTTTACTTTTAATCAGGATGGGCCTAATGAAAAGATCTTTAAAATAAGAGTTTGGGATTTTAATCCTGTTTAAGGCTCTCATATTGATTTATTTTCCTTAAGTAAGCTATTTTGTCTCCTTCACTTCTGGCAAAGATCATCTGAATGACACATACAATTCCTTTGAGATCATCTGAATGACAGATACAATTCCTTTGTACAAATCCATGTGAAAATTTGAAAAGCAAACTACTTAGTAGAAACTTGAAAGGTTTAACATTTTCAGATATACCTTCTTAGGATGAACGATAGAATTGTCTGGGTAATTTTCTGAAATGCAATATTTGGTTGGGAAGAGTAGATCTAAGATAAGATAGAGAGTAGATCTAAGATCTAAAATATTACATGAGTAATATTTGAACTTTTGAAAGAATAAAACAAAGCAATAATCTGGTAATGATAAACAGGAGGTTTTCTTAGGCTATAGGTTTTATAAGGCTGAGTAATGGTGGCTCAGTGGTAAAGAATCCTCCTGCCAGTTCAGGAGACACAGGCTCGGTCCCTGGGTCAGGAAGATCTCCTGGAGAAGGGAATGACTCCAGCATTCTTGCCTGGGAAATCCCAAGGACAGAGGAGCCTGGTGGGCTACAGTCCATGGGCTTGCAGAGAGTTGGACATGACTGAGCAACTAAACAACAACAAAAACGTCAGTTAATTTAAAATCAGTATTAAAGTATTTGGGAATTTTGGTATAGTTTCCAACTGAAATTTTACAGATCGATATACATGAAAACCTTCTCACCATACAAAGCATAATAAAACTATGGTGCTTTCCCATTGTGTCTCAATTTTGCCTATTTCTCCCTATTTTTCTGTTTTGTTCTTCCTCCTGAGAACTATATGAAGATTTCCTGACTTAAGATTCACATTTTACTCAGTCAATTCCTTATAAGTCTGCATCATACTACATATATGCTTTTATGTCATAATTTAGAGTTATATTATAAATAACTTGTCTTGAGAATTATTGCATACCATTTTCTACTACAAATAATAAACTGTCATTTATTCTATATATACAATTATCATGATTTATAGCACTCAAAATCTGGTGTATAAGTAGGTGCCCAAGAGATATGTGATGGATGCTGAAAAAAATGAAGTCAATAAAGAAAACAAAATTTTAGTCATTAAATGTACATCCATTAAATTTTATGGTGAGTGCTTAACATACATAACACATGGTCAAACACTGAAAATAAAATAAGTACACCAGTGTCCCAGCTTTTTAGGAGCACACAGTTCAACAAAAGTTACATATGACCTGTAACTAAAGCTTAAAATATGTCCAAAATAATATTGTAACACAAAGGGAGAATAATGCCCCTGTGGTTGGAGAATGGAAGAAGTCATTTTTAAATATTATTGTTACATAAGTTACATGCATCAGTTCAGTTCAGTTCGGTCGCTCAGTCATGTCCGACTCTTTGCGACCCCATGAATTGCAGCACGCCAGGCCTCCCTGTCCATCACCAACTCCCGGAGTTTACTCAAACTCATGCCCATCAAGTCGGTGATGCCATCCAGCCATCTCATCCTTTGTCGTCCCCTTCTCCTCCTTCCCTCAATCCCTCCCAGCATCAGGGTCTTTTCCAATGAGTCGACTCTTCACATGAGGTGGCTGAAGTACTGAAGTTTCAGCTTCAGCATCAGTCCTTCCAGTGAACACCCAGGACTGATCTCCTTTAGGATGGACTGGTTGGATCTCCTTGCATAGAGCACTATAATTCACCACCTACATACTCTGCAAGGTCATCACCACCCCAAGACGAGTTACCATCCATCACCATATGGTTGACCCCCTTTACCTATTTTGCTCACCCTCAACTCACTTCCCCTTTGGTAACAACTATTCTGGTTTTATCTTGTTTTTTTCTATCTAACAGATTGATTTTTTTAAACTGTGTTTGGTTTGGTTTTTAGATTCCACATATGTATGAAATAATGTTTGTCTTTCTCCACCTAACTTCATACAGCATGATACCTTTGGGGTCCATCCATGTTGCTTCAAATGGCAGGATTTCATTCTTTTTTATGGCTGGGTAGTAGTCCATTATATATATTTATTATTGGTTGAATTAATTGCTTTCAGTTTTTAATACACATTCATAGAGAGTCATGTAATATCTGTTGCTCTTAAAACAATATGTCTGAAGCAGTGTATTATGGTGAAAGAACTACAGACTGGCTTGAGGGACCCTGTGTCTACTTTGCAATTTATATCATCCAAGTCTGCATTTCCTGAATATAATAATAAATGTGCCGCTTTATAGAGTTTGGGGGAGCATTTAACAATAATCTCTAAAGTAGGTTGTACAGTCCATTTTACCCAGTAAGTGTTAATTTAATTTTTATTTACATGGACTTAACTAAATGGCTTGACTCTATATTATGGTTAGAATGACCACAGATTTAGCTGTATTTTAAAAATATATACTCTATCTTAAAAATTAAGCAGTGTGGTTATGGGAAATAATTTAAGCAAAGTAAAAGCAGAGACTATCTTTTGATGCCATTTCTGGTTTTGTTTGCTATTAGTACAAATGTTGCATTTCCACACATTTTTGGAAGTAAATTGAAGTCATGGAACTCTAACAAGAATATATCAGCAATATTTAAAACACATTTATGCTGATTAAAATAAAGCAGTGAGTATGAAAACTAATAACTGATTCCAGAAAAGTTAAGAGAAGACATAAAGATTATCTGGGTAAAAATACTCAGTGATGGGAAATGGTACTTCTACCTAAAAGAAAGGTTAATAGCATTTGAAAAAAGTATTAAGCACAAGTTGATCTGCGTGATAGAAGTCTTTACTTTCTACCACCCACAGGGACAAAATGATAAGATTGAGTGCAATCAAGCTGGTCTTGTGAGACTGAGAAAGAGACCGGATGCGCCGGTGCTTACTGAGCTACTTCCCTCTTTCCAGGGAAATTATCACATCTTCGTTGTTTTACAGATCTACTTACGGTTCTTGGACTATGAGATGCAGAATTCCAACGAATGCAAGAGGAACTTCGTGGCAGTGTATGACGGAAGCAGCTCGGTGGAGGACCTGAAAGCCAAGTTCTGCAGCACGGTGGCCAACGACGTGATGCTCCGCACGGGCCTCGGGGTCGTCCGCATGTGGGCCGACGAGGGCAGCCGTAACAGCCGCTTCCAGATGCTCTTCACGTCCTTCCAAGAACGTAAGCGTCTCCGCTCTTCGCTGCTCGGCCTTCCCGAGGGTCGGAGGGTGCAGAGCGCATGCTCTGTGAATGGTGTTTCCTTCGTGCAGTTTGAGCCTTAATAAGTTGTTCAAACTGCTTGGATTCCCTTTCCTTCACTTTGATCCAGAAACAGGAGAGTTACATATTATCTTCTGATTACTTATATCAGCATATGCAGGGCTTCCCTGGTGACGCAGATGCTAAAGACTCTGCTTGCAATGCAAGAGGTTGGATCCCTGGGTTGGGAAGATCCCCTGGATTAGGAAATGGCAACCCACTCCAGTGTTCTTGCCTGGAAAATCTCATGGACAGAGGAGCCTGGTGGGCTACAATCCATGGGGTCGCAGAGACAGACAGGATTTAGGGACTAACACAACAACACAGTATCAGCATATGCACCGTAGCCTTACTTAAGACATTTCACACCACTAAACTGGGGTATGACGAATTCTGTTTGTCTTTGGGTTAGATCTTAGGAAGCCAGGGAGCTGAGGCAGCAGTTTCCGATGATGTTTGAGTTTAAATCTTAAAAACCTGCGTAAAAATATTTGGTAGGTTCTCTTTAGTAAACTGCTCTTGCAGTCCCATTGATTTTAAATAGGTCTGTGGCTGCAGAGTTCCAGGTAAACTAGACAAAGAGGAAGAATTGATTGGGAAGAGAGTAAACAGAAAAAGTTCCAGGAAATAGTTTAAATGGCACAATGAATGATACCCAGAGTTAGGGGCAAAAGCACAGCACATTTAAAAAATCATGTTCTTACAAATAATGAGTCATATGAATAGACATATATTTGGAATGTTCTTCAGAAACCCTGAGTAATTTATGCTTGATAAATTTGTGCAAAGGAAAAATAACCCTAAGAAATTCAGCTTTAAGGAATCAGTACCTTGTCATTTGAAACTGTACATTAAAAAAAAAAAGACAAAATGTTTTTGAAATGTCAAGGATTTCTCAAAGTTAGCTGCAGCAGCCACTATCTTTTTTTTTTTTTTTTTTTTTTTGATCCAAAAATGTTAAATGTAGTAGATGATTTCCTTGCACCATGAATGAATGGTTTTGACTTTAAATTGTTCTCTACTTACCCAGTTGGAGAATTCTATGGCACCAAAAGTAGGGAATGTGCCTCAGTCTTTCTGAATCTTGATACCATCACAGAGTAATGTTAAGTCTCCCATCCTGGATTATTGCAAATTTAAACAGCAAGTTGTTATCTTGGTCTTCCTTTCAGGAATTGATCAAAATGTTAGAGCTAGCACATCTTTATTTCAGCAGGGTATCTAAAGAAAAAAAAATCTTGTCATTTTTTTGCTTAGAATTTGAATCAATTCAGGTTAGAAGATAGCACATGTGGTGTTTTCATCAATGAGTACTCTTCTAAATCCAATCGGTTGTACCTTTGGTGAGGGTCAGTTATACTTTATTCAGTATTTTTATCAGCCTTGGATAATCATAGACTAAGAACTTCTTTCTAGTTTAACATATATGGAAGGTCTAGTTAATGCATTAAGTGATATAATAAAGTTACTAAAATATTACAAAATATGCAATTTTTATCAAAACTGCATGATAATTTAGTAAGGATAAATTACAAAATGTCTTCTTATGTTTCATATGTCAAGCAAAGGAACTCCGGCTCCAGGATTTCCTAAGATTTTATTTCATTTAAACTCAATAGAAGCCAATACTTTTTAAAAATAATTGACAACAATTTCTAATGCAGTCTTAGCTTGTGTTAACAAATGTGCAGTAAGCAGCTCACAGGAAGCTGCAGTGGTCAAAATGCAAATTGCACAGCCTGTTCTTTTCTGAGTATTATTAATGAGAGCAGAATAATTAGCTAGGAGCAACTGATTTGGATGCAGAAGCATTTAGAAAAGGCTAAAGGGGTAGGTATCCCTATCCTAGAGATTTCTTTTGTCCAAAATGTGACAACTACCTTAAACTTGGGGGAGTGGTGGTATGGATTAATGTCTGAGAAGTAAGATTAATGTCAAATTAATTATATGAAGCCATTTGACTGTGATTCAGGGAAAAGTGTCTAGCTCATAGAAAGTGTGATATTACAACATTCAATGAACTTTAATGAAGAATGTGTGAGAAATGGGTTCTCATCAGGTGTGAATGGTGTAGGGCAAGTGTCTAGGCTGGACAGGGGGGGCGGGGGGTGTGGAGGACAGAGTGCCTTTCAATTCAAAGGTGAAGATCTGTGAGTCTTTAAAGTTCTACTTATATAAGAATGATGGGATTGTATCATAGTGTGTATGTATTGTGCTTCCCAGATGATACTAGAGTTAAAAAAAAACCCAGCTGCCAATGCTGGAATGTAAGAAATGCAGGTTCAGTCCCTGGGTCAGGAAGATCCCCGGGAGAAGGAAATGGCAACCCACTCCAGCATTCCTGCCTGGAGAATCCCATGGACAGAGGACCCTGTGGGGCCACAGTCCATGGGGCCGCAAAGTGTCAGACATGAGTGAGCACAGAACACGCATATGCGATAAAGATTAGAGATGTGAATCAGTGACCAGCCCTTTCTTACTCTAATAATGAGAAAGCACCTTGATATTTTTCTTAGCTCCCACATTTCTTAGATGGTATCCCCAGTTCAGTGTTGAGAGGTGCTTTAGGGCATATTCAATAATATTCTAATGTCTGTCAAAATGTCTTATATTAGGGCCATAAGATATTTTAGAGGTTAGATAAGAGCTTAGAAGTCATGTATTTCAATCCCAAACACTTTAGGAATTCAAACAGAAAAAGAAAAGACCCAGGGAAGGTTAACTGACTTCACCTGAATACCGCCAACCCCATGCTCAATGATTTGTTAAAAACACTGAGGCTAGAATGTAAGACCTGAATCCTGATATTGGCAGGTCTCCATGGATACCTTTGTCATCTTTAAGGAACGAGCAGAGCTCCCACTTTCTAAAGATAATGATGATGTTAAAAGCAGATCGCACTTATGTACATCACTCATGAAACATATTTGTCAGCATAGTTTTACTTGCTTTACAAACTGAATTTTCACTCTTCTGTCTTACCTAATGCATCTTACATTTATGTTTCATAGTTACATTCTGTAATCATACATTGTACAGCATCGTACATTACCATAAACATCAGACTAAAGTAGAATCATGACAAGGGGCTTCTGCTCTCAAAATATGAACCCAGGAACTAACGGATGCCAGTGGGAATATATTTTCAAATCATTTTTATTTTTGCATTTGAATCTGTTGTTGTTCATTGTTTTTGTTCAGTTGCTAAGTTGTGTCCAACTCTTTCAACCCCATGGACACCAGGCTTCCCTGTCCTTCACTATCTCTCAGGGTTTACTCAAACTCATGTCCATTGTGTCTGAATAAATCACAGAAAAGACAAACAATGAGTATGTAAGAGAGAGGCACAGACATTCTTACTATGAGTCATCAGATGTTGAGGTTTCCCATGCACATTAGAGGCATTTTAAAAGTCTGGGTTAAATGCCAGCATTTGCAACAACAACAAATACCGTCTAGTATAATGGGAGGACTATAAGACCACTGAATGGAGAAGTATTTGCCTTCAACTGTGTCTTGAGGAATAATGTGATGTCTTCACTGGATCGCTCCCATAAATAGCATACTCCTGCCTGCACTGTCTTGCTAACTGTTCAACTCAGCCTTTTCTCAGCTCTACCTGAGATGGCTGCCTTGATTAATAGTATCACACTGCTGCTGGCTGCTGCTCAAAGACATTGGCTTCAGACGAATAGTATCCAGACTTTACCCCACAGAGCAACTTTGAAACCCAGCAACTAGAGAAAAAAAACAATATTATCGCCAAAGAGGCACTGTCTTACTTGATTATAATCTTTTTAATACTGGCATTTTGTACTCAGATTACTCACAACCTCAGTCCACTCAAACAATTCATCTAATGGAGGTGAAAAGCACATATAGGTACCCAAAAAAGATCTCAAATTTTAAAGTATTAATAACCTTGGCTAGTGTTCTCTAAGAAAGATGACTTATTTAAACTTTAAATATATTCTGAAATGAAGAAGAAAATGTATTAACCATTATGACTAATTTGCTTTCTTGGGTCAAAAATCAACAAATAGGAGGAAAACATCAGGTTAGAAACACAGTTGAGGATAAAGAAGAATGAATCCAACTTGACATAAACATAGATCACTTTGAATAATTCTTACAGTGATATTGAAAGTGTGTTATATTTTATTTTGGTAACTCAACTTAAGATTGCCTATAAGGATAGAATTTTATACATTTGCATCACTTTATATAAAGACATTGTCTTGCTCTGAATAATCATCCAGATTTTTAAAAAATTGATTAGAATTAGTATAATTTCAACTTTGAGCATACTTATGTATGAAAATGCATGATCAATTATGATAGAACTGTAGGTTAAGTATTGGATATGCAAAATGGAGACATTAGTGAAGTGTACCTCTTCACAGTGAGGCACAAGTCAGACTTTCTGAGCCGGTCTTTTTCTGTGTTCCGAGAATTTGCAGCAACTAGAATGAGAGAATACCCTGAGTAATATCTCATGGTGACTTCTCAAGTTCCACCTTCAACTGTTCTACTCTTATTTAGACCACAATAAAATTTCAGTCACTTAATGCTTGATTAATGTGCAGCATATTTCTGACAAAAACAGACATGCAACTAAAAAGAGATGAAAAGAAAATTATTCACTTTAAGGATGTGGGAATAATGGTTACAATACTTTGCTAAAATGAGATTATATATTTAGTTTCATATTAATTTATGGCAAAAGATAATAGAATCTAAACTACAGGTTTATTTACAGTAAAGAAATATATATATATACACACACACACACACACATATATATACAGTAACTTTTAATTTCAGTGAGTTGAGTTGAAGCGTTCTGAGGAAGGCAGAATTATGAGATGATCCAAAAGATTTCCACCTCTCAGTATTTGTTGTTGTTCAGTCACTAAGTTGTGTCTGACTCTTTGCGACCCCATGGACTGCAGCACGCCAGACTTCCCTGTCCTTCACCATCTCATGGAGTTTGCTCAAACTCATGTGCATTGAGTCGGTGATGCCATCCAACCATCTCATCTTCTGTCATCCCCTTCTCCTCCTGCCTTCAACCTTTCCCAGCATCAGGGTCTTTTTCTAATGAGTCAGTGACCAAGGTATTGGAGTCTTACAACCTTTCTCCCCTTGAGATAAGCAGAACCTCTGTAGCTTGAGATATGATTTTGTAATTAAAGTACATTATATGGTAGAAATTATTTTGCAACTATAAATAAGATCCTTAGTCAATGGATTTTGATCATAAGAGACTTCCTTCACCAGTGTCTTAAGTTTATGTCCTTCACGTCCTTGGTTAAATTCATTCCTAGGTTATCTTATTCATTTTGATGTAATTGTAAATGGGATTGTTTTCTTAATTTCTCTTTTGGATAGTTTGTTATCAGTATATAGAAGTGCACTGGACATCCTGGTTGGTCTGACTATATACTACAAATATTGATAACAATCGTTATGCCCTTTTGAGAGAAGTTTGAAAGTTCTCGTCCTTGACAAGGGTCTGGTTTTCTACTCCTTTGTGTTCCTCCATTCATTCTCTCGTTCCTTCGGTAAACACGGAAGCACCAGGCACTGATGGCACAAAGATGAATAAGAGGGTTGCTCCTCTCAAGGTGCAGCCTCACTCATTCAAATTGAATTCAAATGTGTGACTCATTTCAGCAGACATTCCCTTGTATCTGGAACTCTGTTCCTCCCACCACACACTTCCTCAAGTACTTCAGTATATTATCCACTTAAACCCTGCATTCTAAGAAACCAAATTCTCTTCTTATATAGTTTTTTTTCTCCCCTCCAGCTTTTGTTTATACTAGTAGGATCCTTACTCTTCTGTCATGGTAATTGGTGATTATTTCACTGTTCAGTTTTATCGCCCTATCCTGTCTTGTCTGGAACACGGTTTGGCCTGCCAGCTGCTTCTTGTACCCAGTCTGCATTCTGTCCTAGGTAGTACAAATTCTCCATTTTGTAATGCACAAGTAAAATTACCATATCACCTCAATAAGCTAAATTTAATGCATCCTAAAGTTAAAAAAAAGTGTGTAGATTATAATTTGATTATTACTCTAAAAGTGCATAGAGTTCAGTAACATTCTGGAAAAATACACCAAAAAAAATTTGATAGTAATCAAATCAAAACTGTAGCATTTAATTTTCCTTCTAGGAAAGTCTAGGCCAAACACATTTACAAGTTTGGGTCATGTGCTGAGATCAAAAGTCATTATCTTCAGTTCAGTCACTCAGTCATGTCTGACTCTCTGCAGCCCCATGGACTGCAGCACACTGGGCCCTCCTGTCCATCACCAACTCCCAGAGCTTGCTCAAACTCATGTCCATAGAGTCAGTGATGCAATCCAACCATCTCATCCTTTGATGCATGGCTTTAATTATTTACTGCAAGTCCTGGGCTTCCCTGGAGGCTCACTGGTAAAGAACCTGCTTGCCAATGTAGGAGACACAGGAGACTTGGGTTCTATCTCTGGGTTGGGAAGATCTCCTGGAGAAGAAAATGGCAACCTACCCAATTCTTGCCTGGGAAATCCCATGGACGGGGGAGCCTGGCAGGCTCCTTGACAGAGCTTGGCAAAGAGTCTGTCGCGACTGAGTGACTAAACAACAACTACACTGCAAGTCCACCTTTGGGAGTTGGCATGTTCAATAATGAAACTAAATATGCATTAACACCTTGAACAGAATGCTGGGTCTATACTAACAACTGTTGCAGACGTGTGGTCATCACCTGTGGAAACAAGCCCTGAGGCCCACACCCAAGTCCTAATAATAATCAGAGTGCAGACCCCAGAGAAATATAATATCCTAGTTATTGTAACTAGAGTGATATCTGATTGCACACAATGTATAAATCATCAGATACTTGACCCAATGAAGACATAATCAGAGTATAAAACTATGTAATGATTTCTTGGCATCAAATGGAATGGATAAATCATGAAGTGGTCAGTGCCCTCTGTGAGGAAGGAGGTAGTCTCTATCCATGCATTATAATATTCTCATGAAGATGCTTCTCTTTTTGTAGTAGCATATTTCTTAGAACTGTAGGAATATGTAATTTTAGAGGAAACATTGGGGGATCTAATAAATGTTAGTGGGATTAGATTGTGGATAGAACTCCTTGTATTAGAAAAGAAAAGATTAAGCTATAGCTTAATAAAAATACTGAATATCTTGACTGATAACTAAGTCACATTGGAACATAGAGTTTTGGAAACAGATATTGATTTTTCAAAAAAAATATATGAAGATGATAAAAGAGATGAAGAAAAGATGCACAAATCTATTTCTGGCCTCAAATCTAGTCAGCATTTTTCAAGTAAAATGGCATTTCCTCTAATGGCATAGTCCAAGATACGTTTCATGTTTAAAGTATGGTGGCAGGGAAATTATTCCATTCATTTTGGGAAAAACAAAGCATTTGTTTTAGGAGGCAATTCTAATGCCTATATGTATATGTATATATGCATGTATTTCCTTTTCTTTTTCTATAATTCTGATCTCACCGTTAAAAATCATACTGAGCAGCAAGTTATACATTTTTAATATAGTTTTTGAGTCTTGAACGCTGACTCAGATGCTTACTCATAATTGGGATCTCTGATGTTTTAGATATTTTCTTCCATCAAGTGCATAAGAAAAATTTAGCTATTCCTTAGAAATTAAAAGCATTGTTAGAATTTAATGAGAAGATGGCACTTCATATCCATTTTACTACTTAAAGGAGTTTTACTCTGATATCTAGTTAGCAAGTATTTAAAGACCTACCATATAAGAACCTGTTGTTCTGAGCCCCAGTGATAAGGCAGTGAGGAGAACAAGTCCCTTGCTTCTCATTCTTATAAAAGGAAGCTAATGATGTGCGAGTGAGTTAATTTAAAAAGATAAACCCTAATACGAATTGTGGAAAAACACAATATAAGGTAACGTGCTGGAGAACAATGTGGACATGAGTGCCCTGGGTTGTTTGGGTTGCAACCTTGGAGCTCAGGAAGAAGCTGGGTAAAGACCTGGGGTAAGGAAAAGGAGCTTCCCAGATGGCTCAGTGGGAAATAATCTGCCTGCGATGCAGGAGACACGGGTTCAGTCCCTCCGTTGGGAAGATCCCCTAGAGGAGGAAATGGCAACCACTCCAGTATTCTTGCCTAGAAAGCCCATGGACAGAGGAGTCTGGCGGGCTACCATCCAGGGGTCCCAAAGAGTCAGACACAGTTTAGAGACTGAGCATGCATCCGTGTGCCGGAAGAAACCCCAAAACACACAGTCGGTGCTAAGGAGTTTGGGATTTGATCTCACTTTACTGGGAAGGTTTTGGAGTGTTTTAAAAGGGAGTGATGCTTCCTAAGGCCCACTTGACTTCGCATTCCAGGATGTCTGGCTGTAGGTGCGTGATCACACCATCGTGATTATCTGGGTTGTGAAGATCTTTTTTGTATAGTTCTGTGTATTCTTGCCACCTCTCCTTAATATCTTCTGCTTCTGTTAGGTCCATACCATTTCTGTCCTTTATTGTGCCCATCTTTGTAAGAAATGTTCCCTTGGTATCTTTAATTTTCTTGAAGAGGTATCTAGTCTTTCCCATTCTATTGTTTTCCTCTATTTCTTTGCACTGATCACTGAGGAAGGCTTTCTTATCTCTCCTTGCTATTCTTTGGAACTCTGCATTCAAATGGGTATATCTTTCCTTTTCTCCTTCTCTTTTGCTTCTCTTCTTTACTCAGCTATTTGTAAGGCCTTGTCAGACAACCATTTTGCCTTTTTGCATTTATTTTTCTTGGGGATGGTCTTGATCACTGCCTTCTGTACAATGTCATGAACCTCTGTCCATAGTTCTTTAGGCACTCTGTCTATCAGATCTAGGCCCTTAAATCTATTTCTCACTTCCACTGTATCATCGTAATGGATTTGATTTAGGTTATGCCTGAATGATCTAGTGATTTTCCCTACTTTCTTCAATTTAAGTCTGAATTTGGCAATAAGGAGTTCATGATCTGACCCACAGTCAGCTCCCAGTCTTGTTTGTGCTGACTGTATAGAGCTTCTCCATCTTTGGCTGCAAAGAATATGATCAACCTGATTTCGGTATTGACCATCTGGTGATGTCCATGTGTAGAATCTTCTCTTATGTTGTTGGAAGAGGGTATTTGCTATGACCAGTGTGTTCTCTTGGCAAAACTCTATTCGCCTTTGCCCTGCTTCATTCTGTACTCCAAGGCCAAATTTGCCTGTTACTCCAGGGGGCTCTTGACTTCCTACTTTTGCATTCCAGTCCGCTATGATGAAAACAACATCTTTTTTTTGGTGTTAGTTCTAGAAGGTCTTGTAGGTTTTCATAAAACCATTCAACTTCAGCATTACTGGTCAGGACATTGGATTACTGTGATATCGAATGGTTTGCTTTGGAAACAAACAGAGATCATACTATCATTTTTGAGATTGCATCCAAGTACTGCATTTTTAGAGTCTTTTGTTTACTATGATGGCTACTCCATTTCTTCTAAGGGATTCTTGCCCACAGTAGTAGATATAATGGTCATCTGAGTTAAGTTCAGATAGCCATTCCAGTCCATTTTAGTTCACTGATTCCTGAAATGTCATTGTCCATTCTTGCTATCTGTTGTTTGACCACTTCCAATTTGCCTTGATTCATGGACCTAACAGTCTAGGTTCCTATGCAATATTGCTCTTTACAGCATCAGACTTTACTTCTATCACCCATCACATCCATAACTGGGTATTGTTTATGCTTTGGCTCCATCTCTTCATTCTTTCTGGAGTTACTTCTCCACTGATCTCCAGTAGCATATTGGGCACCTACCGACCTGGGGAGTTCATCTTTCAGTGTCATACCTTTTTGCTTTTTCATCCTGTGGCTAGCGGAGGTGATAGAATTTGAGTTGAGCTATTTCAAATCCTAAAAAATGATGTTATGAAAGTGCTGCATTCAGTATCCCAGCAAATCTGGAAAACTCAGCAGTGGCCACAGGACTGGAGGTTAGTTTTCATTCCAATCCCAAAGAAGGGCAATGCCAAAGAATGCCCAAACTATTGCACAATTACACTCATCTCACATGCTAGCCAAGTAATGCTCAAAATTCTCCAAGCCAGGCTTTAACAGTCCTTGAACTGTGAACTTCTAGATGTTCAAGCTGGATTTAGAAAAGGCAGAGGAACCAGAGGTCAAATTGCCAATATCCACTGGATCATCAAAAAAGCAAGAGAGTTCTAGAAAATCTTCTGCTTTATTGATCATGCCAAAGCCTTTGACTGTGTGGATCACAACAAACTGTGGAAAATTCTGAAAGAGATTGGAATACCAGGCCACCTGACCTGGCTCCTGAGAAATCTGTATGCAGGTCAAGAAGCAACAGTTAGAACTGGACATAGAACAACAGACTGGTTCCAAATCAGGAAAGGAGTACGTCAAGGCTGTATATTGTCCCCCTGCTTGTTTAACTTATATGCAGAGTATATCATGAGAAATGCTGAGCTGGATGAAGTACAAGCAGGAATCAAGATTGCCAGGAGAAATATCAATAACCTCAGATATGCAGATGACACAACCCTTATGGCAGAAAGCAAAGAAGAACTAAAGAGCCTCTTGATGAAAGTGAAAGAGGAGAGTGAAAAAGTTGGCTTAAAACTCAACATTCAGAAAACTAAGATCATGGCATCTGGTCCCATCACTTCATGGCAAATAGATGGGAAACAATGGAAACAGTGACAGACTTTATTGTTTCAGGTTCCAAAATCATTGGAGGTGGTGACTGCAGCCATGAAATTAAAAGACACTTGCTCCTTGGAAGAAAAGCTATAACCTACCTAGACAGCATATTAAAAAGCAGAGACATTGCCAACAAAGGTCCGTCTAGTCAAAGCTATGGTTTTTCCAGTAGTTGTGTATGGATGTGAGATTTGGACTATAAAGAAAGCTGAGCACCAAAGAATTGATGCTTTTGAACTGTGGTGTTGGGACTCTTGAGAGTCCCTTGGACTGCAGAGAGATCAATCCAGTTCATTGTAGAGGAAATCAGTCCTGAATATTCATTGGAAGTACTGATGCTGAAACTGAAACTCCAGTATTTTGGCTGTCTGATGTGAAGAACCAACTCATTGGAAAAGACCCTGATGCTGGGAAAGATTGAAGGCAGGAGGAAAAGGGGACAACAGAGGATGAGATGGTTGGATAGCATCACTGACTCAATGGACATGAGTTTGAGTAAACTCCAGGATTTGGTAATGGACAGGGAAGCCTGGCATGCTGCAGTCCATGGGGTCGCAAAGAGTCAGACATGACTGAGCAACTGAAGTGAACTGAAAAGGGAGTGAACCTCCACCTGATTTACACTTAAATGTCCAAGGCTTCTCTGTTCACTGTCTCCATGGATCCAAGTAGGAGCCCATCAGTGAAAGCTGGTTCTGTCATACCAGTGGAGACATTACTGGAGTCGAGAGAGAGCTGGCAGACCTACAGGACAGTCTGCTGAGGGCATCAGGGCAGAGGGGATCCAAATATGACCCTGAACCTTTAGCCTGGAGCTGAGGAGGTGCCATTATTCACGTCAGGAGGGTGTGTGAAGACAGAATTGAGGCAGGGAGTGATTAAGAGGAGTGGGGTGGTAACGTGTTCTGTGAGCCCTTCCAGCCATGTACAATTTGAGAAGGTAATTAAGATGCAAAGTGGGGAAGTCACCTGGGGTCTGGATGCACACAATAAACCCTTATCTCTTATATGAGTCAGAGCCAGAAGAATGAGCCCCTGAGAATGAAGGCAAATTCAGGCTCTTTGGAGAAGAAAATTGCAACCCACTGCAATATTCTTGCCTGGAGAATTTCATGGACAGAGGAGCCTGGTGGGCTAGAGTGCGTGGAATCACAAAGAGTCAGACATAACTGAGTGACTAACACACACAAACCCAGATACTCACTAAGTCTCAGAGACGGAGAGCTTTGGGTGAAGTAGGAAACAGCTTTACTGCTTTGCCAGGCAAGTGGGCCACAGCAGGCTAATGCCTTCAAAATGTGTCCTGACCTGGAGGGGCAAGAGAGAAGTTTGATTCAAAAAGGGTGTGATCAGCTTATGAACATTGTTCTAATGGGCTGGTGGGGAGGTAAGTGAATATCAACATCATTGACCTTCTGGTTCCAATCAGTCTGGAGTCGACATGCTGGTGGGCGTGGGGCATCCTGCTGTTAATTTCTCCCACCTGGTGGGGGTTTTAGTATCTGGGAAACTGTTAAGTATATCCCTGGAGGGGGAACCTGGATTCTGCCCCTAGGTTGCACCATTGTTTCCTCTGACTGTTCCTGTCTTCCCTAATTAGCATCTGTTTAAACCTGCTCCTGGGAACTCAGGGAAGGTCCTGGAGGCTGAATGGAGCCTGTTTCCTATAATCCAGAAATGGGGGACTGTAAACCCCAGTTTTTAGATGATAAAATGATTTTTTTGAGTTAGTTTTTTTTTTTTTTAAGTTATTTATTTATTTTTGGCTCTGCGGGATCTTTGTTACCTCGAGGGCTTTTCCCTAGTTGTGGTGCCCACGCTTCTCATTGTACTGACCTGTTTTTGCAAGCACAGGCCTAGGAACACAGGCTTAATTGCTCCTTGCATGTGGGATCTTCCTGGATCAGGGACTGAACCCATGCCTTCTGCATTGGCAGGTAGATTCTTTTACCACTGAGCCACCAGGGAAGCCCCAGATGATAAAAATAATTTTAAAAGAAAAACAGGATCAAGCATCACTTCTATTTCCAAATTTTCTTGATGAAATACAATGTAATTTTGATTTTGAACTCATCTTCCAAATGATAGTTTTATTAATCAGAAAGCACAGGTATTTGAAATATCAATGTTTCAGAGAGATATCTGACAGTTTTTATTTCCATTTTGTTTTAATATTCTCTGAGTAGTATTTAGTGGCTTTCTGGGCTTAAAAAGAAGTGTAATGGGTGAAGAAAGAAATAACCTGAATAGAATTAACTTTAGTGTTGGTGCATTAAAACAGCAGTTATGAATTAAATATCTCCAGGTCGTGCTAGTGGTAAAGAACCTGCCTGCCAGTGCAGGAGGCATAAGAGATACAGGTTCAGTCCTTAGGTCCAGGAAGATGCCCTGGAGAAAGAAATGGCAACCCACTCCAGTGTTCTTGCCTGGAGAATCTCATGGACAGAGGAGTCTGGTGGGCTACAGTCCATGGGGTCTCTAAGAATTGGAAACGACTGAAGCGACTTAGCATGCACCTAATTATAGAATTGGAACAATACTTAAAACATGTGACATGATACTGAAAAATGATGATAGATCTATGATTAACACTATAAAATATATGTTTTGTGATTATCATATTTTTAAATAAATTTAATTTTGGGTGTTTGGCTGCCCTTCTTCCTTTTGTCCTCCTTTACCTAATTTAGATATGTCAAAAATTCATTTTGTTGTCTCCTGATCAAGTTTTTATTCCTTTAGAATCAGCCATGTGTAGATGTAAATGTTATTTGTCTCAGATGCATTCATAATATAAGCATCTGGGAGGACTGAATCACTATTTCACCAAAGAATGGTAAATGCTTGCCACCTAATGGTAAGAATGGGAACATGAGAGGTTTTAAAAATATCAACAAAAAAAAATTTCCAAAAGAAAGAAATGAATTCAGTGAAATATGGAGTTCATTATCTTTGAATATAATAAAGTATAAATGTTATTTGAAAGTTACTCTTTTACTTCTTAAAATTTGAAAGATACAATAGACTTGTTTGGATTAACATTTGACTTTTTTTCATGGAAAATCCAGATTTTCCCAATCATAAAAGTAACTATTTGTGCGTATATGTATATATGAAAAAGTTTCCCAACAAAACCTAAATATAACTTGTAAATATCCTAGAGATAGTCATTGCTAACATTTCAGCTTAATATTTCCAGTAAAGGTTTTCATATATATATTTGCATGTGAGACTTTATAATTTAAAGCAATTTGTATCCTTATTTTCCACCCAACTTTATACCTCCATAGTTTCCCTACTACTCCATGACACCTTAAGAATTAAGAATCCTACCACTATAATGATTTTTGCACATTGGCGCAACACTTGCCAAACTTTTGTTTTTGAGTTTTTGTGTGTGTGTGTTGTCTCTTAAGAGGTATACAAATAAAGTTGGAGATAGTTGGATTAAACAAGGTTAAACATACACTTTTTCTGCACGGAGGATCATAGAAGGGTAATGCCAGGAGGTCATCTTGGGATATGGTGCTGGGGTGGATCCTAAAACCAGGGAAACCAGGGTCTCACATGCAGCCAGCAGGCAGCTGGCCATAAGTCAGTCACATAGCTTCATTTGTCTTGAACATCAAGGAGCATTTTGTCTGCAGGTAACAGAATATACGGGGCTTCCTTGGTGGCTCCTACCGAGGCAGGAGACTGCTGTTGGACCCCCAGATCAGGAAGGTCCCCTGGAGAAGGAAATGGCAACCCACTCCAGTATTCTTGCCTGGGAAATCCCATGGACAGAGGAGCCTGGCGGACTACAGTCCATGAGGTCACAAAACAATTTAGCGACTAAACAACAACCTGTCTCCCTGTTCTATAGATGTGGTAGCTGAGTGAGTATTGTTGAAAAAAAGTGATTTCTCCTTAGGGATTACCACTGCTTAAGTCTTAGTTGCTGCTCTACCCTCTGTAGTGTTTAATACTCTACAACCCCATGACCAAGTGCCTGAAGAAGCACTCTCTAAGCTTCAAGTTCATGGACAAGTAATCTGGTCCAAAAACGGTGTTTTACACAATCGTCTTTATCTGTCCATGCCGGAGAGAAGAGGGAACAGTTTGGAAAGACTCAGTGTTAAAATAGCCATCGTCTATGTGTAGAAATATCATTCTATGAATGATTAAATCCAGAGCACTACTGTGCTTACACATAAGGCATCCTTTAGCTCATGGAATATTTCAATATATTCAGTTTCTGGTTTTTCTCAAAAAGAAATACTTAGCGTTAGATTGGATGATAAAATAATGACGGTCGATAAATCCTTCTGATGAAGTGCAATCGCTACACTCATTATGTCTAAATATGCTTTTAAGTAATTCAGAGACCAGATGCAGTGCAAATTCTTTCTTCTATGTACTTGGGTTTTAGCCACCAATATGAGGCTATGTTTGCTATTCTGAAAGCAACAGAAGACCTAGTCCCAGAAATAAGTAGATTTCTGATCGTAGAAACTGCCTGGGTGAAATACTTTGAATTTTGAGGTTTACTTTATTAGCTGCCACTTTATTATGTGTCAGGGGAGCATGTAATTTCCTTGGTTCTGTCTCGCTGCAGCAAAAATTTGAAGCGATGGATGAATCGGTGTTATAGCTCAGTTTTATTTAGAAAGCAAAGGAAAATACATCCTTGGGCCATGAGGGCAGGCCGACCCAAAAGATGCGAAGAGAAGAGAAGCCCCCGGCTCACTTTTGGCTCCTCTTCTTATGTTTTTCTCCTCCCTTTGAGCCTGCCCTGTGTAAACTGGGCTAGCCAGGAGGGCTGTTTGTTCTACCTGAGGTCCTCACTCTGGTCCTCAGACCTTCCTTTGTTCTATTTTCACTGGCTTTTCCCTCCTTTGTGTTTTAGCTACCACCATGTTGGACCCCTTTTTCCTATTCTAACTACCTAACATTCACCCCTCAAGAGATGGGAGGCCCAATTCTTTGGGAATAGGGGCGTCAAGGTCTCTCTGGCTACTTCCTGATGAACTGGGATGGCAAGGGACATTGGGCCTCCCCCTCTTGCTAGTCTCAAACCTCAGAGTCCTTATAGCGGTGTCCATCTTAGG
The DNA here is from genome assembly GCF_033118175.1 of Dama dama. Classification (NCBI taxonomy): domain Eukaryota; kingdom Metazoa; phylum Chordata; class Mammalia; order Artiodactyla; family Cervidae; genus Dama; species Dama dama. Next base: position 7,493,435 of record NC_083707.1, read on the forward strand.
GTGAGTGATATTTTCTGTGGTCGGCTGTAGTTTTATATATCCTTGTTAAACTGGCAGTGCACATTGTAGCCTGTTGGCCTGGACAGAGACGAAATGGGTTAGACAATTGATAATATATGGAGTAATCATAAACAGCATCAATATGGTGATAACAAGGATTAGTAGGGGCATTAACCACCTCCAAATTCCCTCCATGTCAGGAGAAGGATCCCCCAAAAAGAGACTGTAGCCACCCCAAGAACTCTCCAGCTTGTTCTCTGAGGTCCTGTAGGATCTAGAATGTTTTTCTTGAGGACTGTGAGACTTTTTTAACTTAGCTGGAGGTATTTACCCAGAAACAACACGTCTCATTCAAGATGGCTCAAGTCCGTCCTTGTTCAGGGATCAGGAGATCTATCTCCTCTCTATTTTGGAGTACAACACCTTCCAAGCTGCATTGGCTCTTTAGAGCTGTCCCCAGAAACTTAATTTTGGGGTGTTCATTGGAATGGCACTCATTTGTAGTTCTGAATAGGAATCTGAGATCTCCCAGGGGCTCACAGGTGGACTGAGTGTCCTCTTCTGTTTTTTTTCCATGGCTTGACTCATGAGTAGTGAATCCAGGAGTCGTGTCCTGGTACCTTGACTGCTGTGGGGGTAGAAAGTATTACAGGGTAGGGGCCGTTCCATGTGGGCTGGAGTGGAGCTGTTGGGGACCCATCTTTCCAGATATTAATTAGGACTTGAGTCCCTGGAGCATATAATGGTGGCTCTTTAGAATCTTTAGGGTGCTGGTTGACACCCCACAAGCATATAAATTGTTGGGATTGTCCAACGGCCATGGTATAAGACCAGAGGATCCGAACCTCTGGATTTAGGAAGAGGTTATTGATATAAACAAAAGGTCTCCCATATAGCATCTCATAATGACTAAGACCAACCTGTTCCTTAGGGGCAATACGGGTGCAGAGGAGAGCTATTGGTAGAGCCTCCTTCCATCCCAGGGAGGTCTCCCCAGTTATCTTTTTTATCGCTGATTTTAAGAACTGGTCGGCTCTTTCTACTTTTCCTGAAGACTGAGGCCTCCAGGCACAATGGAAATAATAAGTAATGCCCAATGCTTTAGAGACCCCTTGGGTGATCATAGAAGTAAATGATGTCCCATTGTCACTTTGTAATGACCCAAGCAGACCAAATCTTGTAATGGTTTCATGGAGCAATTTTTTTTTTTTTTTACACCCTCCTCAGGCTTCTCAGTCTGGGTGTGAAAGTCTTCAATCCATCCTGCGAATGTATCTATCATGACTAATAGGTATTTATACCCTTAAGAAACTGGCATCTGGGTAAAGTCCATCAGCCAGTCCTCTCCTGGGTAGGTGCCACATCATTGGACGGGCTGGGCCAGCTGGGGTCTTTGAGCTCCTTGGGGGGATTGTTTAATTGGCAAGTGGGACAAGAGGAGACCACTTGCCTTATAGTCGTTTGGAGACCTGTTCCTCTGGAGGACCTTTCTAGTAATCTTTGGAGGGCCTTTTCTCCTAAATGAGTGGTGGCATGTAAGGAGTTAACCAACTTCCATTGGAGGTTCCCAGGCAGAAAAAGGAGCCCTTCCCTTTGGAACCAACCCATATGATCTTCTTGAAAGCCTTCACTCTTAGATTTAAAAGTCTCACCTTCAGTATATGAAGGAGTTTCTGGCAAATTAGTCTGTGGAACTAGGGTGGCAACCCCTATTAGGTCATGGTTCTGTAACGCTGTTCCCTTAGCTGCCTGATCAGCTGCTTGGCTCTCTCATGCCACTTCCGTGCTCCCTGTTGGTGTCCTGACTGAAACCTGACGTGTCTCCCTGTTGGAAGACTGAAACCTCAGTGGGCAGATGGACTGCCTGTTAAGAGCCTGAGGATTTGATCACCACATTTGATTAGGGACAATTGGGTGGTCAAGTGGCCTCTGTCTTTCCAAATAGCAGCATATGCATGTAGCACCAGAAAGGCATACTTGGAGTCAGTGTAAATGGCTACTCTTTTTCCTTTTCCCAGCTCTAAAGCTTGAATCAGGGCTATGAGCTCAGCTAATTGGGCTGAAGTACCTGGTGGCAAAGGTTTAGCCTCTATGGTCTCAAAATTGGAGACTACTGCTTATCCGGCTCTCTTTTCCATCTAAGACAAAGCTGCTTTCATCAGTGTACCAGATTTCCTCAGGATTGGTCAGAGGATCTTCCAACAATCCCTCTTGAGGTTTTGTCAGATGGTCCAAGATTTCTAGGCAAGAGTGAAAGGGGAGAGAGCCCTCAGGGGTAGGCAGGAGGTGGCTGGGTTAAGAACCTCACAAGGGGATATGGTCAGTCCTGGAGTTTCCATCAGCTCGACTTGATATCTGAGGCACCTTTGATCACACATCCATAAATGGCCTCACCCATCAGGAGTTGTTTCACTTGGTTGCTGGTAAAAATAGTTAGTTTGCCCCCAAAATAGAGTTTTAAAGTGTCTTCTATCAGGTCTGCAATAGCTGCAAGATTTCGAAGGCAGGGAAAGATCTCTTCCCAATAAGGGAGTAGGACACTCAGGGACCACCACAAACTGATGGGAAAATAGTTGTCCATCCCAGCAACAAAGAAGTGCGCAGGTGAATCTTTTTGTAATTGTTTTTCCTGTAGCACCCAAAAAGGTACAGGTCTGGGGGGAGAAGGCTGTGGAGCAGGAGGTCAGGACAGAGTAGGTAGCCCTTGTGTCAACCAAGAAATTCTCAGACCTACCTGCCACCTCCAGTTGCACCCTTGGCTCCAGCCCTGTTGATGGTTATCTGTGACAGGCGGGCTGGCTGGAGTGGGCCGCTTCAATCCTGTTGAACCATCTTGAGGGAAGGCTTGGCATTTGACCTTGAGATTCTTGAGTCCTGAGGGCAGAGTGCCACCCAATGTTCCAATTAATGGCATTTACTGTAGCAAGCCATTTTATGAGACTTGTCATGGTTTGGACACTCTTTGGCCCAATGTCCCACCTGTCTATAGATTAGGCATTTGCCCTATGCCTTGTCCTTCAAGGACTCGGGGTTTGCCGTAGGGCTTCCCTGGAGGGCGGCCAGCATCTGGGCATGCCTTGTCTCTTTCTTTCTCTCCCTCTCCTGGGCCTTGGACTCTCTCTCCTGTTCTCTGTTATAAAAAGTACTGGTGGCTGCCTGGACCATCTCATCTAAAGAGGCAGCGGGGTCCTGCTACTGGGGCTGTTGTAACTTTATCCTGATAGCTGATGCACATAGGGACAGAAATTTGTCCTTTAAAATCACCTGTCCCTTATAAGAGTCTAAGTCCAGATTGGTAAACTTTTGGAGGGCCTCTTTTAGACTTTCCAGAAAAACAATAGGGTTCTCCTTGGACTCCTCAATTATTGCTGAGACCAGGCACAGTCCCAACTAATAGGCCTCCTTCTATTTTATGGGTGGACTTCCTTAGGAGTGAGTCTTTCTGAAGCTTATCCTACCCAGTATTGTTGCAACCTGAGAGCCGGGCGACCCGAGTCAGGGTGCAGATCCCCAGGCAGGTTGAGGCATGTCGGCCTCCAGAGAATTGTGTCCCTGGGCAGGTCGGGGCACGTTGACCTCTGGGACCCCAAGCTGGTGGATCCCCGAGCAGGCTGAAGTGTGCCAACTTCCCAGGGATCAGATCCCTAGGCAGGTCGAGGCAGGTTGACCTCCTGGGATCCCTAGGCTGGAGTTGGGCGTCTCGAAGGTCTCCAGCACCACTAGTGCTGGGAAGGATTCGGTCAGTTCAGTCACTCAGGAAGGATTAAGGGGTTGCAATCTTAACTCTTTGCTGGTTTGTCCACTGTGGATGGGAATAGGTACCATGATATAAAGCTTTCCTAGCCTGTGCCCTGAGACTGGGAACCTGGTAAAACAACCATAAGCCTTATCCTCTCATTGCTCTGAGGAAATGTAAGTCACTGATTTCCTCCCCTAGTCCTCCATAAGAGCAGCTTAGGGTGTTTCCAATGGTAAATATTTTATTGTCATAGACCCACTTTAGGTAATAACAGAAGTAGTGACAAAGGAGTGGGTTATCTGGTCCTGCTATGGGGCATTAAGAGTATTTTAATAATAAGCGGAGTGTAGTGATATTGCCTACATGGGGGCAGTGTCCTGGTTGTAGGAGTTAGGAAGTGGCTTAAGAACAAATTGATAAGAGGCAACAAACTAGCTGTTCCATAAAAGTGGAATGGAGGTTTGATCCAGGGGTATGTCTCCTATGTAACTTTAGGAGAAGGGTGGTAAGGATTTGGGTCCAAACGGACCTGCAGGGCTAACTCGCAAAATGGCAAACATTATCCCTGTAAGCCCAATTGCCCTTGAAGAGATGCCACCAATAGATGGACTTTTAGCAGGCATTATGTGCCTGTCATCGGCCCTAGTGGGTTTACTGAGTAACGCTGTTGATGCACATGTTGTAAGAAACATGGAAGATGAAGGCCTGACTATCTAGAGAGATTGGATATTATACAGTATTTCTCTCCCAAGGGCCAGCTATTTTCTAGTTGTCCCTGCAGAAGATTGTAAAGGCAACATTGTAAGCCCAGAGGGGGCTCAGGAAAAGGGCATGCAACAGGAGAGAAAGGGGCAGGGCCCAACTTTTGAAAAAATGACATAGCCCAAGGGCATAACATAATATGATTAAAATCATATGGGTCCAAGATGACTAGTCAAATTCAACTAAGCCTTGATCCTCAATCTGCAAGCTAAATGACATACCCAGAGGCGCCAGCTCAGTTCCAAGGCACTGTCAGAAGACGGAGGAGTGGGTGGTTCCCCAACTGTTGGAATGATCCTCCCACTCGTTAGTATGTGAAATCACCCAGCCCACAAAAACTAACCACATCACATTCCACGGCTGCTCCCCTCTGTGATGGCCCACATCCTGAGCGTGCTTCTCTCTGAATCCAAACAAATCCACGTCTTACCTATCCCTGTGTCTCTCACTGAGATTTTTTTTCAATAAGGCATCAAGAGCCTGAGCTTCATTAGGTCCTGAAGCCAGGCACCGTGGCTTTAGGCCAGGCTCAAGTCCCAGTCGGACATGACTAAGTGACTAAGCATAGCATAGAGTCCCTGCCACGAGAGTTTGAGTCCCAATCTTAGCTAAATGGTTTCAGGCACAACTTTCAGAAATGGAAAGATGATGACCTGCCCAATACTTTGTAAACAGTGGCAAAGATGGAGAGAGGAGCTGAAGGATAGGAGGAGAAAGCAGTGGGGAAAACATGCTTCATAACCTGCCAGTAAATCTGCTAAATACCTGACCTGTGCTCACAGTTTTCATTGGCCTGATCCTTGGAAATAAGTAGATTTCTGACTGTAGAAACTGCCTGGGTGAAATACTTTGAATTTTGAGGATTACTTTATTAGCTGCCACTTTATTATGTGTCAGGGGAGCATGTAATTTCTTCGGTTCTGTCTCACTGCAGCAAAAATTTGAAGTGATGGATGAATCGGTGTTACAGCTCAGTTTTATTTAGAAAGCAAAGGAAAATACATCCTCGGGCCATGAGGGCGGGCCGACGCAAAAGATGCAAAGAGAAGCCCCCGGCTCAGTTTTGGCTCCTCTTTTTATATTTTTTACCCTCCCCCTGAGCCTGCTGTTTGTAAATTGGGCTATCCAGGAGGGCTGTTTGGTTTACCTGAGGTCCTCACTCTGGTCCTCAGACCTTCCTTTGTTCTATTTTCGTGGGCTTTTCCCTTCTTTGTCTTTTAGCCACTGCCATTTTGTACTCCTTTTTCCTATTCTAACTACCTAACACAAGTAAACCTTGATTTCTTCCAGATAATTTTACGTAATAAGGGGGTTGGTTTTTTAAGAGACAATCACTTTTGACAGTGTATATTGAATTTCCAAGTAGAATAAGTCCTCTAAAAATTGATAGAATGTGTGTTTTTTCAGCAGTAGTCAGAGAACCAAATAAATGAATGAGATTTAGTTGCTGAGAATATCACAATTTCTATTGTATTTGAAGACTTGACCTGGAGGGTTAATTCTCCACCAATAAACACAGTTGCAAGAATCTTCTCTTTCTGGGATTGTTCAGAGCTAAATTGGTCAGCTAAACTTTTGTTCCCTGATATTAAATTAATTAAAGTATCTGTTGACTCTTTACTACAACCCTAGAAATATTAGCCCACTAAGAAATTAAAAATACTTTTTTTTGTTTAAAAAAAAAAAAGCATGTCCCTAGCCTTAAAGAACTCATGGGGAAAGATGAAAAACTTATACTAAGTGTTAAACTCTTTTAAAAATTAAAAGTAGAATAGGATTTAAGGCAAAGATAACTTTCTGATAGATTGGAATGATATTTCAAAACTCTATAGATAATTTAATTCTGATAGGATTTGGATAGCAGAGTAGAGATGGAGTTTTTCTAGGACACAGAGAGAGGAAGGGAATAGAGTGGCCAATGAACCAAAGATCTCAGGAGCATGTGGGAAGCAATGGGAAGTGCTTATGGGCTGAATGTATGTATGTCCTCAGACATCCTTGAAGGAACTGTGAGAACATACCTTGATTTGGGAGGCAGGAAGGTGCCATTTAGTTTTTTTTAGCAGGAGGTAAAAACAAGAATCTTTAATGAACTACTGTGCGTTCACATTTTAGATGAGAGAAATATTCAAATGTACAATATAAAGACAATTCGGAATCCAATCCTACTTTGTTTCTGGTGTCTATGAGACAGGATTCATTTCTGTTCAAGGAGCAGAAGCTGTGATGATTTGTGTCTTAGCCACAGCACAGTGTGCTTATTTGTTTGTTTGTTGTTTGCCTGGCAATTGTATAAATGTTAGCAAAGGTGAGGAAGGAAAAATGAAATAGTAGAGGAATAGTAATTTTTTTTGCAAGTGAGGATGGTTTCAATTAACTGGAATATTTGCATAATTATCTGATGTAATGTGTCAGGAATATGATTTACTGACAGTCCTAAATGCCCTGTTCCATTCCCAGTCAAACCACCAGTATTTAATGATAACTGACTGACACATTGGTGTTTTCTAAGACATTTTTGAGACTCGTTAAGTAGCAGAAACAGAAACAAAATCACTTTTGGAGAATTTGGAATCCAAATCTTTAGTGCCTTTACTAAGCTCCTGTTCTACCTCACTGTTACAGAATGCAATGCTATCTTTACCTAGAGATTTAAAATTTTAAAAGCAAGCCCATCCTACTTAATAGTAATTGTAATAATTTTTCCACCTCTTTCTACAAGGTCAAAGCATATTTATGATCTTTTAAAGGTATTCTTTACTTGATGGATTAGCTGTACTTTCAAAACCACTGCAGTTTATCAGGTAGTAAGTGTTTTCTACATTTTTAGGCCGCTCTAATCTATTTGCAGAAAACTCCTTTTTTGTTCTACTTACACATTTTGACAACATTCATTATCTGCTAAACAGACCATATTAGTTCTGCAAAATGGTTGACTGCAGAAATTCAAATGTAGTTTCCGTACTGAAAAGCAGATTTTTGCAGTAATAGATTGGATCATTACATTTTACATTATAAAAGCTTTACACCATGTTGAAAGCAGGAGTCAAATAAAATGTTAAGCCTGATACTTTTCAAAATGACTGCTGCATCTACATTTAATTCTGTTTTTCAAAATGACAATTACATCTTTTTTATTATTTAACAAGGAACTTAAAGGCAAACCAAGCAAAAGTGAGGAGAAACTCTCCTGGGAATTGGGATGAGGGAGACAGCAGGGGGAAGGGCTTGGAAAGTCAGAGGAGTGCCTGGTTCAAGTTATGTTGCTTTTCGTTTTCAAAACTTGATCATTTAAAAAATTATTCCTCTGGGAATGTTAAAATACCTCATGTAAAGCATTTTCCTAACAATTTTGATTAATATAGAAAATACATTTTAAAAAGATAACTTTCCTTAAAAAAAACAAGCACAATATATGGTTTTGAAGGTGAAAATTATAACATGACTGCACTGTTAGATAATACTGATCACTGATAAAAACTTTACTGATTGATGAACCACTGTAAATTTTGTGTTTTGTTTCTAATGGGTTTTTCTGGGGATACCTGTCCTGAAAGGGGTTATGGAACTATTATTGACAAAGATAAACACTAGAATTACATTTTATGAGATGTGGATGATTAAAAAGGCAAAAACAAAAATTACTTTAAAGCACTAGAGTCTGTAATTCATTGTGCAGTATTACTCTGGAGATTCGCTATAAATAACCAATTATTCTGATAATGAAAGAAATTATTTTTGTAATATGGAAAATGATGTAATATTTTTGTAAAAAAAAAAAAAAAACCTCCTGTGCTCATTAGTACATGGGACACAGTCGAGGAAAGAATACATGAGCTGAAAGACAGGATAACAGAAACTTCCATGACAGATATGAAGTCATATCTAACGTTAGAATTTGCTTTATTAGACTCATCAGTAGTTCTTGTATTTTTATAACCAAGTTATGTAATTCTTACTTTACCCAACATGAATTATAATCTGGAGATCCTAGGCCATCATACCTAAAGTTAGTAGAATGTGTGAAATATATGCCAAGTAGGCTAATTTTATTACCATATTACATATTAAAAGTCAATGAGAATGATATGTATTTTTCTTATGTTGTTCAAGATAAATTTTCCCTTGTTCTGAATTTCCATGATATTCCTTGCTTCTTTCATGTGCTTAAATGAGATCATAGGGTTTGGTTTAGTATATAGTCTCTTCATTAGTATTTTGTAAGCATACACTTTCCAAAGTATTTCAATATTTCCATTAAACTAAAAATTTTTTGAACAGGACAGTTAAATTTATACATACAGAATTTCAGTGTAAAGCATGATGTTCTGCATGTGGTCAGCACTGAAGTTTCGCTAAAAGTTAAAAAAATAAAAGAAGAACTCGCATTGATAGAGTGCTTCATTTTTATGATGGAAAACCTCCTGTGCCAGTTTTTTAAGCTGAACACATCTAGAAGAATGCCAGCTCTGTTAGTAGCACAAGAAATAATTACCACTATGGCAACACTTCTGGGGATGGAATGTCTGTCTTATCATTTATCTCAACTTGATGGCGAATTATCATACTAATCTTTTTTGTTTCTAGGTTTGTGATGTGAGTGATTTACAATTGTGAACATCAGTTAAAACTGTTTTCTTCATCTTTTTCTTCTCCCCTTTTAGCTCCCTGTGAAGGCAATACTTTCTTCTGCCACAGTAACATGTGTATTAACAATACGCTGGTATGCAATGGACTCCAGAACTGTGTGTACCCTTGGGATGAAAATCATTGTAAAGGTAATCATGAGTCCCTGGACTTGGCAAAATCTCTCTATCTGTAGTGTGGGAAGAAGCTTATCCAGCGTTCGTATGCATCAGCCCATCTTAAAAATAGATTGTATATTGGCTTTATGAACTTCCTATATGTTTTAGAATTGATTGGTAGGCCTTTTTCTTGGCTCTTATTCATGTTGTTTCTGCATTCCTTAACACACAATGAACTATCTTTTACACTTGAGTGGGTTTCCCTGGTGGCTCAGATGGTAAAGAATCTGCCTTCAATGTGGGAGACCCAGGTTCAATCCCTGGGAAGGGAAGATCCCCCTGGAGAAGGGAATGGCTACCCTCTCCAGTATTCTTGCCTGGAGACTCCCATGGACAGAAATGCTTATTGGCTGATCTCCCTTCTGGAGCTGCAGCACCGTGGATTGGCCACTGGATCTTCTCAAGCAAAGTCGGCTTTCCTATCAGAAGCTCCTTCGTCAGTGTCTGCACCTCTCCGTCAGTCCCAGTCTGTCTTCATGGAACATTGTGCACATAGTCTAGAGATGAAGGTGTATGCAGGGAACCTTAGGGCTCTCAGGTACCTAAAGGCGCTTACCTCGACTTCAGTTTTCCTTACCGAAATGCTTTTTTTCCTTTCCAATGAGAATATCTTCCTTTGATCCAGCTTCCTTCTGTGGCCTGTACACAAAGATTTGTTTACATAGAGAGCTGAGACTGAAGCTCCAGTATTTTGGCCACCTGATGTGAGGAGCTGACTCATTGGAAAAGACCCTGATACTGGGAAAAATTGAGGGCAGGAGAAGAAGGGGGTGACCGAAGATGAGATGGTTGGATGGCATCACCGACTCAATAGCCATGAGTTTGCGCAAACTCCAGGAGATGGTGAAGGACAGGGAAGCCTGGCATGCTGCAGTCCATGCGGTGGTGAAGGACAGGGAAGCCTGGCATGCTGCAGTCCATGCGGTCTTGGAGTCAGACACAACTTAGCAACTGAATAACAAAACTCTTGGCTTGGTTATGAATGATGCAGGTTTTGGTTAAGTTCAAAGTACCACATACCCTCTTCTGTTCAGATCTTATGTTCACCAGTTTGCAAAGAAAAAAAAAGGGGGGGGGCTAATAACGCTCCATACTTAAAGTCCAGTGTGTGTGCATGCTCAGTTGCTCAACTGTGGCTGACTCTTTTTCAACTCTGCACTGTAGCCCACCAGGCTTCTCTGTCCATGGCATTTCCCAGGCAAAAATACTGGAGCAGGTTGCCACTTCCTCCACAAGAGATCTTCCCAACCCAGGGATCGAACCTGCATCTCTTGCATCTCCTGCAATGGGAGGCGGATTCTTTACTACTGTGCCACCTGGGCAGCCCTAAAGTCAAATATTTTCTATTAAAATATTAAAGCAGAGAGACATTACCACAGTACCTATTGGTCACAGAATCATCAGGAAAAGCAGACCTGGCAACAGTTATTTAGAGGATGTGGGCGATGATCCGTGTTGTGTCCAAGGAACCACTTTGGAATGGACGGGGAATTAAATGTTTTGTGAAGAACCTCATACAGCACTGTTAGAGATTGGCTTTACTTGCTTCAAGCGGATTTGTTGCTGTGGTTCTTGTGGCCCACCTCTCTCCATGGGCAACACCTGTCACCACAACTCTCTATGCGCTGATGGGGGGATGGAGGAGGCAGGGACAGCAGCTCACTTCTCTGGGAGGAACACTCGCGCTTTATGAATCAGGCCCTGGCTGAGGACGGTAACCTCTGGTCTTCTCAGCTTGCCCCTTCAGATAGTTCCGTGCTCGGAGTGAGCTGGGGCGCGTGTGATCGAAGCCTGGTGTGGTCATCCTGCTGTCCAGGTGTAGACCTTCTATCCTACCAGTGGGGCCTGGAGGGAGGAGAGGAGGGCCCAGCATTGGCCCCCCAGTCCTGCCTGGGATGGAGAGTCTGCAGGATGGATCTGGGGGTGGAAAGGGCCCAGAGAAATGCTGGCGGCTTGCCCTTGCTGGTGGGGTGGGTGCTGTAGCTCCAAACTGGGGCCCATAGGGAGAGAAACCATCAGGATGAACTGAGGGTGGAGGAGTTCAAAGGCCACAGGCTATTCCTGTTCTTAAGGAAATTTAGTAGATTTTCTTGAATGTATGTACCTCTGTTTGCTGTATGCCATTCAATTTCTGGAAACTTTAAATGTTACTTTTAAAATTTTTGCCAAAACTGTTTCATTGGGGAAAAGACCCACAGAAATCCTCATGCCAGCATTCCAGAAGTGTCTGTCTTAAAGTATAATCATAACCTTTTGACATCAGAAAACTGTGACTTCAGTTATCCACATCAAGAATAAATTCAAAACAATATAGGTATGTTCATATTCCCATTGGTGGCAAGTGTGAGTTTTCTTATACCAATGAGAAAAAGAATTTACTGTTTTTAACATGGCCAGTTGATTTCCAGATGTCATCCTGAAGGTTTTATAAGACCTTCTCCAGAACATATATTACATTTAAGGGAGCGATGCTGTGCAGTGGCGGGGGTGGATGGTGGTGGCTGCTTCTGATGCTAGCAGATAGGGCTCTTGTGAAATTCTTTGTGTCTTTTAAAGACTCATTTTATGTTTAAGGCAATGAAAATTTTTATGCTCAGCCTGTTTCATCTTGAAGTTCTCAGTGTACACTTTAACTGCTGTATTAATGCGTGGTGGGTTGTTTCTTGTTTTGTTTGTTTGTTGTTTTCGCTCCCTGGACCTGTAGAAAAGAGGAAGGCCGGGCTGCTGGACCAGCTGACCAACACCAGCGGGACGGTCATTGGCGTGACTTCCTGCATTGTGATCATCCTTATTATCATTTCTGTCATTGTGCAGATCAAACAGCCTCGTAAAAAATATGTCCAAAGGAAATCGGACTTTGACCAGACAGTTTTCCAGGAGGTGTTTGAGCCTCCTCACTATGAGCTGTGCACCCTCAGAGGGACGGGAGCCACAGCTGACTTTGCCGATGTGGCCGACGACTTTGAAAACTACCATAAACTGAGGAGGTCCTCTTCCAAATGCATTCACGACCATCACTGTGGTTCCCAACTGTCCAGTGCGAAAGGCAGCCGCAGCAACCTCAGCACGAGAGACGCTTCCGTCTTGACCGAGATGCCCACACAGCCCGTCAAGCCCCTCATCCCACCCGTGAACAGGAGGAACATCCTCGTCATGAAACACAACTACTCCCAGGAGGCTGCCGACGCCTGTGACATCGACGAGATCGAGGAGGTGCCCACCACGAGTCACAGGCTGTCCCGCCACGAGAAAGCCGTCCAGCGGTCAGTATCTATAGATTTTTTGATGACAAGTATAACCTGAAGACTGAGCTGCTTCCAGCATATTGTGTTCTAGTTTGTCTTCCCATTTCAGTTTCTCTTTCATTAATGACAAACCGTAGTGTTACAGAGTTTGCCTCTTCTTTTCCTTGTTTCCCTGCTATCTATATTTTTCCTAAATCCCGTTTAGGTACATACAGGTGTGCTTACACAGACCAAAGAGATTTCGTTTATTTCTATACATATATAATATTTATTTCTATAAAAGATCTGGTGTTAACTTATATTGCAGATTTATATGGCTCATTTTCTTCCATGTGATGATAAAGGTTGCTCTCATCAATATTTCTATATTTTAAGATGTGAGACGATATTTGGAATTAATTGCCTTACCAAGGTGGTTAACCCATCTTGCTGAACAATTTTAATGTAAAAATAACATATTTTGCGATATAATGCATTATATTTTTGGTATGAACATTAAAATACTTTTTCCCACATACCACATAATACTTATATTACAGATTGTGTTTGATAGCGTGGTATGCTGAAAACCTTAAACATTTATATTTAATTGTGGCAAGCATTAGTAAAAACATTTTCCTTTTGATATGAAGGCAATATTATCTATATTGTATTATTAGCCCTCAAATTAATAAAAGTCTTGAGGAAAGAAAATTTAAACTTAGAAAAAAAAAAAGTGATTTTAAATCCCCAAATCCAATTTACTTTTGTTTTGCTTTGCATGTTTACTAGCATTTAGTTTATTTTATAAAAGTTCACACTTCCTCAATTCAGAACCTCAGAAACCTATTTTTAGTTGATTAGATATTTTTGCATGCTGATGGAAAAAAAAATCTATTTCCACACTTTTATGAATTTTTAGGAATGCTTTTAAGTAAATATTTGTGTGCATATTTATTTTTTTGTGAAAATATTACTTTGTTGAATGAAATAGCCGTAACATTCCAGGTTCTGCCTCATTGGGTCTCTAAGCAAACATGAATCTGAATACAACACAACTAGGGTCTAAACAGAAAATTCAAGGTAAGCACGTGCCCTTGGCCCCTCCTCCCGCTTCATTGTATTCTGTTTTGTTTTGTTGCAGTCGTCTTGCAGTTTTTTAGGAAATGTGCTCTTTACGCATTATTTCTTGAGATATGTGTTTCATAACATTTCATGATTAGAAACATACTGGATTCAATGCTGATGGATGGATGATTCTTAGTAGACGTAACTTTAAAATACATGTTAATATTCTTACCATCAAGCATTATACTACAATGTAATTTAAAAGGATGTTAAGTCAATAAATTAAACTTTATATGCTTTAAGGTAAAGATACAAAAATTAGTGAACTCTTAAAAGAAATACCAAAAGAAATCCAAGGTTCTCATAGTTAAAAAATTGATTACTGTCTCAATATAACTGAAGTCAACATATAAAACTGGCAATAATTGTATTAATTTGGCAATATCTACTCAAAACGCATACACTATTTGGTGGTACTGATACAATTTGCACACTCTTTATTTTTGCATGAATATGTAGCTTATTTCATCTAAATTAAATGCAGCATGTTATGTCAAATTTTATAATATAAAATTTGAATGCTTGATAATGTAAAACTTTCCATAAATATCAGTTGTCTATGTGTACATCTATTTTTGTTATCAGGTAACATAATGGCTTTATTTTTAGCATTTAATAGTCTGTGTCTCTATTAGACTAATTTGTCTCCAGTTACATTTACTTGACAGTTAATCTATTCAAAGCTCTTCAGACCTATCAACTATTCTTGAATTAGGTGAATGCTTTTCTGTGCTCTATGTTAACCTGATAAATTGGTGGATTTGTGTGCATATTTCATTGGGAGAAAATGTTTTAACTGTGTTTTATTTTCAGAGAAGAACTATTTATACAAACATGGGGACTGTGAAAAGGAAATTCTGTAGTGAATTGTGAAAAGTGGACATATTTCTAAATTCATTCCACTGCCTTTATCCAAACTTAAGAATTACAGACATTTGTTATTACTTCGGCAAGACTTCCCCGCTGCACAATGATATGTTCATTTCGTAATTTGGTTGCAGGCCACCAAGTGCTCCTTAGTTTTTAAATACATTTTGAGATTTACTGGAAACTTGAAGAAGAAATTAGTTCCTGATTGAGACTATCCCAGCTTTATTTTTCCTGTCGGTTTCACTTTGTTTCTATGTTGCTTTATGTCTTTGTTAGATAATTGTACATTGTGTGATATGTGAAAAAAAAAACCCACACTTTTGGATGAACTTTGTGTTACATGTACATTGTTTTCATTATATAGACTGCTTGAGAATAGTGCGTTCCTGAGTGATTTTGAACATGCTACAGTGAAAAGTGAAAATATGGACCATGGAAACACCAGCTAGAGGCTTTATGGACTATAAACATCTGTTGTTGTAATATCATTAAATGCAGCCAAAAGTACTAAGTAAAATTACTAGATTGCAATAAGAAAAAATCTCATTTTTTTTTGTCTCTCCTATATACCCCCATTTCCTTTTTTTTTTTAATCAAAAGAAGATTCCAAGTTTCAGAAATAGTTTTGAGGTCAGGTATTTTACCATTCATACCCTTTAATAGAAATGATTTTTGATTAAGCATTTAGCAATATGACTGACAGTTTAAGAAAATACCCTGCATGTCAGTACTGGATATTTGAGTTGGAAAAATATTCTTTTAATTAGACACATTGTAAAAAGCATGCATTCTCTAATACCGCTGTTACTCTTCCATTTCCTGTGTCACATGCTTGCTCTTGTAACTTTTTATATAAAGATATATAAAAATGTATAATAATTTCCTAACTTGAGTTAAGAGAAATGCTTTCTTCTATTAGAGTGATAAAAACTGACTTACGTTAAGTATACTGTTTATATCAATCCGTCCTACATTGTAGACTACAGGAGGTCCTTAAGAATTAAGGCATGCTTCTTCCAAATTTGACTTTGAAAACTTTATGGAATATGGTCCCCTTTTAGAAAAGAACCTTTTTTTTTCTTAATACTGTAAAATCACAAGCCCTATATGACCCAAATTACACAGTTCTGAGTTGTCCTTATACTCAAGGCACATATATAATTCCTGAAAACTTGCTAATTATGATGTTTAACATACATAAATTAAAATATTATAATATATTTAATTGCTTTTGAATTATATACACATTCTATAAAGTTTGATTTAGTGAGTGGATAATTTTAAAATATTGAATGTGTATTCTTAGAAAATAATTTATAAAAAACAGATTACTATAAATCTGCTTAATAGCATTTCCAAAACTGCTGAATTCTACAGAATTTTGTCCTTCAAATGGCAAAGCTGTCTAGTCTATCACATTTCCAACCTGGTAACGCAAGCAAGCTCTACAAACTCAGTAGATGAATTTACTCACATACATCCCTGTTGGGAATTCAACTTCACCTGTGTTACAGAAACAAATAAATGTGAAAGAAAAAAATTATGAAAAGAAAATTGATTATGATAGCAATTCTGAGTAGTCTGTATTTAAAAAATATCAGTCCACAGAAATAATTACTTCATGAATTTGATAAACTGGTGAATAGAAAAGCTGTGTAGAACAGTATAAAGAAAGATTATTTTTATTATTTTGCTACATATTTTATATACATTATGTTAAAATTTAGTCTTTTTTAATTTGACTTGACTAATTCTTTTATTATCATGCTTGTTTTCATGCCCTTTTTATTTCAAAGTTGATGCATCCAGAGATCTGTTTTTAAGTGCTTGGCTATTCTCTCTGTTGTTGATGATCAGTTCCTAAGTCATGTCTGACTTCTTTGCGACCCCATGGCCTGCAGCACGCTA
Source organism: Dama dama (assembly GCF_033118175.1). NCBI lineage: Eukaryota > Metazoa > Chordata > Mammalia > Artiodactyla > Cervidae > Dama > Dama dama. Next base: position 7,509,871 of record NC_083707.1, read on the forward strand.
GGCCTCCCTGTCCTTCACCATCTCCTGGAGTTTGCTCAAACTCATGCCCATTAAGCCTACTTAAAAATCTCTATTTAGAAATATTGTCTCTATTTAGAAATTGTCATAAGATCCTATACACTTTGAATGAATAATCTCAAAAAGGATGACGTACATGTGAACCACTTACTTTTCACTGTCCCTTGAAATATCCACAGGACTTTTCTCTCTAGTTCTTCCTAAAGAAGCAGGATGCTTCTGCTCTGCTGGTTCAGTGCTGAAAGGAGACTTACACCATAAATCAGGGACTTAGAAAACAAATCCAGCTGCATTAGGTCTAATGACAAAGATAGATGGCTTACATATATTTAACACACAACAGCTCTGTGGAAAACAAAAACATTTCAGATGAAGATAGGCCTCTTCAGTTGTAACACTGAAAATGTCTAAGTACGGGCATTGCCTGATCATCCAAGAAGGTAGTGATGAGTCTGAGGAAGGGACCTGGAGGCACCTGTTGTCCCTGCTGTGACTCTAGATGCTGGGTCCTGAGAGTGTGGCAGCTCCACAATGCCTGAGAGTCCCCTGCGGGAAGATCTTTAAAAGTCAGCATTAAAATTTGCCAGCACATGTATTGGCTATATCAGACCATGTCACCTGAATATCAACCTTTGATTTAAATTCAAGTAGGGAGACATATGTAGATAAGAAAAGGATATTTTGAGACTTTCAAGATGTTTCAAATCAAGTTATTTTAATAAAGATACATTTTTGATAAAGTGAATTCAAATATTACTTGCATAACTGCTTTATTAATCCCATAGATGTTTTCTGATAGCATAGTTACACAGCACATTCATTCATTTGAAAATAGCTGTTTCGGTTTCAATTCTCTATGTTTGAATTCACTTTCAACATCTGGGAGGCATATCATGGTTATGTACAACACCTCTGAAACCCTCAATGAAGGTTTTTTTACTTCTGTCCAAATGCATTTTAGTTGCCTAATTCAAGTCTAGTGTGCTGATTCGGAAATACAATTTTTTGCACTTGATTTTATACATATGCCATTTTTACATATCATATTGGAGAATAATCATATGTAATGTTTGATTTGCCATAATTAAATTCCATTTGATTAGAGAATTAAAGTGTAGCTATAAACCTAATTAGAGAGGTAAGAATAATAAACTCAACCTGCTTCAGACTTCAAACTTACAAGGGTTGGTTCCCAGAAGGTTCTTGTTACTGCACCAGCGTGATTGTAAAGTTAAACCACTTATTTTTATCCACAGTTGTGCAGCCAACGTGTTCTTGTTTATCCCCAGTTTCTACCACCTCCCCATACTCTAAGGCATTGTCATTTTACATTGGCTCATTCTTTGGAAAAATAAAAAAAATTTTACCCTCCTCTTAGTGGACACAGATCTAGACACAAAATGTAAAAGTGGCCGGAAAACACAACATATAAATTATTTAAAATAAAATTTCCTTATTATATCACATTATAAAATTAGCGCTTTCCATTCATTTTCTCATGGGCTAAGTTTAACATCAGTACAGCCAGCGTTTTTTGAGCCTGTACAAACTGTGTGCCAGGACCCTTCCTAAGGGCTTTGGGGATGACAATAAAAGGTGGCGAGCTGACAAGGGGCATAATTATGGAGCCTTATAGAGAAAAGTGTTCTTAGAGGAGGTCAGTAAGGAAAATGAAGTTCAGAATTATTTACTAAGCTTTCCATTAGAAAAGCTAATTAGTTACTTCCTGCTAATTTAGCATGGAAGATGAAATAGATTCAACTGTCAGGAGTGTTTTATACAAGACACAAAGAGTGTTTCATAAGAAAGACATTATTAGCACAGATATGGAGGTAGGATATATCCTCAAGGAGAGAAGAGAGGCTTAATGAATAGTTGCTTTTCTAAGCAGATCTTCAAGATTGACTGTGGCCAAGTAGTATATCAGGGAGATTTCTACCCAGAGAAATCAGAGTAGAGACAGTCTCCCAAGGCCATGGATTTGAGTTGGCTAGAGCAGAGGATTAGACTAAAGGAATAATAGTCAATACAGTTGGAAGAGCAGATTTGCATTTACATCATGATTTCTGAGTGCAGGTAATGCCATCCAAGGGATTTCACATTTCATTCTCAGGATTTCAATATCTCAGCAAAGTTTGGCTGAAAAATTGTACTTGAAGTAGAATCCTCTGACAGCACTGTATTACCTAAACTGAACAAAACTGGAATAAATAGAGGAAATCAAAACAGTACAGAGACAAGATATTAAATAGAACAACTGGTGGACTGTTAGATACCTAGAAATATCTGTCTCACTTTCTGTTTGTTTTCTACCATTTTTTATTATTTCAAAATTATGGTTGGGTAACTAGTCAAGATACTTAGTGTCACATGCTAAGCAGCATTCTGAAAGTTTTCCATGTGTGTATTCCTTTAGTCATCTTAGCAATTCTATGATTACTACTAATAATATTTGTTATCATTCTTGTTGCTGTCATAAATTCCGTGGTACATATGAAGAAACTGCAGAGAGTTTTGGTGGCTTTTCTGGGATTACACAATAAGGAGAGAAATATCCAGGTCTGAACTCAAGCTGATTAACCCCAGAATCAGCCATCAGTCCTCACCGATATGAATACAACTCTTTAATATTCAATATAGTATGTTTCAATGAAATAAGTTGATGCTTATTCAAAAAATCCCATGCTTTTGTGTTTTCTCAGCTATAAAAATATGTATTATAGGAACTTGTCTCCATCCTATTGCTCTTGAGGACCAAATGACAATGCATTGGAAGATACTTTTTATACCCTATAATACATTATAAATAAATCATTTTTCCTAAATTATGTGTAAACCTCATTTTGTAGTCAACATGGAACAAATGTATCATCTATATGGAGCAGTTATGAAAAATAACTCCCAGCCTCCTCTTGTCCACAGTGAAATGTATGACTTCTGGAACCACCAATTTTTATTTCACCCAAATGAGATTTTTCTCCAGTGTTTATATTATTGCATCATCTTACTGAACAACATTGAACTCCAGAGCTTAACAAGTACAAACAGAAACACCAACTCTTGACAGAAAATTCTGGTTTTCAGTCCCACAGAATAGTTTGGTATACATTTGCATGATAGCTTGAGAGCAGGATAAGTAAGCATATAGCTAACTAGATAACTTCAGTCTCATAACCATTATTATTGTTGTTCAGTCGCTAAGTCATGTCCAACTCTTTGCAACTCCATGAACTGCCGCACACCAGGCTTCCCTGTCCTTCACCATCTCCCAGAGTTTGGTCAAACTCATGTCCGTTGAGTCAGTGATACCATCCAATTAAGTCATCCTCTGTCACCCCCTTCTCCTCTTGCCTTTGATCTTTCCCAGCACCAGGGTCTTTTCCACTGAGTCATCTCTTTGCATCAGGTGGCCAAATCATGGTATACAAATGTGGTATGATGCAATGAAAATAGCTTTTCAACAGAATGAATTCAAATTCAAATATTAGTTTCACTGCGTATTTTTCATGCACTTTTATGTCGTTGGAATTCTCTGAGCTTCACTTTCTTTATCTGTAAAATAGGAAGTCTGTACCTAATGAAGAAATTTGCTACAAAAGTTAGAGATGACACTGTCTATAAATAAACTGTGAAATTGGTGGTACCAGTATGAGACCTCTAGTTTTCACATGTGTGTCTAACCAGTTTGTACTGCAGAGTGGAGAAAATGTCGACTGTATATCCCATGTTTATCCACCTGTGAACCAGGCATTGCTGACAAAGGAGCTCTCCAGCATTGTGATCAGCCTGGGATTTAGACAACTCAGGAGTAGACCTCACCTTTCATCAGTTTGGGAGGGCTTCTTAGGACAGGACCAAACGGAAGGACTGTAGGGGTGAGTAGCTGGGGGAGAAGGAGGTCAGCCTTTACCTCTTAGCCATTAATTTGCCACCATCTGTCATAACTGAGGTTGGTGCTGAAAAAGGCATAGCACAGGTGTGCTACTAATGATGTGTAATTGAGAATTGTTATTTCTAGAACATAAGGATTTGAATGTAGGTATCGGGAATGGGCAATTTGGGTATCCCTCAAAATAGCTGTTAAGTGCACAGTCAATATGACTCTGTTTGAATGAGCAGATGAGTACAAAAGTTACATTTAAATTAATCATTTCTTCACTTGTCACAGAAGCACTGTCCTGACCTGTCACTTGGCTTCTATTTATTAGCCTTTCCTTCTAGAAACTATGGTCCTTCCCTGGTGGCTCAGATGGTAAAGAATCTGCCTGGAATACAGGAGACCCGGTTTTGATCCTGGGTTGGGAAGATCCCCTGAAGAAGGGAATGGCTACCCACTCCAGTATTCTTGCCTGGAGACCCATGAACAGAGGAGCCTGGTAGGCTACAGTCCATGGGGTCACAAAGAGTAGGACACGACTGAACGATAACACTTTCACTTTTCTAAACACTGTAGAATTAAGCCAGATTCAAAATACTGTAGAGGGAGTACTACTTAATAGCTTTTAATAAAAGTTTCTCTAGATTTTTATATTCTTACATATGCTAACTATGAATAAAAGTATCTTTTTAAAAAATCCCTCTTTGAAAGGCAGCTCTTCCTAGTAGATCATTATTGTTAAGGATGTATACTACTACGAACATAGTTTCATATAATACACTTGCCCAACTGTCTGAAAGGACATTCTTTATGTGTCAAAAAAATATTAACAGACTCGTATTAATTGATAATATTAAAGAATTATGATTTTATAAATATTCTTGCACTTGTGAGAACACACACCTTCTCTACCCCTTTTCTAAGGCCAAGTTCCTTCTCCCAATTTTGTTGAGATTTTTCTATGATATACAGATATTCTCTGGCCCTATGTTGTCCTTCAGCCACCTGTAAGCAGGCATCCTTTTTTGAAAGACTGTTCTCGTTGGTGAGATGTTATATCTCACCTTCAAATCGACTCTGAATTAGTAGGGCTGACACGCTGCAAATGAATCATCTCCTTTGCCAGCTGATCCCTGCTCAGACCTCCTCATAGAGGTGAGGAGAGGAAGATGGAGTGACCGACGAGGACCCAGAGGACGTCTGGGTTTTCTTCTGTTTCCGTTGGCATTCCAGGGACTGAATTCCGTCCGGTGTTCACTTGCACTCAGCGCAGCCTCCAGCCTCCTTCAGCACCTGGGGACCAAGGCTCGAAGCTCCCTCAGGGACAGATGAACCAGCCTACATGTCTCCCTCAAAGCGCTCAGCCCTGCCTCTGAAGGACTCCGAGATTCTAAATTCTGAAAACTTCGGTTCATTTCTGTGTTTCCTCAGTCCCAGAGCTGGCCAGGCTTTGAGAGGCTTAATACCTGTGACCTCCTATCCCCGTTTCATGTTTCCTGACTTCCAACCTGTGTAACAGAATTTCCTTGAGCACAGTCTCTCTGTTGATGTATGTGGATGTATGTTTTCTGTTTTCCTGACCCAAAGATGTTGATGGGTTTTAACTGGCATGTTTTCCCTTGCTCAGGGCATTTTCGAAATCCTTCCCTGAGATTGTTTGGCTTAACTTCTGACAACGTTGCCTAATTAAATTTCACACAAGGATGAAGTATTTGACTCGATTGTTTCTGAGATATTGGTTCTTTAGTCATGAGACATTAGATTAGGTATGAGAACAAGGCGTAGGTTTCTAATGAGCAGGTGTTCCCTTTCATGTTGTTTCGTTGTTTGCTGCCTCAGGCATGTCCAGCTCTTTGCCACCCCATGGACTATAGCCCACTAGGCTCCTCTGTCCGTGGGATTCTCTAGGCAAGAATACTGGTTGGGTTCCCATTTCCTTCTCCAGGGGATCTTCCCAACCCAGGAATTGAACTGGTGTCTCCTGTATTGCAGGTGATTCCTTACCACTGAGCCACCAGAGAAGCCCTCCCTTTCATGGGTATCTCTCATTTCTCATGGGGATTAAAAGGGAGACTATCATCTATATTAAAATGGCATTGAAATGAAAAAGCATCACGTGTTCTCTTTCTGATTTATATTCCTGACGTAAACAACTCTGTGGCTTCCCAGGTGATGCTAGTGGTAAAGACTCTGCCTGCCAATGCAGGAGATGCAGGTTTGATTCCTGGGCCGGGAAGATCCCCTGGAGGAGGAAATGGCAACCCGCTCCAGTATTCTTGCCTGGTTAATCCCATGGACAAATAAGCCTGGTGGACTGCAGTCCATGGGATTGCAAAAGACTTGGACATGACTGAAGTGACTGAGCATGCACGCAAACAGCTCTAGTCAACTCTCCTTAATTCATTCATGTGGACCAGAATCAATTCTTAGGGATCTCTAAATTTTTTCTTTATTCTCAGGGAATAAACTCCCTTTTTAAAAATGGTTGGTCAGTACCTTCAGGAGAGCATGGAGACTCTACCCGGGTCTATTAGACATTTTAGAGCATTTCTTAGGAGGGTTAATAACTTAAATTCTAACTAATCAGCCATGGAACATAGAAAGTTAAAATTTTATAACTTCAATTTTTCACAGGGAATGACTTCAAATCTAATCACCCAGTGATAAGAATTTTAATCTTTCTAAAGTCAACCACCATCAAACTTTTATCTCAAGGGAACAGGGAGACAACGAAATGTGACTGATAGACGCACTGAGTAATTTGACTCAGTTGGGGTCTGTTCAATTGTGATTCCCTGCAGTTTGTGATTACACAGAGGGGAATATCCATTTTCCTGGCTTAATTGGATGAAGCTATAGATTGTTAATGATAAATTCATTTCACCCAAAAAATATTCTTGATAGTACTTAAATTTGAATTTTTACCAGAACACCCACCTGTACATATTCCTCTTTTCCTAGTAAGTTTAGCCCACTTAGCCATTTCTGAAGGCACAAAAAGGAGTTTTATCTCAAAAGGGTGATGACTCCCTTAACAGTAGCCCTGCACTAAAGTATTTAGTCAGAAACCATGATTGAAGGTTCAAACTTTTGTGAATCACTGTTCTAAATATTTTACACGTATTTCCCAGTCAATCCTCATAACAACCTTAGAAGGTAGGTATTGTTAGCTTTATTGTAAAGACTTGAAAATGCAGTTCGAAGAAGTTCCATAACATATCCAACCTCTTGTAACTAATACATTGTATGGCCTGGACTTAATTTTGGAAGTCTAGGTATAGAATCTATAGTCTTAACCATGCATGATTTTGCTGCTTTTTGATAACCCACTTCTTAATTAAAAAAAAAAAAATGGGGAAGAAAATGTTAGCCACTAACTTAAAACCACTCTTTCTGATCTAATGAGAGCCGATAGAGACAAGGAACAAAAGACAGAAATAACAGTCAATTGTCCTTGAAAGGATGTTTTAGGAATTTTTGATGGGGATCACTGGAGCAAGATGGTGGAGAATCTTCCTCTGTGGATTCATTATAGCATGATGTACTGGGCTGTCTAAGCTGCTTGTGATAAATGAAATTACAATTCATGGATTTATGGCACAAAATCTGCTAAAAACTGTCCAAATCAGCATGCAACTATCTAAGTAATAAACGACAATATTTCATCACTGAAATGTCTCTCTCAGTAAGGGAAGTCGTACACAATCCACTTAGAGGGACCCTACGCTGAAATTGTGTCTGGTGGTCCCACGGCAGCTATAAAGGACCGGGAGTGTTGAGTGTGCACCACTGTACTTCACACACTTCACCTGAGATTCATAATGACCTGTATCCTTTGACATATTGGTGAATTTTGATCCTGTGTAACACATGATTCATGTGTGTCTGAATTGAGAGTCTGACTCTTCTTTCTATATCCATGAGTTTCCTACAGTTAAACATTCTGGCATTCCAAGAAGTTCAGTGCCATAAATGTATGCACCTTTGGCTTGTCTTGGTAGTTATCAGGGTCATCGCCAATTTATTCAACAAATAAAACAAACAATAGCAATTCATCAATAAATATTTATTGCAAGCAATTGGTGAAGAACCTGCCTACCAATGTGGGAGACTAGGGTTCGATCGCTGTGTTAGGAAGATCCCCCACAGAAGGAAATGGCAATGCTCTCCAGTATTCTTGCCTGGAAAATCCCATGGACAGAGGAACCTGGTGGGCTACAGTCCATAGGATTGCGGAGTTGGACTCAACTGAGCAACTAAACAAAGGTACACGGTCTGTTTTAGTCATAAAACAGATGAAAATATTCCCTGTTTTGTGTCATGAAATCTAGTTAAAGGAACCATACAAAAGAGAACAAACAACCGCAATAACAATCACATGTCATCTTTTGAATGTGTCTTGACCAAAAAATTAGGCATACTGGAGGAATAGAGAGAGTTGAGATGCAGAATTGTTACTCTATGAGGAAAAGACAAGAGCACTTCTGATAGCCTCATGCTTGACCAAAGACTTAGTCAAGTAAAATAGGGAAATGTGAATATCTGCGGGAAGAGATTTCCTGGAGTTTGGAATGAGAAGATTCTGGGAGGGATGGGGAGGGTGTAAGCATCAAGAGATAAAGGGAGGAGCAGCTGGGGATGGCATCAGATTAGGGATGATCAAGCCATGCTTAAAAAATCAGATTTTATTCTGACTGAACTGAGAAGCCGCTGCAGGGGTTTAGCAGAGCAGTGGCTGACTGTGGCCCAGCTGTCCCCGGTGCTTCCTGTTGCTGTCCTGAGAAGAGCCCATACAAGAGCAAGGGCCGAGGTCCCTGAGAACCGCTGGGAACCACTGGGGCATCAACAGCGCAGGTGAGACAGGATAGACTTGCCTGACATGGGGCCGCCAGGAAAATCAAAGCCGCCTGAGATAGTCATGGCATGGGAGACACATCTAGGAAGTAAGAGCTGTTAAGTAAATCTTGGGAAGCCTGAAGGGTTCAGGGATGTTTCACCAAAGATCTCAGCTGGAGGCACCAAAGGAGCTCTGATGCCTACACGATTCTGCCGTTCTCGCGATTCCCTGGGTAACCCCACACAACTGCTGGAGTCTGCAGAGCGGAGTGAGGTGGCGAGCTCTCGAGAACATGCCAGCATGTGGGGAGCCGCGTGCATGCCCTCATCTCCGGCCGAGTGTGCCTGGCCCTGGAGGAGCCTCTTCCATGCGGCAGATCTTGCGTGAGCGCTGATCACCGACAAAGCGTCTCCGTAACTTGTGCTTTCTAGAATTCTTCAGACAGGAATTATTCCCTGCTGGTCGTCTAGTTTTGGTGTCATTGTCTTTTCCTGTGTCATTCACTATTTAGTGGCTTGGTAGACAGGGAAGTTCAATATTTGGCCTCTGGGAGGAGAAGTCGATGCCCAGCATATTTCGTTAAATAAAATTAAATTGCTTATGTTTGTATCTTTTCTTCCCACCAGGGTGCCAGCTTTTTGAGGGAAAGAAGAAATCCTTTTCATTTTTTTGTAACCCCAGAAGATGTGCTGGACGGACAGTAAACAGTTTTTGGTTGAATGAAAAGCTTTTCCATAATGAGAGGAATAATCATAGGGCAAGCTAATGCCCGTAGGCTGAGAGAAACAGGATGAGCAAGAAGAGTGTATATTAGGGTGACCTACACTAAGAGAAAGTATGGATATGAAATTAGATTCAATTTTTTAAAGACTTTTCTGCTATGTACCATTTTTAAAGTCTGTATTGAATTTGCTACAATGTTGCTTCTGTTTTATGTTTTGGAATTTTTGGCCACAAGGCATATGGGATCTTACCTCCTCACCAAGGATGGAACCTGTACCCCTTGCCCTGGAAGGCCAAATCTTATCCACCAGGGAAGTCCCTCTGATTTGAATTTGAGTGGGTGTGTAAAGAACCTATTGGATCAAAAGAGCATAGCATGAAGAGCAGAAAAATACGTAAGTAAAATTTTTCAAAAAATGTGTGCTAGGCACAAGCCAGGCTTAGCAGAATTGCAAACATTTTCCATTTTTTTCTATTAGCTTTTTTTTAATCACAAAAATCTTTCAACTATTCATGATGGACTTGATAAAAAAAAATTAGAGATTTACATTCTCCTCAAGGTTTACCAAGAATGATTACTTTGATATGCTTACATATTTTTTTCAGATACTATTACATTTCTTGGTGCAATTCTTTGTAAATTGACAGCTTAATCCTGTCAAGCTCTGAAAGGATATATCTAAAGACTATCCAAGAAATTATTTTGGAAATTGTACTTGTCAAAAAGCAAAAATGCAATCACACACACACACACACACAGTTCAGTTAAGTTCAGTTGCTCAGTTGTGTCTGACTCTTTGTGACCCCATGAATCGCAGCATGCCAGGCCTCCCTGTCTATCACAAACTCCCGGAGTTTACTCAAACTCATGCCCATCGAGTCAGTGATGCCATCCAGCCATCTCATCATCTGTCGTCCCCTTCTCCTCCTGCCCCCAATCCCTCCCAGCATCAGGGTCTTTTCCAATGAGTTAACTCTTCACATGAGGTGGCCAAAGTATTGGAGTTTCAGCTTCAGCATCAGTCCTTCCAATGAACACCCAGGACTGATCTCCTTCAGGATGGACTGGTTGGATCTCCTTGCAGTCCAAGGGACTCTCAAGAGTCTTCTCCAACACCATAGTTCAAAAGCATCAAATTTTTAGCACTTAGCTTTCTTCACAGTCCAACACTCACACCCATACATGACCACTGGAAAAACCATAGCTTTGACCAGAAGGATTTTTGTTGGCAAAGTAATGTCTCTGCTTTTTAACATAGTATCTAGTTTGGTCATAACTTTCCTTCCAAGGAGTAAGTGTCTTTTAATTTCATGGCTGCAGTCACCATCTGCAGTGATTTTGGAGCCCCCAAAAATAAAGTCTGACACTGTTTCCACTGTCTCCCCGTCTATTTCCCATGAGGTGATGGGACCAGATGCCATGATCTTTGTTTTCTGAATGTTAAACTTTAAGCCAACTTTTTCACTCTCCTCTTTCACTTTCATCAAGAGGCTTTTAGGTTCCTCTTCACTTTCTGCCATAAGGGTGGTGTCATCTGCATATCTGAGGTTATTGATATTTCTCTCAGCAATCTTGATTCCAGCTTGTGCTTCTTCCAGCCCAGTGTTTCTCATGGTGTACTCTGCATGTAAGTTAAATAAGCAGGGTGACAATATACAACCTTGATGTACTCTTTTTCCTATTTGGACCCAGTCCGTTGTTCCATGTCCAGTTCTAACTGTTGCTTTCTGACCTGCATACAGGTTTTTCATGAGGCAGGTCAGGTGGTCTGGTATTCCCATCTCCTTCAGAATTTTCCACAGTTTACTGTGATCCACACAGTCGAAGGCTTTGGCATAGTCAATAAAGCAGAAATAGATGTTTTTCTGGAACTCTCTTGCTTTTTCAATGATCCAGCAGATATTGGCAATTTGACCTCTGGTTCCTCTGCCTTTTCTAAACCAGCTTGAACATCTGGAAGTTCTCAGTTCACGTATTGCTGAAGCCTGGCTTGGAGAATTTTGAATATTACTTTACTAGCGTGTGAGGCGAGTGCAATTGTGCGGTAGTTTGAGCCTTCTTTGGGATTGCCTTTCTTAGGGATTGGAATGAAAACGGATCTTTTCCAGTCCTGTGGCCACTGCTGAGTTCTCCAAATTTGCTGGCATATTGAGTGCAGCACTTTCACAGCATCATCTTTCAGGATTTGAAATGGCTCAACTGGAATCCCATCACATCCACTAGATTTGTTCGTAGTGATGTTTCCTAAGTCCCACCTGACTTCACATTCCAGGATGTCTGGCTCTAGGTTAGTGATCACACCATTGTGATTATCTGGGTAGTGAAGATCTTTTTTGTACAGTTCTTCTGTGTATTCTTGCCACCTTTTCTTAATAGCTTCTGTTTCTGTCAGGTCCATACTCTTTCTGTCCTTTATTGAGCCCATTTTTGCATGAAATGTTCCCTTGGTATCTCTAATTTTCTTGAAGAGATCTCTAGTCTTTCCCATTCTGTTGTTTTCCTCTATTTCTTTGCACTGATCACTGAGGAAGCTTTCTTATCTCTCCTGGCTATTCTTTGGAACCCTGCATTCAAATGGGAATATCTTTCCTTTTTTCCTTTGCTTTTCACTTCTCTTCGTTTCAGAGATATTTGTAAGGCCTCCTCAGACAACCATTTTGCCTTTTTGCATTTCTTTTCCATGGGGATGGTCTTGATCCCTGTCTCCTGTACAATGTCACAAACCTCCATCCATAGTTCTTCAGGCTCTCTGTCTATCAGATCTAGTCCCTTAAATCTATTTCTCACTTCCACTGTATAGTCATAAGGGATTTGATTTAGGTCATACTTGAATGGTATAGTGGTTTTCCCTACTTTCTTCAGTTTAAGTCTGAATTTGGCAATAAAGAGTTCATGATCTGACCCACAGTCAGCTCCCGGTCTTGTTTTTGCTGACTGTATAGAGCTTCTCCATCTTTGGCTGCAAAGAATATAATCAATCTGATTTCGGTGTTGACCATGTGGTGATGTCCATGTGTAGAGTCTTCACTTGTGTTGTTGGAAGAGGGTGTTTGCTATGACCAGTGCGTTCTCTTGGCAAAACTCAATTAGCCTTTGCCCTGCTTCATTCTGTACACCAAGGCCAAATTTGCCTGTTACTCCAGGTGTTTCTTGACTTCCTACTTTTGCATTCCAGTCCCCTATAATGAAAAGGACATCATTTTTGGGTGTTAGTTGTGAAAGATCTTGTAGGTCTTCATAGAACCATTCAACTTCTTCTTCTTCAGTGTTACTGGTTGGGACATCGGCTTGGACTACCGTGATATTGAATGGTTTGCCTTGGAAACGAACAGAGATTATTCTGTCGTTTTTGAGATTGCATCCAAGTACTGCATTTTGGACTCTTTTGTTGACTATGATGGTTGCTCCATTTCTTCTAAGGGATTCCTGCCCACAACAGTAGATATAATGGTCATCTGCGTTAAATTCACCCATTCCAATCCATTTTAGTTCGCTGATTCCTAGAATGTTGACATTCACTCTTGCCATCTCCTGTTTGACCACTTCCAATTTGCCTTGATTCATGGACCTAACATTCCAGGTTCCTATGCAACATTTCTCTTTACAGCATCGGACCTTGCTTCTATCACCAGTCACATCCACAACTGGGTACTGTTTTTGCTTTGGCTCCATCCCTTCATTCTTTCTGGAGTTATTTCTCCACTGATCTCCAGTAGCATATTGGGCACCTACCGACCTGGGGAGTTCCTCTTTCAGTATCCTATCATTTTGCCTTCTCATACTGTTTATGGGGTTCTCAAGCAAGAATACTGAAGTGGTTTGCCATTCCCTTCTCCAGTGGACCAAATTCTGTCAGATCTCTCCACCATGACCCGACTGTCTTGGGTGGCCCTACACGGCATGGCTTAGTTTCATTGAGTTAGACAAGACTGTGGTCCTGTGATCAGATTGGCTAGTTTTCTGTGGTTATGGTTTTAGTGTGTCTGCACACACGCGCGCGCGCGCGCACACACACACACACACACACAAAACCCATTTTAGAACCAGACTCAATTCATTGCTTTCCATAGAGTATTCTCAATTTACCTGATGGTCATGCAAAAGTCAGATTATGGCAGAAGCTGGAGCTTGGTCACAGCAAAGACAAACAACTTATGCATCTATTAGGAAGGTTTGGTTTCTCAACAATAGATATGAGTTTTCTCGTGTCAGCATAAGCATTTGTACTGAAAATGACAAGTTACTGTGAAACCATTTAAAGTTAATTATAAAGTGATTCTTGAATATACATTATTTTGTTTAATTGTATCCTGCCAGTAATTCTGAAGGAAGATATTATTATGTTCGCCATTTTACAGGTGAATAAGATGAGTCTTAAAGATGTCACCTGATTTATCCAGTTCACAGAGTCAATAAATACAGGGACTCCCAGACATTAATCTAGGTTTTTCATTGATGAACGTATTCTAAATGATGTCTGCCTTTATCAGGCTCCTGAGATGTGCTGTGGTTTGATATGCACTATCTAATTCAATCCTCAGAACCTCATTATAAGATGGGTATAAGTAGCCCCATGGTTTTCCTTGGGGAATTGATGCTCAGTGTTATTATATGACTAACACCAAAGAAAGGATTTAAAACCATTTGGCGGGTTAGAAAGAAAAACAAAACAAAAAATAATAATATGCATGCATCTTCATCTCTAGGAAAACTAATTTTCCCATCAATGGTGAGTTGTTTATTTGGTTTCTCTTTACAGGAATTCAACTGGATTGTCTGGTTTTCGTGAAGCACCACCAACACTGTAGTAGGATCGGAAACTAGGTTCCACGGTATTCCCTCCGTCTCTGACTCCGGGGTAGTGTTGGTGATGAGAGGCCCTCACACGGTACTTGGAAGGGGGAACCAGGTGGACGTCGTTTCCAGGAAGTCATGGGGGCAGACACAGCACCTTCGAGGCTACGTCTCCAAGCTTCCGGTCCCCCCCTGTGGTGACCGGAAATGGCGGCTCCGGCAGCTCCCGAGTTCTGTGTTCTCTGTCCCCTGTGCTTTGCTCATAAGTCCTTACGGAACATGTCCGCAGTCCTCAGCCCTGCGTTACCCTTCTCCTCTTACATCTGTGGAATCCTCAGTTCCCGTATTAAACTCCTTACTCTTACAGTGTGTGTGAGGGTGTGTTAGTCACGCAGTCGTGTCCGACTCTTTTCGACCCGTGGACTGTAGCCCGCCAAGCTTCTCTGTCCATGGGATTCTCCAGGAAAGAATACTGGAGTGGGTGCCATTTCCTCCTCCAGGGGATCTTCCCCATCCAGGGATTGAACCCAGATCTCCTGCATTGCAGGCAGATTCTTTATTGTCTGAGCCTTATAATACCATGGAAATTCTACTTTCCTGACCTGACCTAAACTAATTACAGGTGGAAGATTTGTCCTGCGGCTTAATCCAAATAGTGGTATTGCCAATAGTAGGGGTGCAGTGATTCTTTTCTGAAAGGAAAAAAAAAAAAATGGTCATTGGGAAGAACACACTTGAAATTTTTCAAATTATATATGTATATTTCACTGTGCATCTGTGCTAAGTCACTTCAGCCATGTCCAATTCTGTGCAACCCAATGGACTGTAGCCCATCAGGCTCCTCTGTCCATGGGATTCTCCAGGCAAGAATGATGGAGTGGGTTGGGGTTGCCATGCCCTCCTTCAGGGGATCATCCTGATCCGGGAATTGAACCTGTGTCTCTGACCTCTCGTACATTTTCAGGTAGGTTCTTTACCACTAGTGCCACCTGGAAAGCCCCATATATTCCAACCAGTGTTAACTGTGGGGGAAAAAATAGAAAGTATTATAGAAATAGTCAGCATATACAAAGAAGCCTGTGTGTCTAAAAGGAACAATTTCCCTAATTGCTTTTTGTGATCAGCTACTGCTTTTGGCTTTGGCAGATTATTTTGGAAATTGCAAAAGGATTTTGACCTCATAGAAATAGCAATAGTATTCTTACCGACATCTAGGAATGAGACTAATGGTTTAAGTATGCTGACAAGATATTGGCATATTACATATTGACTATTTTTAAAGTTTATTCTCTAGAGAATGTATTTCATTCTTTATTATTAATATTGCTATCATTATTTTGGTCACCTGATGCAAACAGCCAACATTTTGGTCACCTGATGTGAACAACCGACTCATTGGAAAAGCCCTTGATCCTGGGAAAGACTGAGGGTAGAAGGGGAAGAGGGCATCAGGGGATGTGGTGGCCAAATGGCGTCACTGATGCCATGGATGTGAACTTGGGCAAACTCTGGGAGATGGTGATGGACAGGGGGGCCTAGGGTGGTGAAGTCCATGAGGTCGTGAAGAGATGGACATGACTGGGCAACTGAACAACAATGGCTACCATTTATTGAGAATATACAATATTTGAGCCCCCTGAGTTTATAAGAAATTCCATATATTTTTTAATAGGTAATGTAGTGCCATAAAACGAAAATAACGCTTCCAGGTAAGCATATCTTTAAAAAACCTGTATATTTTAAATCATAAATGGTAAAGATGAGGTCTTCCTATATACCAAGTGGCAGCATATTGAATTATACATAATGCAAAAAAGAGAACCCACCTTCTTTTGTGCAGAGTATACAAACCTAAACACACGAAATGATAGCACTGTCACCAATGCTGTCATAAAGATTAATGCAGAGGAAGGCCTTTGAAAACAAAACCTGCTATTAAATGTTCAATGCAATTACCATCAGGGGATTCAGGCCCACCTATCAGGATCCACTAAATAAAGATTAACAGCCTTCTCTGTTTTACAGGTGTTACTTATTCCTATTCTATCTGTGTCTCTGAGGAATAAAGTAATCTTTATCCATAATACTGCTGCAAATTTATTATCAAATGGAGTTACTATCAATGTATACACTAATATGTAATTTGACTCAATAATCTAGTCAAACAGTTATATACCTTGCAGCTTACCTGTGACTGAAACAGATTCTGGACAATGGTTTGAAGACATAAGTGAATACTGATTTTTTTTGTTCAAAATGCAACATAATTGAGTATAGTATTTCCAAAGACAGCATGAAAAAGAACTGGGTCTTTTTCTTTACCATATGGTAAATATGGTATTATGGAGAATGTATCTATGGCACATTTACAATTAAGAATATCCCTTAAGATGACAGCAAAAACACCTAGCTTCTGTCTCTTTTGCTTGAAATTCTGAATCCTTTACAATCATCACCATGACTGTGATGAACTGCATGAATGTTCAAGAGGAAACCTACATGGTGGTGTTTGCAACTTCTATAAGATCCACACTTCCTGTTTACCATTGTTTTTTAACCTGGATTTTTGATAAAACACTGTTACTGGTCTTTAGTCCTCAGTATCCATATTCCTTGTGTTTCTGTTGGGTGGTGCTCACCCCATGTCCCTTGATCCACTTCCCTGACAAGATAATGTTACTCCAATATGCCAACAATTAGTAAAGAAAACAGTCATCCCTATAGACTGAAAATCCCACTGAGGGCAGGCACTATTTACTGTGTGTTTTGTTACCTCCCTGTATACATATTGTATCTAACATTGCCCCAGGGACACAGCAGGCTATCAATGTGTGTGTGTGTGTGTATATATATATATATGTATATATATATACATATATTCATTATATTATTCATCAAATGATACAGATAAATATATCATATATAAATAAAGAGTTGGATCACAAAAAATGGCTGAACACCAAAGAATTGATGCTTTCAAATTATAGTGCTGGGGAAGACTCTTGAGAGTCCCTTGGACTGCAAGGAGATCAAACCAGCCAGTCCTAAAAGAAATCAATTCTGAATATTTATTGGAAGGACTGATGCTGAAGCTGAAACTCCAATACTTTGGTCACCTAATGCGAAGAGCTGACTCATTGAAAAAGACCCTGGTGCTGTGAAATATTGAAGACAAAAGAGGAAGGGGGTGGCAAAGGATGAGATGGTTAGATAGCATCACCAACTCAGTAGACATGAATTTGAGCAAACTCTGGGAGATAGTGGACAGAGGAGCCTGGTGGGCTGTAGTCCATGGGCTGGCAAAGAGTTGGACACGACTTTGTGACTGAACAACAGCAAGCAGTTTCATTGCCTTGCTCAGTAACTTTGGTTTCCTGAAATCTATCTTCTCTTAACATTTTTAATATCTCACCTACTTCTCACCAACTACCTTTGACATTGAAAGCTGGGGGTTTGTTCTCCACTTCCGGTCCTGGGGTTTCACTCGATTTTCACATCTTCCCGCTGGCAACATATTCTCTCAACCTACGCTATTTGATATAAATCAAGAAGTGATTTTGCTTTTTCTTTTAAACTCTAGAGATCCAATAGGGCACTGTCATCCCTTCAGTCTTTTCCTGGATCCTTCTTCTTAAGAAAGAAGTATATATATTCAGTACATATATTCAGAAATATATGAGACCATAGTTACTGGCAGCAAGAAAATCAACTTTCCAATTCCATTCCTGAAGAAAAATCTTCTCTCGCCCACATTCTTTCAAAACGTTGCAGAATAAAGTGACTGTTTGTACTGTCTGCCAACCTGAAATAATTTGACAGATTCAGATTGCTTCTGAAGTGAATCTAAACTTAAACAAAATATAAAACTTTAGTTAACAAATTGAAGTAATGCCGTACTCATAGATTTCATAGTTTCATGACAATTTGACTCCGTTATACTGCTTCTCACATTCTTGGTAAAAAAAAAGTGTTTATTAGTTTGACTTCTGACTAGCAGCAACAAAAAATAAATGTGATAAATATTTGAAGTATTATAGGGTATGTGCAATTACATATGCACATATTATACATGCATAGTAAAGCTTATAAAATTATAGTGTATGTACAATTATATATGTACACATTATACATATATAATAAAGCAATAAAGTAACTTGATTGTGCTTTTGTGAGTTTTACCATTTTACATTTCAAAAAATATTTGCAAGTTCAGTTAATATTTCAATCATGGCTTCATACATTAAATTAATATTTGTAAAGTACATACTCTGTGCCAGATACCTATTTGTGACCTAAAAATTTAAGTATAAGCATCCATGTTCTCATGAAGATGATAAGTAAATAGATAATTGCAGTGCCATAGACTTAGCTATGTAGAGATATAAGGTCTATTTATATTTGTATAATATGAATAGAGATTGAGTATCCCGAAAATAGGTAATGCTCTTGAAAAATCAGAAAGCTATTTCCTACATCTTTGATATTGGTCTGGTTGTTATACATAACAACCATCTTACGAACTCACAGAGACAGCCTTGTTCTCCAGCCAAGGCAGAGACCAAATGCAGTTTTTCTGGCCATGAAGCCTGGCCATGAAGCCACTCAAATGACTCTTAAGCTGGGCATCAAAGGAAAATTTGGAGTTTTCCAGGTGAGAAGGCTTGTCAAGGGTTTTTCAAGAAGGAGAGCTGTGGCTGGTGGCTGAAAAATGGAAGTGTTTCAGATGCTGTGCCCAAGAGTAGTGACAGTCAGTGAATAGAAGTCAGGTTGTCAATTTTCCACGTTGCTTCTTGCTCAGTTTGAAAAAAGTGATGTTTGCTCAGTCATGTCCAACTCTTTGCAATCTATGGACTGTAGCCTACCAGGCTCCTCTGTCCATGGAAGAATGGACAGGTGTGAGTAGCCATTCCTTTCTCCAGGGGATCTTCCCGACTCAGGGATCAAACCCAGATCTCCTGCACTGCAGGCAGATTTTTTACCATCAGAACTACTAGTTTAGCTTCTTGTAAATCCCAGGTGGTGCAGTGTAAATAATCCACCTGCCAACACAGGAGACCAAAGAGACACGGGTTCAATCCCTAGGTTGGGAAGATCTCCTGATCTTCAGATCTCCAGAATTCTTGCCTGGAGAATCCCGTGGACAGAGAAGAAGGCAACCCACTCCAGAATTCTTGCCTGGAGAATCCCATGGACAGAGAACCCTGGCAAGCTTCATTCTAAAAGCCCGAAAAGGGTCAGACATGACTGAGCACTCATGCACACACAAATTAATATAACCAATTGCCATTCACTCTTGCTGTTCAACTTTTGCTGAACTCCATGCCAGAACTCAAAAGAGATAGTGATGAACAAGAAGAGAGTGATTCTCCAACTCTGAAACACTTAGTGACTAGCAGAGGAGAAGAAAGTTATTGAGTATTCACATAAGCCACTGCAAGATCGTGGGGAGAACAGAATCAGATACTTGGAACCTGGTGGGAGAGAAATGCCCATTAGAGCAGAAAGCAGAAGCCTAGTTAGTCTGAGTCAGTCAAATATCTTGGCTTCTGAATCAGGAAATTAGCTAAATTTCTGTCACTTTTGTCTACACTGTGGCTTTCTGGATCCATTTTTAAGTTGTCCATATGCTGTTCATGTTAAAGTTAAAGCTCATCTCTTGTTGTGATGCTTTTAAGGGTTTTCTGATGTTTCTTTTGG
The DNA here is from genome assembly GCF_033118175.1 of Dama dama. Taxonomy (NCBI): domain Eukaryota; kingdom Metazoa; phylum Chordata; class Mammalia; order Artiodactyla; family Cervidae; genus Dama; species Dama dama. Next base: position 7,529,818 of record NC_083707.1, read on the forward strand.
CTTCCATAAGTTCAGACTGCTGTTGTTCGACTTTCAACAAAATAAGCTCTGCTTTAAGTATCATTGACATTTCTCTGGTCTTTTCTCTTTCAGTCACCACATATATTACTTCTCATCCATCACCATTAGACGTCCAGACACCTAAATTTTCTAATCGGACATTCTAGACAAAGTCACTTTACTTTTGATGAAGAAATTTTGGTCTGAGTGGCTTCCTTTGTGGCTCAACTGGTAACGAATCCAAATGCAATGCAGAAGACTTGGGTTTGATCCCTGGGTTGGGAAGATCCCCTGCAGAAGGGAAAGGCTACCCACTCCAGTATTCAGGCCTGGAGAATTCCATGGGTCAGACACGACTGAGCAACTTTCACTTTCACTGGTCTGAGTATTTCTTTGGTGCCAAATTGGCATTTTGGAGAACCAGTCTGCATTACAATAACTTCTGTTTTTACCTGAGGGCTTCAGCATCATCTTATCTCTTTTCCTTCCAGATTGCCTCTTGGCAACCCTGTAAGAGATTCGGTGTCTTCCTTGCATTCCAGGACACACGTGACTTTCTTAGTCTGTTGTCGTGACCCCTCTAGTCCCTGCTCCCATAGACTTGAATTCAGATACAATAGTCTGTTCTTGCAATGATGGATTTTCTTGGTTATTTCTCCTCATTGTATTTGAATTTGAGACAAGGGATTTCACGGGCTTCCCTGGTGGCTCAGGTGGTAAAGAGTCTGCATACAGGAGACCTGGATTCAATCCCTATGTCAGGAAGAGCCCTGGAGAAGGGAATGGCTACCTGCTCCAGTATTCTTGCTTGGAGCATCTCATGGACAGAGGAGCCTGGGTGGGCTACAGTCCACTGGGCTGCAAAGAGTTGGACATGACTGAGCAACAGGCACACATGGTCCTATTAACATTTTTATCACTCTACGTGTGTGTGCTCAGTTGTGTCTGACTTTTTGCAGCCCTATGGACTGTAGCCCACTGGGCTCCTCTGTCCATGGAATTATCCAGGCAAGAATACTAGAGTGGGTCACCATGCCCTCTTCCAGGGGATCTTCCTGACCCAGGGGTCGAACCCATGTCTCCTTCATCTCCTGCATTGCAAGGGGATTCTTTACTGCTGAACCATCAGGGAAGCCCACATTTTTACTAGAATCCAGCAAAACATCTGATGTAGAGAATGTCCAACAAGTGTCTATAGAATTTATGAGCGAATTATTATGTATTAAGAGCGACAAAACTTGCTTCACTTTAGTCTTAAAAAACATTTTACTAAGTATTCTAGTCACGATTCCCTATATTATTCTTCAAACATGACTCTTCATTTATTAATAATTAGTGTGCATTATGTATGAATAGACTTTAAAAAGTCAATTAACCCACCTGAACTGCACCACTGTTTGGGTGGGAGTGATCAGGAGTATGGGTTTTTCTGTCTTAAGAGTTAGTTCCTCAAGGATGATGTAGATGGTGTGGAATTTTTATCCCTTTTGGAATTTGGGGTTTGAAGCTGTACCCTTCAGAAGGAATAACAGAGTGAATTTACATAAAAAATGTTTCCCTAAATAACTAAATTGTTAACAAATATTAATTATAGTAACTATAGTAGTAGGTAGTAGGTATATTCTCACTAACTTCTCCATCTTCTTTGCAAATGATGATGATAGAAAATGATGGGGATGCATTGTTTTGCCCTCTAAGTAAAGGAAACCATATCAAATCATCTAACTACTGCACATGTGAGCTTTTTAAAAGACACAGTGAAGAATGGATCATCAAGGTCTCGCCCTGTGGAGGGAGAGAGTGCAAGCTGAAAGGTTTCAGAGTCATCCAGGGTGAACCACTCTTCCATAGTTGACAAACTGAGGACCAGAGAGGATGAGTGACTTCCCTAAGGCCTCCCAACAGATCTGAAAACACAGACCTGCTCTTCCCCTGCCACCTGGGTGCTGCCAACGTAACTACGCCCACTCCTCTCGGAGGTGAACTACGTCAGGAGGAAACAAGCTAGACCCCACCATATCTGAAAGTAGACTCCATGTTCCAAGACCATCTTCGATACTAACAAAACCTCAAAGGGGAAAATGCTGTCTCTTTAAACAAGGAAAATGACTTACTAGGTCTCTGTAGTCACCACGTTCTGGAATTCAGTGATTTCTTGACACAGGCTGGGGGTGGGGGGGCCTGGGGAGGCCCCGCTGAAAGTGGACCCTGCAGCCAGGCCAGTTTCGGTCCTAATTATCGGATGGGACGACATGGAGCCTTAGGTGTTGCTATTGTCACAGCAGATGAAACACATCCTTTTGGCTTGTGGAGAGTTTGGAGTCCGTTCATGAAACCAGATGGGTTCTAATTAATGCAGAAGCCGTACACAAGCCTACTTCTTTTTATTCCTAACTGGCAGCCTGAGATCCATTTGGGATTTACCTAATGAGTCTATTCCAGGAAACTACCATTTGCATTAATTAACTCTATGATAGGAATGGGGGTGCATTTAGAGGGCTGTTAAAATTGCAAGAAGAGTGACAGATTCGCAGTTCTATGACTCTTTTGGCTCTTCAAGCATTGGTTTTTAAGAGAAGAATGATGTCCCCAAACCATCTAGAGTTCCTCAGCCTTTGAAGTGTGGCCCCTGTTTCACCCAGTGATGTGCCCAGCTTCACGTCCACCTCCCTGGCCAGACGTGGCCCTGTGATCCAGTTCAAGGTGGTGATGTGTCAACAGAAGTCTTTGCGTGGGGATTCTGCAAATGGATTGTTTCTGACCCAAAAGAATAGAACTCAGGTGACCCGTAACTTTTACCTCCTCTTCCCACTTGGATTCTATACATGGTACATGAATTGAAGTAGTTATCTTGGTTTCATAAGGGCAAAGTGAAAGTAATAGTTGCTCAGTCACGTCTGACTATTTGTGACCCTGTGGACTGTAGCCGGCCAGGCTCCTCTGTCCATGAAATTCTCCAGGCAAGAATACTGGAGTGGGAAGCCATGCCCTTCTCCAGGGGATCTTCCTGATCCAGGGATTGAACCCAGGTCTCCCCTATTGCAGACAGATTCTTTACTGTCTGAGCCACCAGAGAAGCCCCTTGATAAGGACAAAGTCTCTACAAAAAGAGTAGCAGAGCAGAAAAGTGGACAGAGTCCAAGACGGGGTGGCCTCCTGCATCCAGGCTCCTCTCTAGCCTGGCACTGTGTCTAAGGACCAGATCCTCGTTTGGCAAATTAGCTACTTGTTCATACCCTGAACCCCATGGTGCCTAAGATCTCCCTAGAATATTCTTGTGAATTAAATAGAAAGAAGTCTTATATTTTATGGATCACTTTTCCTTGCATGTGATCATGAGTTTGCACATTGTCATGAAAATATAGATGAAAAATCAGCCTCTCACCTTTCTCATAGCACAGCATAATATAATACAATAGTGTGTGCTCAGTCATGTTTGATTCTTTGTGATCCTCATGAACTGTGGCCTGCCAACTCTTCTGTCCATGGGATTTTACAGGCAAGAATATTGGAGTGGGTTGCCATTTCCTTCTCCAGGGATCTTCCCAATCCAGGGATTGAACTTGCATCTCGTGCACCTCCTGCATTGGGTAGGCAGATTCTTTATCACCGAGCCACCTGGAAAGCCTATCCAAGATCAACTCACACAAAGCAATTGTGAGTAAGGAAGAATTTACTAAATAATCAAGTACATTTCAACTAAAGATCCCAGGAAGTATTTCACATTGCTGAACCCCAATACACACTCAAAAATCCACAGCAGAGGTTTTTGTCTTTTGGGATCCCACAAAGTGGAGATTTTCTTGAGAATGACCAGAGTCCTCTTCTCCCTGGGATCTTCTCTGCATCCCTGTTTTCACTTTGATGTTTCTATGTAACTTCATTTTCTTTGAAAGCCTGAAAGCAATTCCTGCTCTTTACCTCATGAGCAATATTTTGACCTCATTTTTGAAGTCATTATACCAACAGAAAGCCTGGCTTTCTACTGAAACTATCTTAAAATATTACTTGTTTACATTTCTTAGGAAAAAATCTCATTCTTTTGCTAAGTAGAATATCAGTATCTGTTGTGAAAACATAAGGATTGTTTCACAAATAAAGGAACAGTTTATGTGTACATACTAGTATGGTTTTATGCCTAGCTTTACATTTCAAAAAATATCAATTTATGTTGACCTTAGTAGTTACATTTCTACATTTCTACATCCAAGGGCAGATGCAGCCTTTATAAATGGCTCCTAAAATATCTACAGAATTGCAGAAGACTGTGAAAAAGCATTGAGTGGGACCTCAGACCACATTTGCTTGTTCTTTGTTGTGTAAACCATTGCTGTTTCTGCATTTCTCTGACATTTTATGTGTTAAACACAAATAGTAACACTGCAGTCATTATATAGCTTCTGTCATAGCCTGCCTGAGACAACAAGGAAATGTTGTAAAATTCTAGAGTTGATTTTCCTTCTTTTTTTCCTCTATGTTTTGGCCTATCTATATGGCATGAGGAATCTTAGATCCCCAAACAGAGATTGAACCCACACCCCCTGCAGTGGAAGCAAGGTGTCCCAACCACTGAACTAGCAGGGAAATCCCATAGTTTTCTTTTGAGAAAGATGATGAATCTTAGTTTTAGGTCAAGTCCATATGTTTTTTTAAACCCAAAGGACTTCTGAATCTTGATAATTGTGGTTTGCCTTAAAATTTTACCTCTCAGTATATGTTATATTGAGAGTTAATTCAGGAGATGAGCTTGTTATTCCAGGTAATGATAATTTCACCTTTCAGTAGCATGTTTCTATAAGATGATTATAGCTAAATTATAAAGCAAAATGTAAGACAGACTCTCAAACAGACTCAAATAGAATTATCTTATGTGGAAACTCCTCAACTAATTCATGGCCACTAGCACCCTGACTACGGAGAAGGCAAAGGCACCCCAATCCAGTACTCATGCCTGGAGAATCCCATGGACAGAGGAGCCTGGCGGGCTGCAGTCCTTGGGACGAAGAGTTGGACATGACTGAAGCGACTTAGCAGCAGTAGCAGCAGCACCCTGACTAAAGTGTGGCTTCAGGGTGACTCATTTTAAAACACGCCCCTGGCCTTATTTTTTGGCAAGTGAAATTATCTGTAGATAAAGTGAGAGAAGGGCTTTCCCAATGGCTCAGCAGTAAAATAATCCACCTGCAAAACAGAAGACTCAGGAGACATGGGTTTGATACCTGGGTCAGGAAGATCCCCTGGAGAAGGGAATGGTAACCCGCTCCAGTATTCTTGCCTGGAAAATTCTATGGACAGAGGAGCCTGGTTGGCTACAGTCCATGGGATCACAAAGAGTCAGACACAACTGAGCAACTCACACACACACAGACACACACACACACACACAGGTGTTTCTCATGATGTCTAATTTTTGCAAAAAAGGAAATGCCAATTTCATCCTGAAATTCTTATGTACTCTTCTGATTAGGTAAGTTCCCTTTTTTTCCTTTACTACCTGATTATTTTGGCTTGAAATACAGATTACCTTTATTTAAAGGGTGTATATCTTTTAGGAAACCATTTTGAATTTAAAATATCCTTACATAAATATTAATAACACATATTTCTGTGGTTATATCAATGTTCTTTCACTAGGCAGAATGTCTTTTTCTCATCCTGGTGAAAAATGCTGAAACAACATACAGAAAAAAAATTGCTTAAAATGTTAAAATCACATTTCTTAAAAGCATATTTGATGGTTGAACATTAGATGGAAGCAAATAATTCAACATTGTGCAGATATAATCGACCACTTTTGCAACCAGGAATTCCTCTTGAAATAAGTTTTACTAAAAATAATTTTAGTGTGTATAAAACTGACACTGTATATTTTCTACCATAAAAAATACATTGAATGATTTTATTGATCTTTTTAAAAAACTAAATGTGAGACTTTTATAGGTCTTAGAATTTTAAATAAGTTTGAAATTGAGTCTAATACATTTAATAAAATGTATCAAATTTTACAATATTAGATTTCATTTTATTACAAATCTAATTTATTATAAATCTAATACTTTCTAATTTATTATAAATCTAATATTTCTAATCTATTAGAAATCTAATAACTTTATTAGATTTTAATGTATTTTACTAAATATTAATAAAACATATTACATTTAATAAATGTGATACTGATATGTACAAAATAATACAATTATTCAAATATTTTTCCAATAGCTATTATTTATTAACTCCTTACTATATGCCAGGAATTGTGCTTAACAGTTTAAAGGCATTATCTTCTCTAACACCCACAGCAGCCCAATGAAATAAGTATTAATACTTTGCCCATTTTAAAAATAAGAGCTCTGAAACCTAGAAAGATGAAGAATCTTGCCACAGGTTACTTGGTTGGGATTAGATTCACAGCTGTTTATCTGTGAATAAACAGCTCAGATTTAAACAGCTCAGATTCTTAACAATATGGTTGCTCTCTGACAATACCCTGCCAGGGTTTTATTTCCTTATTTCTTTCATCACACAAGACTTTTATCTAACTGCTTCTGGCTAATACTCTTCTTTATGATGTTTAAAGTAGGTGCTGAAATTTATATGATAAGAGCATGACATTTGAAAATACTTCTCCTTGATTCTAATAATGTAATCCCAATAGAGGCACGTCATTGACTTTGTATTCAAAATGATATGCTTTGTAGAAATGCCACCACAGACTTTGTGAGGTGACGAGGCTGACCTTTCTGCTTTAAATCCTTGCATGTCTGGTTGAATAGAAAAGTCTCAGGAGAGGAGTCCTGGTAGTAACTCTCTTCCATGACTTAGAAGCTGTGAAGCGCTGTTGTGTGGAAGAAGCCGTGTGGATTTCATATTTATTCCAAGTAATGATTTGGGATTTTCCAGTCTAATAACATCATCACAAAATTAGTGAGCCGAAAATTTAAACTAGGCTTGAAAATAACTTTCTCAGGAGACTTCTGCTTCATCACCAACTCCAGTTCTCCATCCTGAAAATGGAAATTGTAACATAGACATACATAGGTATGTAATGTAGACATACCGTAGTGGGAGGTTGTGAATGATTAACCATATGGGTTTAGCTTATTGAAGTCGTAGATTATTACTGAGGATCCTTTAACCTCTGCTCTGCACTGCCGAAGGGGCGGAGGGCATGAGCTAATGGGTCTGTTTGCTTCCATTCTAAGGACATGATCTTTACCGAGTTTGAACACCTGCACTAGCCCCTGCTTTCTGGTAGAAATCAAGTAGAATGAAACATAATACCCAGAGAAAATGGGCTAATTGGTCCAAAACAGACCATTTACTCTTGAATGTTATTTGTGTGTATTTTGCCATCATTATTACTAGTTCCTACTCGGTCTTTCCCCAGATTCCTAACAATCCATCTTGGAATAGGCTGCTGGCTATTAATCCACTGACAAAGCACTTCTGTCCTTCCTGATCACCTCTTCCCTGTCACAGCCGCATGGATGGCTCACAGACTTCAGCTCTCTGCTCAGCTGTCACCTGAGAGATGACATCCACCACCTCTCCATCCCGAAGAGCCACCTCCGTTCTTTTCTGCCCACACAGGCGCTCTTTATCCCTTTGTCCTGCTTTATTTTTCCTGAGTGATCAGGATCCCTCAGCACATCGTGTTTGCTTGTGTGTTATCTCTCATCCACTCTGTAAAGGGAAACTGTGAGATCAGGGAATGTGTACACGGGGCTCCTTGGCATCTTCTCAAAACCAAAAGCGGGCTTGGAACAATTCGAGCATTCACTGAATATATGCTGATTAAATGTGGTATTTCTGCTGTATACATTCTTCTTCTTAAGTGTCTGTTTCCAGTAATCATTGATGGGGTCTGCATTAGATTTTTGACATTAATAAGCAACATAAAGGGCTTACTAGGTGGAGAAGTGGTAAAGAATCCACCTGCCAATGCAGGAGATGCAACAGATGTGGGTTTGATCCCTGGATCAGGAGGATCCCCTGGAGTAGGAAATGGCAATGTGCTCCTGTATTGCTGCCTGGAAAATTCCATTAGCAGAGGAACCTGGTGGCCTACAGTCCACAGGGTGGGAAAGAGCTGAACACGACAGTATCCATGCATGCACATGAGGTACAGAAAGGTCTGTCCTTCAGAAAGTCTTGCAAAACAATTGTAACTCACAAAAATAAAATTTTTAATTTGCTGTGTAAACATCTGAAGAGAAGGTAACAGAAACACTTGTCTCTGATCTAATATCAGTTTTCTCATCTATCTATATATATAAATCTGAATTTATTTTAAACTCTCCTTGGCATACATGATCTAGTGTAGATCTGAGGTTCATATGTACCTGAGTTCCAGTCTGAATAAACCATTTGCCAACCAAGTATTGCTTGAACTATAAATTATGGAATAATAATACTTATTTATATTTTTTTCTCATAAGAGTTTATTAAATAAGACGATTTTAAGATTACATCATCTAGGAAATTAATGACTGATGTACATTAGGTATCCAATGTGTGTTCCTTTCTATCAAAGCAAAACATAAATTTTTATCCAAAAAACCAGGAAAATGTGTCAAATTTCTATTTTCACTTCTTTCGAAGACTAGTCACCACTGAATGCTTCATGGGTACATCTGCTGTTGATCAAGCTCTGAAAGACTTCCACCTACCTTCTCATTCTTGTGGCTCTCTCTGGACCTTTGCAATTATAACGTCTTTATTTGCTCTTGAATTGCCTGTCATCTGACAATATCATCCATACTAGTGTCTCTAAGGATTCTGCTCCTGTCCCATCACTCTCCTTGTCCCATAATTTTCCCCCAAGTGGTTTCACTCATTCTCTTCCTTTTTTTAAGATCTATATGCTAACGGCTCCCAGGCCAGCTCTGTCCTCTAAGATCAGGCCCCCACACTCACCCTGCACCCTCATGGCTCCAATCCGACGCCTCTAATAGAACTGAACAGGAGACTATCATGTCCCCCCAGTGAAACTGTTCTTCTTGCTGTACTTAAATGTTTGGGATTGGATGGCAAGAAGGAGGAGAAGGGAGAAGACAAACCCGGTGATTGGTTTCTAGGTAACACGGTAGCAACAATCGAGAAAAAGAATAGGGCGACAGTGATGTTCTCACTCTCAAGTGTGGTGATGGTTACACGGATGTGTAACTTTCCAGAAAAGTCTGGCGGGTGCTACTTTAATTAGGGAATCAAAGTTAACATCAGAGAAACGAGACACATCAAACTTGATAGGATGTAATGAAAAGAACACATCGTCACTTTCGTGATATTTGCTTCAAAGATGTGTAACCTGAATCAAATCCTATAAAAACATCAGAAAAACCAAAATGAAACCACATTCTAGAAAATGTCTGGCTTGTAATCTTCAAAAGTGTCAAAGTTATGAAGCCAAGGAAAGGTTGAGAAGACATAACCAATTTTAAAGCATGGTTTTGATGTGGGTCATTTTGTTATACAAAATGCTGCTGGGAAAACTGGCAGAACTTGAATGGTATCTGAGGATGATACTGTAGAACTGTACCCATTTTTATTTCTTATGTCTGTTGGTCTTATTGCAATTACATAGGAGATAAAAAAAGTGAAGTGAAAATTAATAGTTGCTCAGTCGTGTCTGACTCTTTGTGGCCCTGTGGCCTGTAGCCCATCAGGCTCTTCTGTCCGTGGAATTCTCCAGGCAAGAATACCTGAGAGAGTTGCCATTCCCTTCTCCAGGGTATCTTCATGAACCAGGGATCAAACCCAGGTCTCCTGAATTGCAAGCAGATTCTTTACCATCTGAGCCACTGAGGAAGCCCAATATAGGAGAAGGTCCTTATTTATAGGAAATATACACTCTAATATTGAGTATGATGGACAACACATTGACAATTTCTCTGAAAAGCATTGTGGGAAAGAAACTCCTTTATATTGTATTTATAGTTTTTTTTTTCTGAAAGCTTCAGACTGTTTCCAAATAAAAACATTTACTTAAAAAAAGATTAGAATTTTTCTCATTGCTACACAACTGTGAGAAGATACGGCGAGCTATATGGCAACATAATCAGATTGCTGTCTTTGAAAGGTCACTCTGGCTGCTCCAGGAAGTACATTTGTTTGCTTTGCAGTACAGCCTGCAGGATCTCTGTTCCCTGACCAGGGATCGAACCTGTGCCCTCCTGCAGTGTCAGTGCAGAGTTTTAACCACTGGACCACCAAGGAAGTCCCAGAAGAATATTTGCTTAGTGGAAAAGTGGAGGGATTGTAGCACACAGGGCTTCCCCTATGGCTCATTGGGTAAATAATTCACCTGCAATGTGGGAGACAGAAGAGATATAGGTTTGATCCCTGGGTCAGGAAGATCCCCTGGAGAAGGAAATGGCAGCCTGCTCCAGTATTCTTGTCTGGGAAATCCATGGACAGAGACAGGACTTAGTGACTAAACAACAACGAAATTATTTACATTTAAAGGCTGGTTTGTAGACCACCAGTCTCCTCTGTCCATGGGGACTTCCCTGGTGGTCCAGTGGTTAAGAATCCACCTTCCAATGCACTGGGGCACAGGTTCTATCCCTGATCTGGGAAGATCCCGCATGCCAAGGAGCAAATAAGCCCCTTCACAACTACTAAATCCAGCATGCCTAGAGCCCATGCTCTGCAACAAGAGGCCACCACAATGAGAAGCTGTCACACCACAACTAGAGAGCAGCCCTCCCTTGATGTAACTAGAGAAAGCCCACGAGCAGCAACAATAACCCAGCACAGCTGAAAATAAATAAATTAAATTGAAAAAATATTAAAAAGCAGAGACATTACTTTGCTGACAAAGGTCCATCTAGTCAAAGGTATGGTTTTTCCAGTAGTCATGTAAGGATGTGAGAGTTGGACTATAAAGAAAGCTGAGAGCTGAAGAATTGATGCTTTTGAACTGTGGTGTTGTAGAAGACTTTTGAGAGTCCCTTGGACTGCAAGGAGATCCAACCAGTCCATCCTAAAGGAGATCAGTCCTGGGTGTTCATGGGAAGGACTGATGCTGAAGATGAAACTCCAATACTTTGGCCACCTGATGCGAAGAGCTGACTCATTGGAAAAGATCCTGATTCTGGGAAAGATTGAAGGCAGGAGGAGAGGGGAGGACAGAGATGGTTGGATGGCATCACTGACTTGATGGACTTAAGTAAGCTCCAGGAGTTGGTGATGGACAGGGAAGCCTGGAGTGCTGCAGTCCATGGGGTTGCAAAGAGTCGGACAGGACTGAGCTGAATCTAAAAGAGACACTGGGATATATCTATCCATATCCATCTATCTATAATATTTTTTATAATCCATAAAAGCTAAAGTCATAATTCTTATTATTCCAGATATATTTACTAATTATTTCATGTTTAGTTTTTAAAGTACTACTATAATAATACAGATATCGCTTTAATATTTAAGAGAATTACTGGGTTTATGTTAATTTAGTTGAACCACCCACAATGCAAAATTAAGCCTTCTCTTTCAAAGATAAGAACTGTGCCAAACTTTTGGCAAAGTGTAATTTTTCCCCCTGAAATATCAATTCAAACTGATCACTATAGTTTCTAATAAATTTAGTTGTATCATGACAGCTTCAGAACCTGAACCTCTCTTGATAATGTTAAGTCAACCATCTATACATTGCTTTCTGCAATGGCATGCCCCCCAAATATTCAATATACATCAAACAATATTTTAAAGGCAATCCAGAAAATAGTTTTTACAAGAACCAAATGACCAATTTTATTGTATTTCGACTAACTATTTTCTGATTTGTCTTTGGTTAAATTTAAATTTTATTAAATCTTGAGTTTCCTATCACTAAAACTCAAAACACTTATGATATTAATCAGAAGAAGGCTGGTTGCTACCACTCTCCAGAATTTATTCAATGAAACCATCTTGAAAACTATATTAGATTATTTTATTTTATTTTGGCTGCACCCTGCACCATGCTGGATCTCAGTTCCCTGACCAGGGATTGAACCTGTGCCCCATGCATTGAGAGCGAGGAGTCTTACCCACTGGACCACCAGGGAAGTCCTAGATTATTTTTTAAATGGTAAAAAAAAAAAAAAAAAAACACTGTTTAATGTATTTTAATTACAAAGTAGTTCCCAAACATGGTCCCTGAGTGTAATATTGTCAGTGATGCTTCTATGTCACTGTTCAACAATGTTTCGGCAATCAGGTCAGCGAGGCTTCAGGGAACAGACCAAAAGGTGGAGGTTTTCCACAGATGGACAGGGAAGGAATGGCTGATCTGATCAGTAGAGGGGAAAAAAAATGTGCAGGAAGTTATGCGGTTGATAAGGGGGTGACTGTGTTGAGGCCACCACACCCATCACATTCCAGACAGGGAAGGGTCTTGGCAGCCATGCAAAGGGATTTTAGACTTTGTGGGCAGTTGGGGGAAAAAGCAAGATGGTGCAGGAGAAGTAATGTGGTAAGAGATCAGAGAGGCAGGGCTGTGGACTGTGATGCTGGTTCTGCCAACTCTTCATAGTGCTGTCAAGACCTGGAAAAGCACAGAGACTTTCCTGGTGGTGCAGTGGTTAGGACACTGCACTTTCAATGAAGGAGGCGCAGGTTCGATCTCTGGTTGGGGAACTAAGATTTCCCATGCTGCATGGCGCTGTCAAATAATTAAAAAAAATTTTTTTTAATTGGAAAAGTTTGGATATGTGGGAACCAATCAGAAAGTGCTATGAGGGTAACAGCAACTGCGAGTTTTCATACTTAGCTGTTTAGGATACATTTTCACATATTACAGAATTACATCCTTAACAGTATTTACCCCTGGGAACACAGAGGACCAGGGAAGCCTAAAACACCTACAAGAGGAAGCAGTTAGTCAGTGGCTGCTCTGGGATTAGAATATGAGCCTGAGAACCAGGGCTCCAAATTCTACTCAGTGATTTGCTTCTTCTGCAAGATACCTGTTACAGTGACGGGGCTCTAAAGCCTGCAGAGTATCCCCACCTGATTTGATGGCAGAATAGGGAAGCAGTTTAAAGCTTAGAGCTAAAGACCTAAGACCTTAGAGCTAAAGACTGGTGACTCAGACAGTAAAGAATCTGCCTGCAATGTGGGAGACCCAGGTTCAATCCCTGGTTCAGGAAGAGCCCCTGGCGAAGGGCACGGCAACCCACTCCAGTGTTCTTGCCTGGAGAATCCCATGGACAGAGGAGAGCGGTGGGCTACAGCCCATGGGGTCGCAGAGTCGGACACGACTGAGCAACCAAACAGCAACCATGACGACATCCACCTGCTTTGTCGCAGTCTCTCTCCCCGGACACGCGTGCTGATAGGAGAGGGAAGGCCCAAGTGCACAATCTGTTTCCAACACGATGGTGAGCTCCCTCAGTGCACAATGAGGCTCCAGGGTCTCCAGGGTCAAGCATCCACCGCCCGCCGCCCCGCAGTCTCTCCCCAGCATCCGCATCTCAGCACATCCTGACCTGGCTTGTGGGGCAGGCCCGGGCTCTGGTGGTGGTGTTCAGCTGCTAAGTTGTGTCCAGCGCTTTGTGACTCCATGGACTGCAGCACACCCAGAAGTGTAGCCCTGTGCATAAAAATTGAGGAAAAAAAAATTGAAACTCTGACACTTGCAATTGAGAAGAGGATAAAAACAATCTGGTCAGAAATAAATAGAGAATTAGAAAAAGCAGTTTCTATTATCAGCTCTGTTTCTGACTTGCGGTAACCTTGAGTAAAGCGCTGAATTCTGTGGTTTCCCCATGTGTAAAATAAACAACGAAGTGATTTCCAAGGCGCCTTCCAGCTCTAAAATTCAGTTTATATTTCAAATGGAAAAATATCTGCCTGAAGGCATTATCACATTGTTTATAGTTTTCCAATAAACTACTTTTCAGTAAATAAACTGCCTAAGGCCACTTGAATAACAGTCCCTTTCTCTCTTGGTCTCTTTCCCCCCTCTCTCTGCCATTCCCTCACTTCAGATTAATGACACACGAAGTGTGCACTAATTATTTTATCTGCTGCACCGACTTCTGACTTGATTGCTCACATAACTCAAAGTCATTCTCCGCTTCCCCTACTTTCTCACCTGAATTAAGGTGCACCTTCACTGGAGGACTGAGGATGCAGGCTAGGGAAGGAAATGTCACCCCCTGGCAGAGGGGTCCTTGGAGAAGGTGTTTTATTGGCATGGCTCCTGCCCGCACTCTGCAGTTGTCTTATCTGCATGGAGCAGCTGGCTGGTGAAAGTTGTGCATCGCATTGATTGATCTTGTACATGTTTTGAAGTGTGTTTATACCTGTCAGTGAGTTTTATAACATCTGCCTTGTACTTTACATCAACAGCATTAAGTAGAGCTCATGGTGTTCATCTGCCATTCAAAGTAGCAGATGGTACATTCATTCTTTTTTCTTATGTAACAATTATTTGTTTTAAGGTACCCATTATGCAAACTAATATATTATTACAGTGGGTCAGTGGCAGCTGTTTGGATCATACCGTCACAGCAATTTGCCAGAACTTTGTCTTTAAAATGACAACCTCATATTTATCCCGTCTGATATTAAATGCAACAAAGACACCTTCTATAAAACCTTCCCAACCAGTTAACTCAGTGCTTTAAAATGGTCTGCCAGATGTTGAGAAAGTATATCAACTGTCTTCCTTTCCTCTTTGAAGCTAAATTGTCCTTATTGAAACCAACATTGTGGAATTAATCCCTGTTGGTTTTCTAAACAATAAAGCTCTTCACACACACACACAAAGTGTGCAAAGCCATTTCTGAAGCTACAGAAAGTAAACACGTTTAGTA